>NW_008333523.1:1575-13771 GCF_000622305.1 Nannospalax galili
TTTTTCATGTTATTATTTTTTGTTTGTGGCTTTGACATGTGAATTTCTTTTGTAGTTTCTGATTCTTGTGTGAGACTCCAGCCTTCCTTTGTTGAGTTTAGATCTGCTTCTTTTTGTAAACTTTATGTGCCTTTGTGGTTTACTTGTTGGGCATGAAAAGCTGGTTGGTCTAGGCTTCAAGATCTCTCTTTTAATTTTATATTGGAGTGGCCTAATTGCTTTTGTCTTCAAGAGTTCCCACAGAGGCCCAAGTGAGACGAGGCTCAGATTATATCAGAATTTCTCCTAAGGTATGGGTCCCTCCAGGAAAGATTCTTCCCTCAAGAATTTGGAGCCTGTGCTGTCCTGGGAGAAGTGCCAGGATAGATGCTGGTCTCAGGAAGCTGGTGGCTGTGCCACCCAGGGAAGTAAAGGGAAATGAGGGTGGGACCAGGCCTAGAGGTTCTGGGGGGCACAGGGAGGACCTGGATTGGTCCAGATGCAAAGGATCGGGAAGCAGTGGCGGCTTTGGTTCAAGAGGTTAGCCCTGGTGTCTGGGGTGCCAAGATAAGAAATGGGCCTGTACCCAGCCTTGGAGGAGACACTCAGCGGGGGAGCTGGGAGGGTGAAAGAGGCTGAGGGAGTCAAGGTGCATTGGGCACGCTGGACTTACCCAGGGAAGGTGCTGGGACCAGCTTTAAAAAAATATTTTATTTATTACTTTTATTTTATGTGTATGCGTGTATTGCCTGCATGTGGTTAAGTGCACTTGTGTCGTGCAATGCCATCGGAGGACAGAAGAGGCTGTCAGATCTCCTGGAACTGGAGTTACAGACAGTTGTTAGCTGCCATGTGGGTGCTGGGATATGAACCCGGGTCTTCTGCGAGAACAGTCTGTGTTCTTAACCACTGAGCCATCTCTCCAGCTGCCAAGAGGGTCTTATTCTTACTGGCAGTCAAACCTTGAAATGTAGTATCGAATTTGTTTTCTGTTGCTGTGATAAAACAGTGACTGAAACCAAGTTGGGGAGGAAAGGGTTTATCTCAGTTTTTAACTCCATCACTGGGGGGAATTCTGGGAAAGAGCTGAAGCAGAGACCATGGAGGAATGCTGCTTACTGGCTTGCTTCCCCTGACATTCTCAGCTACTTTTCTTATACAGCCCATACCACTCACAGTGGGATTGACTCTCCTACATCAATTAACAATTAAGAAAATGCCTCAGACATGGCCACAGGCTCATCTCTTGGAGGAAATTCCTCAATGAACGTTCAGCCTTTCTGTGTGTGTCAAATTGACAGCTGAAGCTAACCAGCACGATTAATGTCTTGTCAATTTACATCACTATTAAACCATAACCTTTCTTTTTTTTGTTTGTCCCCAAGATTTCATTTAATGTCATAATATAAAACATACCAAAGATCCAATATTTTAAAAATTCAAACACTTTAAAATTTCAAAGTCTCTTTAAAATATCTGAAGTCTCTTAACTGTGGGCTCCCATAAAATAAAAAAATAAGTACGTTAAGTACTTATTTTAATTACTTTCTCATCTCAAAAGGGAAGAATCAGGCACTTTTAAGCAAAGAAAGTCCAGCAGTGTAGCTCAATGTCTGAAGTCTGAGATTCAGTCATGATCTTCTGGCTCCAAAGGATGTGGGCAGCTCTACTTTTCTGGCTCGGCATCCATAGCACACACATAGCTTATCTAATTGGCTTAGGCTGGCTCCACACCCCACCTATGACTGCCCTTGGTGGTCGTCTCATGGTTCTGGCATCTCCAATATGCTGGGGTCTCCATTGTAACTGAGGCTACACCTTCACCAATGGACATCTGGTCTCTCTGTATGGACTCCAATCTTGTCAAATGGTACCAAGTTTTATCTGCTCTCCATGACCCTTCATGCCTTCAAAACCAGTATTATGTGGGAAAGAGTTACACATTGAGTGGTTTTACAGTATGAAAAAGTGGTGTTACTGCTTAAAAATAATTCCCTTTACTTACTGATTATATTCTTTTTTAATTATAATATTCATTGTCAAAAAGGTATTTTGTAACTTTTGTCAATTTTATAAATACTTTATTTTATGGCCTCTGGATTTTTCATCTTGTTTCATCAAGATTAAAAGTAAATTTACCTGTTAGTGAAACAGAAATTTCTTCTAGTGCTTTCCTTATTTCATTTTCAATAGTCATACTTTTGTTTCATGAAGTTTATTTTTTGAATAAGTGTGGGACAGGAATTCAGCTATGTATATTTTTATACTATATGATTATATTCTGTGTTTTTACTTAGTTGTTCCGAAGTGATTTATTTAAAAATTCCCCTTCTCCACTAATTAGTCATTTTCATCACAAATTAAATTTCTCTGGTTAACTAATATTTAAACTGCTTTAACCAAGCCAACCATTCCGAAGAATGAATTTTTGAAATATTTTTTGGTACTTGAAATCAATAAATTGTTTAGATGCTTCCTAAACATAATCCTTAATTATTAAAAACAACACCCTTATTGTTGTTATTTTTATTAATTTTTAATATAGTATACAAAACAATGTGTTTTACCTGTCTCCTGCTAGCCTTGGACCCAGGCCCATTCTAATTCCTCTGCATCCAGAGGTTAACTTTGTAACCCAGACTAGCTAAACCCCCTAGCATAGATTGCTAAGTCCCTCCTCAGGTGTTCCCCACACCCATCTTCCACTGACTCCTGACCTGCCTGACAGACTGGCCCACCTAGGACTCTGGTAAGTCAGATCCTACCCACTGCATCTCTATTTCATTCCAACCTATTTCACCCCTACGCTGTCCCCTGCTAGCCTTGGACCCAGGCCCACTCCAATTCCTCTGCCTCAGATTTCTGAACTAGCTTCATAATCCAGACTAGCTAAGCCCTGTAGTATAGATTCCACTGGCTCCTGATGTTTCTGACACAGTCCAGCCCTCCTACTACCCTGAATAGCCTACCTACTACCCTGTCCCGCCAACTACCCAGAACAATCTACTACCCTCTAAGAACCTGAAATACACACCAATTTATTTCCCATACCTGAGCAAAAAGCAACTAATCTGCATAAACAATATAAAAAGAATTAAAATTCAATTAAACAAAGGCAGAACAGAAGTTCCTACTGGACACACAACCAACCAAGAACATCCATAGGCCCAAATGGCAGTACAAAAACACAAATAATATGAAAAACCAAGAGAATATGTCCCCTACAAAACCCACTAGTCCTACAGAAGTGCACTACAATGAGAACCACCCTGAGGAATCGTAAGTTGCATAATTTAAAAGAACAATCATAAATATGATCAAAGAACTTAAAGAAAACACAACTCAAAGAACTCAGAGGATAGACATAAACGTGTGATGGGAGCTTAAGAATATACAAATATGTGGCTTAATGAAATATCAAAAAAACAGTTCAGGACTTGAAAAGTGAATTCAAAAGAGATAGGAATATTGAAGAAAAGCCAAAATGAAATGAACATGGAATTGAAAAACTCAAAAAGCCAATTGGAAACAACAGGAAGAAGCCTTTTTTTGAGAGATTCCTACATGAGTATAGTTTTTGCATTATAACTGTTTATCTTCTAAAAATATTCTAAAATCTAGGGCTGGAGTGATGGCTCAGCAGTTAAAAGTGCTGGCTGCTCTTGCAGAGTACTGTTTGCTTTTGCAGAGGACCCTGGTTGTGTTCCCAGTACAAACATAGTAGCTAACCATCCATAACTCCAGTTCCAGGGGATCCAAAGCCCTCTTTTGGCCTCTGTGGGCATTGTATGAATGTGGTGCACTCACATACATGCATGTCAAACACTTGTACACATAGAAATATATTTAAAAAATCTAAAACTTGGGGCCAGTGAGATGGGTTAGTGAGTAAATGTCCTTGCCACCAAGCTTGATGAATTGAGTTCAATCCCTGAGCCCCAAAAGGTGGAAGGAAAGAACTGAATCCTACAAGTTGTCCTCTGATCCCAACACATGTCCTGTGGCACATGCATGCGTGCATGCACTCACATACATACATGCATATATGCACACACACAATAAGTGTAGAAAATATTCCAAAGTTCAGGCCAACTGTCATCTTGAAATTAGTGATCTCTACCCATTGCATTTTAATTTCCTTCTTTTTCAGTTTATTGTTTTAGCCCAGATTGTCTTAGATTTGTGAATCTTCTTGCTTCAGTCTCCTAAATTAAGATTACAGGTGTGAGCCACCATATACAGACTTAATTTTTCGTGTTTCTTTTATTAACAATGAATTATTATTTTTATTTTATGTGTCTGAGCATTTGGCCTGCATGTATATAAGCACACCACATGTGTACAGTGCTCTGAGGAGGCCAGAAGAGGGTGTCAGATCCCCTGGAACTGGAGTTACTGACAGTTATTATCTGCCATGTGGGTGCTGGGAATCGAACCTGGGTCCTCTGGAAGCACAGCAAGTGTTCTTAACTGCTGAGCCATCTCTCCTGTCCATCAATAAAATATTTTATTTAGCTATTTGAATAATAGAGTCCTGAGGGCTGGGAATGTAGCTCAGTTGGTGGCGTGCTTGCCTATATCCATGAGTACCTAGGTTTGATCCTCAGCACCACATAAACTGGGTATGGTATGTGTGAATATAATCCTAGCACTTGGGATTCTGAGGCAGGAGGATTACAAGTTCAAAGTTATTCTCAGCTACATAGTGAGTTTGAGCAGTCTGGGCTGTATGAGACCTTGTCTCAAAAAATAGTCTTCTTGAATTTCAGACCTTTTTCTTTCTTTTTTAATGTGGTGCTGGGGCTAGAACCCAGGACCTTGTGCTCTACCTATGAGTGTGCTATGTGATGCTATTCCTGGGGAGCCATGAATAACCAGACAGGGAACTCACGACAAATGAAAATAAAGATGCCACCAAAGTCCAACTTGGTTAATCAATGAGTTTTTATTTACAGGAGTATGGGTGAGGGCTTACAGGAGCAGAAATGACTCAAAGACAGCTGCATCACCAAAAGCCAGCCCTGAGGTGGGTAACAGCTCACAAAAGTGGGAAATCAGAAGCACACTGTATAACTTGCAAGCAACACAACAGGTTGGAGAGCATCTCTTTCAGATAGCTCAGTTGGTCTGAGCCTCTTCCAGGTGGTTCAGTTGGTCTAAGCCTGTTCTAGGCAGCTCAGTTGGTCTATGCTTCGTCTAGCGAACCTGTCTCCTCTCAGCCTCTTCTAGGCAGCTCAGCTTGTTTGAGAGTGTCTCTCAGTAGTCCTTGGGGGCTTATATATTCTTGGGGAGGGTCTAGTGAATCTGGTCGGTTTCAGGGACTTCCTGAATCTATTCAGTTGTTTTTTTTTTTTTTTCATGAGTTTCACAAGCTTTCTGGCAGAATGGAATGTTTCATCTCCCTTCAGAGCATCCTGTTGTTTCATCCCCATTTCAGCATCCAATCTTAAAGAGCTTCCCTATAAAGATGGAATGTCTCACCTGACCTTCAAACATCCTGTCTTAAGGAGCTTTCCTCCAAGATGGAATGTCTTATCTCAGAGGACAGTGATGTGCAACAGAATTACACCTCCAGCTCCATTAATCATTTTATATATTTTTTTCTTGCCATGCCAGGGATCAAACCTGTATATATGTAAGACATTTACTTTACTACTTAGCCATACCCTCAGCATCTCACCATTCATTTTTAGGGTGACAAATGAATCTATTAGGTTTTTTCTAAATGTTTAAAAATTGACTACAGGACTAGGGAGACAGCTTCATGGGTAAGGCACTTACTGCACAAGCATGAGGACCTGAGTTTGGATCCTTGGAACCAGTGTAGATGTTGGGCAGGTGTTGTGGCCCACCTGTAATTTTATTGCTTGGAAGCAGGAGACAGGGGATCCTCTGGGTAAGCTGGCTACTAGCTAGACTATCTGAATCAGTAAGTTTTGAATTCATGCGACAGATCCTCCTTCAATACATAACATGGAGGGCAAAGAAGACATTTGACATTAACCTCTGGCCTCCAAATACACTGACACTTGTATGTGTGCATAAACATGTGTGAATGAATACACATACACAAGGCACACACAAATACACATGCCAATTCCCTCCTCACTATAGATATGACTGGTCTAACCCTTTGTGGTTTAAATTTTTTAAAAAAATTTCTTTTCTATTTAATATGAGTCAAACATGTTTGTGTTACTGCCTCACATGTGCATTGGTGACCTTATGCTATCATAACTAGCATTTTTGGCCAGAGCACCATTTTCTAGTAAAGCAGTGGTTTTCATCCTGGCTGTACATCTGGATCACCTGGGAGAGTTTCCACAACTCTGGTGCCCAGATCATAGCCACCACCCCAAATGATCTCTGGGCATAGGCTTAAGTACGTTTTTTTTTCTTTCTTTTTTCAAAAAATATTTTATTTATTATTTTTATTTTATGTGTATGTGTGTATTGCCTGAATGTAGGTAAGTGCATCCACGTCATACAATGCCCACAGAAGACAGAAGAGGTTGTCAGATCCCCTGGAACTGGAGTTATGGACAGTTGTTAGCTGCCATGTGGGTGCTGGTATTCAAACCCGGGTCTTCTGCAAGAGCAGTCAGTGTTCTTAACCGCTGCACTATCTCTCTAGTCCCCAGACTTAAGTAGTTTTAAAAGTTGTCCCAGAGGATGCTCTAATATGCAGCAAAGACAGACAATTATTAAACTAAAGGGACTTCAAAATCCTGAATGGCGATGCAGAATTATTGTATACAGAGATACAGAAGTTATGAAATTCTGAAATGTAATATTTAAAGGTGATTATAATTCAGTTAATTGCTATGTTGTCTACTTTCCTGTGGCTTTATTGGATTTTTTTGGAAAAGTTTGTTCAGGGGTCTTTCATGTTTTCCTTAGTTCTGTCACAAGTACTATAAAGGTAGGTAAAGTGTTTCTGTCCATTTGAGACTTCCCTTACACAATTATAATAAAGTTACCAAAACTATGAATACCACTGATTATGTATCTTCTGCCAATAATCTATGCAATGCTGTAGATGCACAAATCTTATTTTGACAGTCATTCAGTCATTCAACAAGTATGCATTGATTATCTACTTTGTTCAAACACATGAGTTTTAGTTTTGGTGATTTCCAAAATATGTCTCTAGACATTCCCTGCCTTCTGAAATCCAGGCATATATATTTAACTGCCTGTTAGTATTGTCTCTTGGTCATATAATGGGATTCTGAAACTTAATATATCCCAAAGAGAACTTCTGATTTATTTGTCTAAATCCAATCTTCACTTAGTATTTCCAATTTCAGTAAAGGGCACTTGTGCATGACTTTTCCTGGAGAGACACAAAGAAATGTATATTTAATCTAGATAGGGCACTGACAGATCAAAGAAATGATTCTGTCTAAGTCTATCTTAGTGAAACAGTGAGATTTTTTGGGGGGTGGTTATTATAGGAGCACGGGTGACTCTTTGGCAGTTATATTGTTATATTCCATCATAGCATGAAAGACAACTCATGAAACGTCCATCAGTGGACTCCTAACACCAACCAGTTTTCTACCTCTTATCTACTCCAGTACTGTGAACATTATGTGCATCTCTGGAGCAAGACTATATGCAGTTGGAAGCATGCACAAGGGATTGTGGCTATAATCTCAGGTGAGGGTCTGATGACTCACTCCACATCTTTCTATGTTGGAAAGGTAATAGACCCAATCTTTCAGAAATCAAGCTGGTGCTGACTTCAAACCTCATCTCTACTGGCTAGGGCATTATATGGGTGATCACAGCTGCTTGGATTTCCAGATGATAATTGTCATATCATGCCTGGAGGATAGAGTTCCGCAATAAGCATCAATATCACACACTTCATTTAGTCAAACTTGATGTTTTTTCCTATTAGGATTACTCCATCCAACATATTAGCCAGTCCAGTTTACTCTGCTTTCCAGTCAACCATCTCTTTTTTATTATTTATTATTCTTATTTTATGGGTATGAGTGTATTGCCTGCATATGTGTAAGTGCAACCATGTCTTGTAGTGCCCAAAGAGGTCAAAAGAAAGTGTAGGCTCCCCTGGAACTGGAGTTACAGATGGTTGTTAGCCACCATGTGGGTGCTGGGAATCGAACCTGGGTCCTCTGTAAGAGCAATCAGTGCTCTTAACTGCTGAGCCATCTCTCTAGTCTCCCACCAACCATTCCTTAATAACTCACCACATAATGCTATTGTATATTTAGGGTCACTAGATGTTAGAATGCTGTGACATTTATGTAAACAAGCTCTTTTGCAAGTGAATTTTTAATGTTAGCATATTATTGTACAATATAAACAACTACAAGGGGTTGGTCCAGGGAATGTGGGTAACTGGTTCCTCTGCATGATTAAAACAATACAGAATATGGTTCAAAGATAAAATAAGTTAAAGAAAGAGGATCATGAAGACTCAAACTTGTTGTGTACCTGTGAGTATTTGTATGTATCCTTCTTTAAGTGGGTTCAAGGCTGCATGTTTGGCAGGTGTATGTAAAAGAAGATTGCCATTCAGATTGCTTCTCTTAATTTTTTAAGTCTTATATCCACAGGAGTCTTTTCAGAATACATCTCACCCTACTTAGAATGACAAACATTAGGAGAGCAAATAACAAATGCTGGTGAGTATGAGGACAATAAGGAACTTCTTTGCACTGTTGGTGGGAATGTAAACCAGTCCAACCACTATGGAAATCAGTATGGAGGGTCCTTAAACAATTAAAAATAAATGGACTCCCTCTTTTGAAGCTGTTGACCATGGTCCCATAGATGCTCAAACAACACTGGCCAATGCCCTGACTCTTGGTTACCTACCAGAACTTCACAGTAAGGTCTTAGAAAGGGTCTACATACATGAAAACACTCCACACATGAACTACAGAACAAAAAGGAAAAATCAAGCTGGTGCTGACTTCAAACATTATCTCTTCTGGCTAGCTTTCATAGTGCTGGGAGGTGTTCCATAAGACAACTGAAGAGAAAATTTAGCATGAACCTTACCCAGCTGTGAATCCTGTGAGCTACAACAACAACTGGCCTGGCAAGATATACTCACTAGTGCAATAGTGGCATGGATATTATAGGAGTAAACAACTGCTTTCTAATTAGATTTGAGGTTCACTTCACAGGATGCACCCTTCACAGGATGCGACATCAATATTAATTGATGTCAGGCCTAGGAACCTGAGGCTAGACAGCCCACAGGTCATGGAAATGAGCCTAATGCAATTATTTGACTAAGTAGATATAGTGCTAGACTGATTTCTAATGACTTATTGCTATACTCATGGATTAATGCATCTCTCAACTCTCAGCAAAGAATCTTCCTTATACTGAAGATGGCAATTAACACAGAGAACCACATCTGGCCAAACATGCAGAGACTAAGAGGCTTCAGACTGTTTATCCCTGGATAGGACACCTAAATCAGACTTTTGTCTCCCATGACTCAGGGATTATGGCAGAAGAGGGGGCAGAAAGACTGTAAAAGCCAGAGGAAGGAGATGATCACAAGGAAACAGAGTTTTCCAGACAGCTAGCCAATTAGTCCTATGAAGTCACAATAATGGTGACAGCATGTACAAGTCCCACCTAAAAGCTCAAGCCAAACAAAATCCTAGCATAGACGTGGGGAAGTGGGTAAGAAATCCCAACCCTACCTGAGGAACTATTTGAAACCAAGTGCTGCTGTGAAGGGGAGATTCAGTCTCATTTAAGGGTGAGACTCTTAAGAGCTGACCAGGCTCCAGTGGATGAACCCACACCAAAGGGCATTTGGGAACACAAACATGACTCTATAGGCCTTAGTATATGTATTAACATCTGGGAAATTTGGTGGAGGGCAGGTAAAGAAGGAGTACAGATATAGGAGGGGATCTAAATATGATCAAAATATACTGTATGAAATTTGCAAAAATTCAGTAAAAAAGGGAAAAAATAAAAATAGCATGGACACATGGTTCAGCTATAACAATCCTGAATATGTACCCAAAGGACTTTATATCCTACCACAGAGATACTTCCATGTATATTGCAGGACTCTTTACAACAACTACATCATAGAACCAACCAAGGTGTCCAACAACAGAAGAATGAATAATCTACCTAACTCTAATTTATCTGTATTTTCTTGCCGTGCATTTGGTACTTTGGAGGATTTTTTTGGCATCTGACATTGTGTGTGTGTGTGTGTGTGTGTGTGTGTGTGTGTCTGCTTTTTTTTGCAAAGGCCTTACCCACTGAGGAGCTTAAGTTTTATAGTTTATCTTGAGCAAAGGGATACTAACTTTTTAGGAAAGAGCAGCCAGCCAAATTACGGTTCTTGGAGAAAGTAACCTTTGTGCAAAGTCTTGAAGGACAGGAGAGGACAAGTTGTGTTGAGTATCTACGGGAAGAGCATTTGAAGGAATAGGAATAAGGCATTTGGAAAATGATTTTTAGTAAGTATGTTAGGATATTTTTGACAATTAGTAACAACATAATTCAAAGTGTTATAAATAATAAGAAAAACATATTATCTCTTACTTTAAGAAGTCCATAGGTAAGTGTTCAAAGTTGGCTCAACAGTGTTATTAGGTATTTGTGATTACTGTGTGTGTACTGGGTGGGGTGCATGTGGGCCATGGCACACGTGTGGAGGTCAGAACATAACTTTTGGGAGTCAGTTCTGCCACAGGCTCTGAGTATTGACCTCACGTCATCAGGTTTTCACCATGCTTTTACTCACTAGGCCATCTCACCTGCCCAAATGCTGACGTTGTCTGGCCTGTACCAAAATTTAACTTGTAACCTTGGTATTATTAGTACCAGACTCTACGCAATTGATCTAACTGGCTAAACTATTTTATTTTATTTAATCTTTTGAGACAGGAGCTCTTTGTAGCTCTAGCTGGCCTAGGACAGGCTGGCCTCGATCTCAGAGATCCGCCTGCCTCTGCCTTCTGAATTCTGTGAGTAAATGTGTGTACCACTATGCCTGGATAATTTATTTTTTTACATACACAATCCAATAATGGATTATGCACTGCATATTTATCTCCTGAATCTTTTTAAAAATTTTATTTGTTTTTATTTTATGTGTATGAGTGTTTTGCCTGCGTGTATGTGTGTGTACTATAAGCATGCAGTGCCTTTAGAGGCCAAAACAGAGCATTAGATGCCCTGGTTCTGGAGTTACAGGCAATTGTAAACCACCATGTGAATGCTGTGAACTGAACTGGGGTCCTTTGCAAGAACAGCAAGTGCTCTTAACTGATGAGCCATCTACACAGCCCTCCAACATCTTTTAAAAATTTTGATTCTGGACCATTACTTCCTGGTGTAGTCTCATAAAATTGATTTGCTAAGGAGCCTAGTCCTATTGCCCTATTGAATGATTCAATCTAGGCTTTTATTTTTGCATGAAGTGTTTCTTTGCCTTCCATTTCTAAAAAGTGTGTAGGTTCAGGTCACACCCTTGTCTGAGGAGCTATTGGCAACTGATGGGTGCTGGGGGAAGGGGGGGATCAGTTTTCTTCAGGGATTTGGCTCCTGAGAGCTACCCATACTCCAGCAGATAATCCTGCACCCAAACACACACAACTTAGTTGACTCAGTGGTTTTTTAAAGACAGCACATGAAATTGGAAGGGAAAAGTGTTGGGGGATAGGAGAGAAACTGGAGGGGAAGGAATGGTTTTTGGATTTGATCAAAACACATTACATGCAGGAATGAAATTTTCTATTATAAAAGAGTATGTAGGTTCAGGTTAAAAATTTTAGGAAGGGATACTTCAGAGGTGATATGGTGTACTTAATGTTAACATTAGCAGTTGTGGAATGTATGATTGCTACATTCTTATTGATGTTAAATTGAATCAGATAATGAATGGTACTAAAAAAATAGTTGTCCACAATAAAATAATGATTGTAACATTTTTCTCCTTGAAACTAGTAGATAATTCAAAGGTCTTTATTGGGGATTAGATTAAACTGCCCAGTTTTCCATTAACCTTTTAACCTAATACCTTTAACTTCCACTGAAGATAGTTGCCTGAATCAATTATTTCATTAGCATTTTCAAAAGATTTTTAGGTTAAATTCATACTGAAAAGGAGCAATCTACTATGGCTACTTTTTAGATTGCCCTGAAGTACCATTTTTATTAGAAAGACAAAATAAATGGTTATCTCTTTATATGTTAT
>NW_008333523.1:13859-29374 GCF_000622305.1 Nannospalax galili
TTTTTTGTTTTTTTGTGGGTCTTTTGAGATAGGGTCTCCCTGTAGCCACAGCTGGACTAGAACTTAATATGTAGACCAGGCTGGGATTAAAGGCATGTACCACCATGCCTGGTCCAGTCTTAAGTTTCATTTACTGATTTTCAGAGTAAATTTTTGTTATAAAAGTAACAAATTTGTTTTTTAAAAAGTATGCTCATTTGAATTCATAGCCGTGTTTACATATTAAAAGTATTATATAATTGTTATTCTTTTGGGGGTGTGTATGACATGTGGCGTGTGTGTGTGTGTTTGTGTGAATGCAGGTGCACATGTGTCGCCATACCCATGTAGAGACCAGGGGACAGCTTTGGGTTTGTTGGTCCTTGCTTTCCACCTTATTTGAGACACAGTCACTTTGTTGTTTATTGCTGCTTACACCAGGCTAGCTGGCCTGTGTTGCTGGTAATTCTGTCTCTGCCTCCCATCTCACAATAGGAGCATTGATATTACAGATGCATGCCCTTGTGCCAGACTTTACGTGGGTTTGGGGGATTCAAACTCAGGCCCCCACACTTCCGCAGCAAGAGTTTTACCAACAGAGCCAGCTCCCTAGACCTCTTTATTCCTTGATCCTTAACTTGTCTCAACTTCTGTAGAGGAGAGACCCTTCCTTGAGGCTATTCTGTTCTGTTAATAGCTCTATTAATCTTTGAAACTTTTTTGCTTTCTGACAAAACAGGACAACCTTGGTTTAATTTGTGCACTGTATGCTTAATCTGAAATTTCTTCGAAATTAAGCATTCCTTCAAGGAATCCTGGCTGTTGTACTTTTCATTATGAGTGAATAAACTGCTGTTAGAAAAGCATACTTCTGCTTTCATTTCATTGGTCAGAACTGCTTTACATGCTCATCCTGAAACACTCACTGCTTGTGTGAACTCAGCAGGTTTAGAAAAGTACATTGCCCATTGGAGAGACAGGTTAACTCCCTAGCTAAAATGGTGCTACAGAACAGAAGGGGACTGAACCTACTGTTCCTAAAGAAAGATGGCTCATACAAGGTGGGGTTTGCTGTTTTTATGCCAATAACTCAGGTGTAACTGAGTTTCACTGGGCCTCTGGTAATACTTCTCCTAGCCTTTATGGTGAGCCCATGCCTCCTAAACTGTCTAACCGGATAGATCAAGAGGTGTCTAAATGCCATCAAAATTATGATTCTAAGGACCCAATATGAACCTCAAAGTCAAAACAAGTCAAAGATTTGACTTGTGTCCCAGATCCAGTGGGGATTGTAATACCCCAAGCTCCTCCATTTTGTGTCAGTTTAACTGGTCAATCATCTGGTCATAGGACCACTCCTAGGAAGGCAGGTTATCCTAAATAGATGGGCGGAATACCTAATGTGTCAATGAGATACTGGGTTTTTCCTGCCTGTAATCCTGCCTACAGGTGCAGAACCTCCTAGCTATAGCCATGTAGTCTGTGAATTGCCCACTTCCCTGAATTCTTCAGCATAATTTCCTTTTTTTTTTCTTCATGCCTTTCTTACCAAACATGCTTTCTTTAAGACTTTGGGCTGTTCCTAGCATCTTGCATTTCTTTACTTTTTCTCTAAAGCTTCTTTCTCCCAGCCACGTGGCTGCTAATCAGCTGCGTGTTTGACCTCCCAGGCAGGTCCTAAACCTGCACGGCTTTATGGCTTGCTTTCCTTCTTCCTACCATTCACTTCCTCAAGACAACTGCCAAGATTACCAGCTTGCCTGCCCTGAGGATTTCTTTTTCTTTAAAATTCTAATAAAATTATAAAAGCTTTTTAAAAAAGTACATTGCCCTTGGTTTCCCATCATAACTACATGGTAAGACCCTATTGCTGAAGACAACATAAACTTTGGCTGCAGGACATAGAGACATCAATTTCAAAGTGATCAGGAAACTTGCTCCCTGTTGGCTAGCTTTCATAGTGGTAGAAGGTGCTATGCAGGCTGTTGGGGGAGAAAAGACATCAATGGTCTTACCCGGCCCTAAATGCTGCAATACTGACTTGTCAAGCAAGATATACCCACTGGCACAATAGTGGCACAACTTTTATGGCTGCTTTCTGACTGGATTTGAGGCCTGCTCCACAGGCGAGCCTTCCATGCCTGGTACTGTAATCGTTGTCAAAAGCTCATGGCTGGGGACATCATAGGCCCTAGGGTAGAACTTACTATTGTTATTTTGCTAAATGATCATGCTGTGAAATTTCTGTCTAAATATTATGTTTATACCCATAGGCTTGGGCTGCTTTCATCCTTGGTCTGAGAAACTTCTTTCTACCAATGGCAGCAGTCAATGCTGAGTTGTATAACTGGTCAAAGTGCTGAGAATAACAGGCTGAGTACTCAGTCCTAAATGGGACACCTATATTAAACCCTCCACCACCAAGGCTAAGGGGACATCATGGATGAGGAGGCAAAAAGAATGGAAAAGCCACAGGATGGGGAAGAGTGCTGTAAAATGCTGTCTTCTGGATATGACATGGCTATTACATTCATGAACTGACAGCAGCTGGTTACTTATACAAGAACTGTACAAAATCAAGCTGTCCAAAAGTCCAGCAGAGATGGGGTAGATGATATCCTGGCCCCACCCCTTACTGAGAAGATGTTGGCAGTGGATAGATAGTTGCTGGGAAAGAGAGAATTGTTTTATTTTTATTTTTATTTTATGTGTATGACTGTATTGCCTGCATGTAGGTAGGTGCACCCTTGTTGTGCAGTGCCTACAGAGGTCAGAAGAGGGTGTTGGATCCTCTGGAACTGGAGTTATGCGTGGTCGTTAGCCACCATATGGGTGTTGGGATTTGAGCCTGGGTCCCCTGTAATAGCAGCCAATGCTCTTAACTACTGAGCCATCTCTCCAGCCTCTGAGAATCATGCTTTTGGCCACAGGTAAGATTCCTGTGCTCCAGTGGATGGCCCTATAACCCATGGATGTATGGGCAACATTAAACTGGACTTAGTAGGGTATCAGAAAAAAAAGACATGGTATTGGAAGGGGGCATGTTGGAGGATATGGGAAGGTAGATATGATTACATTTCATTGTAAGCCTGTTAAAAAGCTCAAAAACAAAGAAAAAATGAAAGGAGGGGATCTAGATACAATCAAAATATATTGTATGAAATAGGCAAAAATTCAATAAAAAGGGAAAAGAGAATAGATACTAAAAAGAGTACATGAAGGTGGGAGAGGCACGTGAGGATGGGGGTGTGGGGGTATGGGAGGTATTGGAGGAGAGGGAGTGGGGGTGCGTTTGATCAAAACACACTATATTCAGGTATGAAATTCTCAAACAGTAAATTAAAAAAGGATTTCCTATGTTTGATTTAGTGAAGCACACAACTACATAGAAGTGGGTCTTAGAGGTTTTTATTAGAAAGGATAAAGGTAAGGAAGATAGCAAACACGTGTTAGGTAGCAAATCTACTGTCTCTTTCATTAATTAAAGTGTAACTTGTAAGTTTATCAGTTTATGCTGAGAGAGACTTCCTTGGAGTGATAACTGCTCATAGTGATTTTCATAGATGACGTCTATTCAGGAGGTGATATCACATGTTTGCTTGGTAAGAAAGGAGCTGAGGGGCTGGAGAGATGGCTCAACAGTTATGAGCACTGGCGGCTCTTGCAGTGGATCTGGGTTTGGTTTGCAACCCCACCCAACATGGTGACTCGCAACTGCTTGTAACTTCAATTCCAGGAGATCTGATCCTCTTCTGGCCTTCAGGGTACCAGGCATACATGTGGTGTACCTACATAGGTGCAAGCTAACACTCATATGCATAAAAGAAATAAAGTCAGGCGTGGTGGAGCACACCTTCGATCCCTGCACTTGGGAGGCAGATGTTTGTGAATTTGAGGCCAGCCTGGTCTGCAAAGCAAGTTCCAGGCCATCTAGAGATACAGGGAGACCTTATTTCAAAAAGATGGAGAACAAAAACAAACAAGCTCTTAAAAATCCAAAGGAACTGAATGAATTTAATCCATCAGGTTTGTTTTTGAGCTATTTGTAAAAGTAATTTGTTCTGCATAACCTTATGTCAGGTTAGTAGAATTAGGACATTCTGTCAGAAATATTTCTGATAAACACTGTTGTCTCACTGTCTGATATTTTACAGTAAGATAGATGTGAGTTCGAATTTTCAGATTTTCACCTACTGGCTATTATCTAATCTCTCTGAGCCTCAGTTTGTGCATCTATAAAATGAGATAGTAAAATTCATTTTGTGAAGTAATTTGAAGCTTAACTGATAAGAAGCACTTAGCCCAAGGTGTGTACATACTATTCCATTAGCTGTAGTTTTCATCACAGCCCTTTCCCTCCCCTTTCAAGACTTCAATTTTGTCTTTATACAGTTCTTCATTTCAGAGAAGCTGATTTCTAAGACTATAGTTAATCTCCCAGCAGTTATAATTTCGATTTCATCTTAGGGAAGAACTCAAGCAGCTCATTTATGAAATTAAGAGAACCACCCTCCTTTATCAGTAACCAATGCCTTTAGAAGTTGTATTTTAGTTTAATTATGTATGAAGGAGACATAAACCCTTTATAAAGTAAACCCCATCATTTTATTTTACGTGCTGACTCTACTGTTATTTCAGAGGGAATATTTTCCAACCTTTCACCAAGTTCAGGAGCACATTTGTTGGAGCACAATTGATGTTCTTCATTGTATGTACTGACTACAAATGACTTCCAGAAAGAGTTCTCTGACAGCTCTACAGATCAGAGTTGACAAAAGAAGCAACACAGAGCTCTCTTCTCTTAATGCATTTGGTAATTGCCCTTCACAGCTTTAGAGGTTCACAGGAAAGTGGATGCACAATCAGCCTTGATTATCTGAAGCCAGTTATCACCTCCATCAACTTTGCCCCTGTACCTTTCTCTGCTCTCACCTGCTGATTGACCAGTTCACTGTCCATTAACAGTTTTTAGAAAAAAGGGCAGAGAAAGAAAAGGTTGTTACAATTTAATCAGTCTACTTAGGTTAAAATATCAGTTCATGTAAAATGACTTCATCAAAGTGGAAGAAGGGGATGAAATTAAAAGAGAAAACTCAAATTTTACAGGGATATATTATTTATTGACTTGATATTAGTCATTACTACCCAGTCCTAATGGCCATGAAAAATTAAGAGTTGTCATTGCTTATGCATGCACAGGCAAACTGTGTGTATGTGTGTGTATGTGTGTGTGTGTGTGTGTGTGTGTGTACACTACACTATACACCACACACATATACACATTTGTTGATGAAACACATCAAAACCTAATGGTGGATTTTTCTGTTGATGGAACTTTTATTTTCTCTTCAATTTTCAGTAGTTTTTAAATTATCTACCGTGAGCCTATTACTTTTATAATAAGAATAAAAGACATTATGACAAATTTATTAAAGTGCACTTTGAAAGGTGAGGAACAAATGGGTGCAATGATATTAAGAGTGGTCATTGCTTATGCATGCACAGGCAAACTGTGTGTATGTGTGTGTGTGTGTGTGTGTGTGTGTGTGTGTGTGTGTACACTACACTATACACCACACACATATACACATTTGTTGATGAAACACATCAAAACCTAATGGTGGATTTTTCTGTTGATGGAACTTTTATTTTCTCTTCAATTTTCAGTAGTTTTTAAATTATCTACCGTGAGCCTATTACTTTTATAATAAGAATAAAAGACATTATGACAAATTTATTAAAGTGCACTTTGAAAGGTGAGGAACAAATGGGTGCAATGATTTAACATTTTCTAATAGTATATTAACTACTACTTGAAGCTTTTATAAGATTGACTGGCAATGTTCCTTCAGGAAGCCTATTAAATTCCGTGGAGCAGATGCAAGAGCAACGCTGAAGGACCAGTGTAGATGAGAATCTTTGGTAACTTAGTATTCAACTCAGAAATATTCCTTTAGATGAAATTTTGGTCAATAAGCCTGAGGCTTTGTCTGGCTGTTTATTTGCTATTTAGACTCTCAGATATTTCAAATTGTTTCTTTTCCATGTCTTAGCTTACTGTACTCTCGAAACAGATGCTGCATTGAAAACTTCAGTGAAAGTAGGTAATTTGCAAGTTGATCCCACATAGAGTAGTGGGGGAGTGAGTTAGGAAAGAAAAGCTGGTGTTACTGTTAGTACCATGGGTAATTGGGGCATAGTTTCACTGGAAACACTGGGAGAATGTTCTAGTACAGAAGATCCTTCAAAGCTGTGCAGCCCAGTCATTGGTTGAAGGATGCTTCTTGGTGCAACTCTGCCATTGCTGGGCAAAATGGACTGTGATGGCCAGGGAAAGCCCCTGGATGGTGAGTTGCAGTTGTCGGCTTTGGCAGTGGGCTAGGTGTGTATGACTCTTAAGTAGGCCTTCTGAAGTACTATGGCCAGGTTCTGATCTGTATACTTCCCTTGTAATAAGACTTCAGACTTCACAGCAGCAATTGAATGTGATTTTTTTTCTTGAAAATGAGGCTGGTAGGAGATCCTAGTAGACAGCCTGAGAGGGTGGGTTTGGGCCTCCATCGGGGTAGCGGCTTGGAGCTCAGCAGAACACCAGAGAGTGCAGTGTTCTGGCCTCCCTCTGGCCTCCAACTACCAGAGGGGACTGCCTGACAGCCCCCAGATCCTGCCTTGATGTAGTGGTGAGCTTCCCCTAACTGCACCATACCATCCCCCTACCTGGGATTTTGTGAGGCCCCTTCCAAGGCCCCAGGGCAGATCTGGTTTTGGTAGGCTGAGGCTGCAATCCTAGCAGACAGCCTGAGAGAGTGGGTTCGGACCACTGGTGTAGAGGCTAGGATCTCAGCAGACCATCAGAGAGTGCTGAGATCTGGACCCCTCTGGCCTCCCTCTGGCATAGGGTTGACAGTGCACGGGACTGCCTGAGAGCAACTGGATCCTGCCTCCACGTCGTTGAGGAAGCCTGAGTGTCCCTGACTGGAACCTGAATTGGGCTTCTGTGGGTACTCCTGAATAGCTGATCTGAAGCCATCAGTTCCCTCCAAAATAAACCTGAGAGAACCTGAAACCTGTAGCAACCAGCTTTACATAACCAATAAAGAAAGGATCTAGGCACCTGGATAATACAAACAGAAGCATACTTCAACTTAATTCTCATATCAGAATCATAAACAACAAAAGAAATTCACATGCCAAAACTACAACAAAATAATAATAAAATGGAAAGCCAAAACCATATGCCCCCACCAAACTCCACCAATCCCTCAGAAGAGTTCTACAAGGAGAACCCCCTAGAGATAACCCAGGACACTGAATTTAAAGGAACAGTCATAAACATGATCAAGGAATTCAACGAATTTAAAGAACAAACAAACAAATCAAAGAGCTAAAAGAAGATAAGGATAAACTTCTGAATGAATTCACAAAAGAAATAGAAACACTGAAGAAAATTCAGGCAGAAATGAAGAAGGAAGGCAAAACTCAATAAGCCAACTTGAAACACCAGGGGAAAGTCTTACCTCTAGAAGGTATGAAATGGAAAACAGAATATCAACACTGGAGGATAGGGTTGAACAATTGGAGCACTCAAGCAAAGATTATGGAAAATTTATAAAACCACAGGAATGGAATATGTATGGGATGTGGGACACCATGAAAAGACCAAATCTATGGATCATAAGACTAGAGGAAGGAGAAGAATTTCAGGTTAATGGTGTTGACCAGATCTTAAACAGGGGTGTAGAAGAGAATTTCCTGAAATTAAGGAAAGACATCCCCATACGAATACAGGAAGCACATAGAACATGAAATAGACAGGATCAGAAAAGAAATTCCCATGACATATCAGAATAAAAACACTAAATGTACAGAAGAAAGGGAGAATACTGAAAGCAGCAAAAGAAAAACAAAAAGTCACATACAAAGAAAAGCCTGTCAGAATTACAGCCGACTTATCAGTGCAAACTATGAAAGCCAGAAGAGCCTGGAAGAAGGTATTTCCAGTTCTACATGACAATAGATGCCAGCCCAGAATACTATACCAGCAAAAGTGTCTATTATAGTTAAGGGGGAAAGAAAATCTTCCATGACACAAATAGCCTGAAAGAATACATGTCCACAAAACCAGTCCTTCAAAGAATACTTGAAGCAAAACAGGGAGCAGAGAGAGAAACTACCATACACTAGGGGCAACAAAAGAAAACAAACAAAGATATAATCTAGGAAACACAAAATTACACAGAGAACACAAACAGCAATCAAAATGACTGCAATCAATACACACCTTTCAATAATAACCTCAAATATCAATGGACTGAACTCCCCAGTCAAAAGACACAGGCTAAATGAATGGATTAAGAAACAAAATCCATCTTTTTCCTGTTTGCAAGAAACCCATCTCACCTTCAAGGACAGGCACTACCTTAAGGCGAAAAGATGGAAAAGAATATTCTAAGAAAATGGTACTAAAAAACAAGCAGGGGTTGCAATCCTAATATCTGACAAAATAGACTTCAAAGTAAAACTAACCAGAAGAGATAAGGAGGGTCCCTTCATTCTGATCAAAAGAACAGTTAACCAAGAAGATATTACAATCCTTAACATATATGGCACACCCAAATTCATAAAAACAACATTACAGTACTTTAAGACACAGATTAACCCCAACTCAGTAATAGTAGGGGACTTCAATACCTCACTGTCTGCATTAGACAGCTCAACTGGACAAAGAATAAACAGAGACACATCTGAATTAAATGATACCATACATCAAATGGACCTAACAGACATCTTTTCATTATTCCACCCAAGCACCAAAGAATACACTTTCTATTCAGCACCTATGGAACTTTTTCAAAAATTGACCACATACTAGCTCACAAAACAAACCTAAACAAATACAAAAATATTGAAATAATTCCATGCATTCTGTCGAACCACAAAGCAATAAAGCTCAAAATCAACAGTGGACGAAGCCCTAGTCACTACCCGAACTCATAGTGATTGAACAACACACTCCTAAACAATGAGTGGGTCAAAGGATAAATTAAGAAAAAAATAAAAGAATTCCTGGAATTCAACGAAAAGGACAATACAATACAACACAACTTCTGGGACACATTAAAAGCAGTCCTAAGAGGGAAATTTATAGCTCTAAGTGCCTACATTAAAAAATCAGAAAGAGCCCAAATAAATGACCTAACATTGCAACTCAAGGCACTGGAAAGGCAAGAATAAATGAAACACAAACCCAGCAGAAGAGAAGGAATAACAAAATTCAGAGAAGAAATTAATGAAATAGAAACAAAGCAAACAATACAAAGAATCAATGAATCTAAGAGCTGGTTCTTTGGAGAGCTAAACAAGATAGACAGATGTTTAGCCCAGTTAACCAAAAGAAAGAGCAAATCCAAATCAACAAAATCAGAGATGAAAGGGGAAACATCACAACAGACACTCAAACGATCCAGACCATTATAAGGGAATATTTTAAAAACCTATACCCTACTAAATCTGAAAGTCTAAAAGAAATGGATGGATATCTGAAATCATGGGAACCTCCAAAGTTAAACTAAAAGGAGATCAACAGTTTAAACAGACCCATAACATATAAGGAAATTGAAAAAGTAACACAAAGCCTCCCAACTAAAAACAGCCCAGGCCCAGATGGATTTACAGCAGAATTCTACCAGACATTTAAAGACCTCCAACCAATACTACTTAAATTATTCAAAAACTATATAAACAGAGGGAGAACTCCCAAATTCCTTCTATGAAGCCAGCATCACTCTAATACCCAAACCGGGTAAAGACACAACCAAAAAAGAAAACTATAGATCCATATCCTTAATGAACATAGATGCAAAAATTCTCAACAAAATACTTGCAAACCACATACAGACACACATCAAAAAGATCATTCACCATGATCAAGTAGGCTTTATCTCAGAGATGCAGGGATGGTTCAATATACACAAGTCAATAAATATCATTAATCATATAAATGGACTCAAAGACAGAAACCACGTTGTCATATCAATAGATGAAGAAAAGGTTTTTGACAAAATTCATCATGCATTTATGTTCAAAGTCCTAGAGGGAATTGGACTTGAGGGAACATCTCGCAACATAATTAAAGCTGTATACAACAAACCCACAGCCAATATCATTCTAAATGGAAAAAACTGGACTGATTCCCATTAAAGTCAGGAACCAGACAAGGATGTCCACTAGCTCCACTCCTTTTCAACACAGTGCTTGAAACCCTTGCTAGAGTAATAAGACAGGAGAAGGAAATTAAAGGAGTACTAATAGGAAAAGAAGAGGTCAAACTATCACTTTTTGCAGATGATATGATACTATACCTAAGAGAGAACAAAAGTTCCACCAGAAAACTCTTAGAACCGATCAACACTCTCAGCATAGTGGCAGGTTATAAAATCAATCTACACAAATCAGTAGCCTTTCTATATACCAGTAGCAAGCAATTTGAGAAAGAATACAGGGAAATGCTCCCATTCACAATTGCTCCAAAAAAATATCTTGGAATGAATCTGACCAAAGACGCTAAAGACCTCTACAATGAAAATTTTAAATCCTTAAAGAAGGAGATTGAGGAAGACATCAGGAGATGGAAGGACCTCCCATGTTCATGGATCAGAAGAATTAATATTGTGAAAATGGCCATCCTACCAAAAGCAATATATAGATTTAATGCAATCCCAATAAAAATCCCCATGACATACTTCAAAGAGTTAGAAAAATACATCCTTAAATTCATATGGAGGCACAAAAGACCCCGGGTAGCCAAAGCAACACCTGAGCACAAAAAGCAACGCTGGGGGGATTACTATACCAGATCTCAAAGTATACTACAGAGCCATAGTCATAAAAACAGCATGGCACTGGCACAAAAACAGACAAATAGATTAATGGAACATCATTGAAGACACAAACCTGAGTACACAAAATTTCAGCCACCTGATACTTGACCAAGGTGCCAAGAACACACAGTGGATGAAAGACAGCATCTTTAACAAATGGGGCTGGCAAAACTGGATCTCCGCCTGTAGAAGAATGAAACTAGAGCCTATCTTTCACCTTACACAAATGTCAACTCCAAATGGATCAAAGACTTCAGTGTGAAATCGGAAACCCTGAAATTATTAGAAGAAAATATTGGCAGTAACTTACAGGACATAGTTGTAGGAAAGGATTTTCTAAATCAGAAGTTGCTCAGGAATTAAGGTCAGCAATCGATAAGTGGGACCTCATTAAACTAAAAAGCTTCTCTACAGCAAAAGAAACAATAAAAAAAGTGAAGAGAAAACCCACAGAATGGGAAAAAATCTTCATGAGTGACACATCTGGCAGAGGTTTAACATCCAGATTATATAAAGAACTCAAAAAACAAAGAATCAAGAAACCAAATGATCCAATGAAAAGATGGGCTAAAGATCTAAACAGGGAGTTCTCAAAGGAAGAGATAAAGATGGCTAAGAAACATCTCAAAAAGTGTTCAACATCATTAGTAATTAGGGAAATGCAAATTAAAACCACCCTAACATGTCACCTTACCCCAGTCAGACTGGCTAGGATCAAGAGAACAAATGATACCAAATGCTGGTGAGGATGTGGAGAAAGGGGAATGCTCATTCACTGCTGGTGGGATTGCAAACTCATGCAACCTCTATGGAAAACAGTGTGGCGAACTCATAAAAAACTAAAAATGAACCTACAATATGACCCGGTTATACTACTTGGCATATACCCAAGGACACGTCCTATTGTAAAGACACTTGTACAACCATGTTTGTTGCTGCTCTTTTCACAATAGCTAAGAGATGTAAGCAACCTAAGTGTCCCTCAACTGACAAGTGGTTAACAAAAATGTGGTATATTTACACAATGGAGCTCTATTCAGCAATAAAGAAAGATGAAATAATGAAATTTGCAGGTAAATGGATGGATCTAGAAACTGTTATATTTAGTGATGTAACACAGACTCAGAAAAAGAAATGACAAATGTTCTCCATCATATGTGGCTCCTAGCACCAAATCCTTTTAAATTCCAGGTCCTTTTAATAAGATGATGCTATACACAGTCCCTTCTGCATGAAGTAACTACCATCATCACGTCTTCAGCTGACCCTGATTGTTAAACATCATTACAATTGGGCTTGTTGATGGTTGTGCTCATTCATTAAAGGAAGGCCAAGTAGGGTCATTGGATCCTCACCATGCTCGGTTAAGGCTTTCCAATGTCATACTCTCAGGTCATACATACACCTCAGCAAACCCTCAGTTATCTTGACATCTTTGGGAGGGAACTGACACTGATTCTAACTATTCCAACAGCTATCAAAATACCTGAAAGCAAATCCTGAATCCATCACTCTAGAGTCCAGCCTTGGAATACAAAAGAAAAATGAGGAAGAACCCAATAGAGGGATGCTTCTGGAAGCCTTTGTCAAGAAATTTCAATGGACTCTCACATGAACATTTGAAAATTGCCTTGTTCTGACTTTTTTTTAGTTCCGTGTCTAGAACTTGTAATGCTAATTTCTCTTGCCTTTACTTCTCTTTCACATCTCCTATTCACGATTCGAGGACTTTCTTCTCCCCTTAGAGATAATAGTTATGCAATTTTGGAGTCTTTTTGATAGACCCCTGAAGGGGTACTCCAATTGCCTCACACTGAGTCCCCGTTCAATATGGAAGTAGCCTGAGTGGTCTGCGTCCCTATTCCCTATTGGCAATTTTGGTAAATTCTTCAGAGGATGGCTTGATAAGAATAGGAGGTAGGAATTGGCTAGGCAGTTAGGGTAAAAAGACCCCCCCCAAATGTAGCCAGTTTCTTGGCTAAAAGTCAAAATGTCCTTGGCCTTGTTAGCAACATACTGCATTCCAAAGGCCAAAAATGTCCAAAGAATTTGGGAGCTTGTATCCAATCCTTAAAAGATTTTAGGGTTACCTCTTCAGAAAGGGGAATGTTGGAGGGTAGGGAGTGGGCATGGATTTGATCAAAATACCTTATATATGCATGTATGAAATACTCAATAAAGTTTTTATAAAAGTTAAAAAAAAGAAAATGAGGCTTGTATTATAGGGCTGGAGAGATGGCTCAGCAGTTAAGAACACTGGCTGTTCTTGCAGAAGACCGGGTTTGAATGCCAGCACCAACGTGGCAGCTAACAACTGTCCATAACTCCAGTTCCAGGGGATCTGACAGCCTCTTCTGTCCTCCACAGGCATTGCATGACACAGGTGCACTTACCCACATGCAGGCAATACACACATATACATAAAAAGTGCACTTACCCACATGCAGGCAATACACACATATACATAAAAAATATTTTGGAAAATTACTTAATTTTAAAATTTTTATTTAATAACCACATGATTAGAAGAAGCATTTCATTACAGCTTTAACACATTCAGTAACAATTTTTAGAGCAAGGATACATCTATTTCAAAAGTGACTGTTAATTTTTAGGTTCACAGTCGAATTAATACAGTTATACAATATTGAACTCAGTACAAACCCTGTAAGACATAAAATTGAATGAGCTTTTACCCTTTAAAGAAGATCTCCATTTCATTTTAAAATATGCTGATTCATACAGTTTTAATGCTACTAACGCTTAGATGTTTGCACATGTGTCTTTAATATCTATGTCTGAATATTACTAGTCACAGTCGGTTACACTCAGACCCTTGGCACCTGAGTATGGATATAAAGTCATCAGGTAGATTTCAATGGTAATGTCTATCACCTCTACTAATTAACATGAAGTAAAATTTTATGCTTCCTCCTCAAATATGTCGTTTTCTTTAGTTTGTAGATTTTTTTGTGTGTATATCATACAGAACATCCAACACAATATTATTCATCTATATACCCACATGCCAAATGGCACCCTCACATAGTCCCCCCTCAATGGATCCCATACACTCTGTCATCCCTGTTACTGTCCACTGTGTTGTCAGCACCACCAGCCATTCCCCAGTGCTTGTCCATCTGCTGAATCTAGTCAGCGTATCTAGAGATCCTTGTTTTAGGAAGATCAGCTGTTCCTCATCTAGAGCAATCAGTTGTCAATATTCCTTTAGATAAGATTGAGGTCTGCCGTTCATTTTCCCAGTTTTATGCTGGGTTACTGTCTGGGAGTCTTTTGGGCCACAGTGGCCAATATCTCAAAGGACGGTATCTCCTGTCTGGCATTATTTCTTGTTATGTAGCCTTTAGCTATACATATGGACTCTTAAAAAATTATATTGACCCCATTAATCTTTGGTTATAATTCCTTTGGGGTGTTTAAGAACCTACAGTTGGCCCAGATAAACCAATTTGCTTTTACTCTTAAGGTCTTTTCAGGATCTGTTCCTCAGGGGTCATATGGGTTTGCAAGGTGCCCTTGGCACCATTCTTTTACCAGTTCTGTCTATGTGAAGATAAGTCAAAGGTCCTAATCAACCATGGCTGGCTTTGCTGGAAGCATGGAGGAAGTGTTTCCTCTGTGTTGATTCTCCTCTTTGTAGACTGACACTGGTTCAGATCCATCTGGTGGGGACTGCACAGCCTCCTTGATCAAGAGGACTGGTGACTCACCACAGTTACATGACATTCTGAGAGATGCTCATAGTCCCCTGGAACTTAGTTGTCCTAGGAGGGCAAGGAACAAAAACTGTCCTTTATGTCTCTCTGACCAAATTAGTATAGGCCTCAAAGTATGGTTGTTAAACATCCAAGAAGGTTAGTTCCACCAGTCTGGTACTTTTAATTACCATGTCCCAAAGCTTGGGCAAAGACCAACGCTCTCAGATAAACCTTGCCTACACATATATTACATTCTTTGACCTGATTGTACATATAATTTGTCAGTAGGTCGTTGGACTAATATGGTTCCATCTGTTTTTTTAAAACTAGCTAGGCATTATTCATCTCTCACATTGTCTAACTCTTCCACCACAGTTTCTCCACTTAAGGTGCCCCTGTTTTTCCCATTTCTCCCTTAATAATACCCTTCTCCTATGGTCCTACCTCTCTTGAGTTCCTTCTTTCCCTTTATCCCCTAGGTTCCTTGTATAACCTTCCCTCCCCCTCCCCTTAAAATAACCCCATTTTTATCCATATGTCCATTAGTAACACCTGGTTTCTACTGTTTTTCTCTTTCAGATTCTTTATTTTCCTTTACCTGACTGGTTCTTTTTCATTATCCTGGTTCCTGTAGTTATGTCTGGATACATACTCACTTATAAGGATTTGGTGCTAGGATCCACATATGAGGGAGAATGTACATTGTTTGTTTTTCTGAGTCTGTGTTACTTCACTTACTATAACAGTTTCTAGTTCCATCCATTTACCTGCAAATTTCATGATTCCATCTTTCTTTTTTTAAAAATTTTATTTATTATTTTTATTTTGTGTGTATGCGTGTATTGCCTGCATATAGGTAGGTGTACCCGTGTCCTTCAATGCCCATTGGAGGTCAGAAGAGGATGTTGGATCCCCTGGGACTGGAGTTATGGACAGT
>NW_008333523.1:29490-32815 GCF_000622305.1 Nannospalax galili
GAGGGACACTTCGGTTGCTTCCATCTTCTAGCTATTGTGAAAAGAGCAGCAACAAACATGGATGTACAAGTGTCTCTGCAATAGGAGTTCCTTGGGTATATGCCAAGGAGTGGTATAGCTGGGTCAAATGGTAGGTTCATTTATAATTTTTAAGAGTTCTCCATACTACTTTCCATAAGGGTTGAACAAGCTTGTAGTCCCACCAGCAGTGGAAGAGCATTCCCCTTTCACCACACCCTGTCCAACATTTGGTATCATTTGTTCTCTTGATCTTAGCCAGTCTGACTGGGGTAAGATGAAATCTTAAAGTGGTTTTAATTTGCATTTGCCTAATTATGAGTGATGTTGAACACCTTTTAAAATGCTTCTTAGCCATCTTTATTTCTTCTTTTGATAACTCTCTGTTCAGTTCCTTAACCCATCTTTTAATTGGGTTACTTCCTTTCTTAATTCTTTGTTGTTTGAGTTCATTATATATTCTTGATGTTAAACCTCTGTCAAATATGTCACTGGTGAAGATTTTCTCTCATTCTGTGGGTTTTTTCTTCACTTCCTTGGTTGCTGCTTTTGATGTACAGAGGCCTTTTAGTTTAATGATTTCCAATTTGTTGATTCTTGACCTTGTTTCCTGGGCAGGTGATGTCCGGTTTAGAAAATCTTTTCCCTCACCTGTATCTTGTAGGTTGTTGCCAATGTTTTCTTCTAACAATTTCAGGGTTTCAGGCTTTACATTGTGGTCTTTGATCCACTTGGAGTTGACTTTTGTGCAAGGTGAAAGATAGGGGCTTAGTTTCATTCTTCTACAGGTGGTGATCTAGTTTTCCCAGCACCATTTGCTGAACATGCCATCTTTCCTCCAGTGAATGTTCTTGGCTCCTTTGTCAGATATCAGGTGGCTGAAATTGCATGTAGTCATATTTGGCTCTTTAATTTTTGTTCCACTTATCTATGGGTCTATTTTTGTGCCAGTACCATGTCGTTTTTATGACTATAGTTCTGTAATACAGTTTAATATCTGGTGTAGTAATCCCCCCAGCATTGCTCTTAGTGCTCAGGGTTGCTTTGGCTATCCAAGGTCTTTTGTGCTTCCATATGAATCTTAGGATGGTTTTTTCCAATTCTGTAAAAGCTGTCATGGGGATTTTGATTGGCATTGCCTTGAATCTATAAATGGCTTTTGGTAGGATGGTCATTTTCACAATAATAATTCTTCCAATCCATGAGCGTGGGAGGTCCTTCCATCTTCTGATGTCTTCCTCAATCTCTTTCTTTAAAGATTTAAAATTTTCATTGTAGAGCTCTTAAATGTTGTTGGTTATTTTCACAATATTAATTCTTCCAATCCATGAGCATGGGAAGTCCTTCCATCTTCTGATGTCTTTCTCAATCTTTTTCTTTAAAGATTTAAAATTTTCATTGTACAGGATTTTAATGTCTTTGGTCAGATTTATTCCCAGACATTTTATTTTATTTTTTCAGTTACTGTGAAGGGGAGTGTTTCCATGTACTCTTTCTCTAATTGCTTGTTATTGGTATATAGAAAGGCTACTGACTTTTGTAGATTAGTTTTGTAACCTGCCTCTTTACTAAACTTGTCAATCATTTCTAGGTGTTTTCTGGTGGAATTTTTGGCATCTTCTAGATATAATACCATATCATCTGCAAAAAGGGATAATTTGATCCCTTCTTTTCCAGTTATTACTCCTTTAATTTCCTTCTATTGTCTTATTGCTCTTGCAAGAGTTTCAAGCACTAAGTTAAAAAGGAGTCAAGATAGTGGACAGTATTGTCTGGTTCCTGATTTCAATGGGAATGCTTCCAGTTTTTCTCCATTTAGAATGATGTTGGCTGTGGGTTTGTTATATATGGCTTTCATTATGATGAGGTATGTTCCCACCAGTCCAATTCCCTCTAGGACTTTGAACATAAGTGCATGTTGAATTTTGTCAAAGGCCTTCTCTGCATCTACAAAAGTCTTTTCTGCACCTATTGAGATGACAATATGGTTGTTGTCTTTGAGTCCATTTATATGATTAATGACATTTATTGACTTGCGTATATTGAGCCATCCCTGCATCTCTGGGATAAAGCCTACTTGATTATGCTGAATGACCTTTTTGATGTGTGTCTGTATGTGGTTTGCAAGTATTCTGTTGAGAATTTTGGCAACTATGTTCATTAAGGTTATGGGTGTACAGTTTTCTTTTTTGGTTGTGTCTTTACCTGGTTTGGGTATTAAGAGTGATGCTGGCTTCAAGTAGGAATTTGGAAGTTCTCCCTCCATTTCTGTCTTTTTGAATAAATTAAGTAGTATTGGATGTAGATCCTCTTTAAATGTCTAGTAGAATTCTGGTGTAAATCCATCTGGTCCTGGGCTTTTTTTAGTCAGGAGGTTTTATATTACTGTTTCAATTTCCTTATGTGTCATGGGTATTTTTAAACTGTTAATCTCTTCTTGGTTTAGTTTTGGTGGTTCCCATGCTTTTAGATACCCATCCTTTTCTTTTAAGTTTTCAAATTTAGTAGTGTATAGGTTTTTAATGTACTCCCTTATAATTTTCTGGATCTTCCTGGTGTCTGTTGTGGTGTTTCCCCTTTCATCTCTGATTTTGTTAATTTCAGGGTTCTCTTTCTTTCTTTTGGTTAAGTGAGCTAGCAGTCTGTCAATCTTTTTTTATCTTTTTAAAGAACCAGCTCTTGGATTCATTGATTCTTTGTATTGTTTTCTTTGTTTCTATTTCATTAATTTCTGCTCTGATTTTTATTATTTCTTCTTGCCTTCTGGATTTGGGTTTCATTTGTTGTTGTTTTTCAAGTGTCTTGAGATGCAATGTTAAGTCATTTATATGTGTTATTTCCAAATTTTTAAGGTTGGCACTTTAGCTATAAACTTCCCTCTAAGGACTGCTCTCAATGTGTCCCAGAGGTCTTGTTGTGTTGTATTGTCCTTTTCATTTAGTTCCAGAAGACTTTTATTTCTTTTTTAATTTCTCCTTTGACCCATTCATCATTCAGGAGTGTGTTGTTTAATTGCCATGTGTTCATGTGGTTACTGGGGTTTCTTCTGGTGTTGATTTTAAGCTTTATTGCACTGTGGTCCAATAGAATGCATGGAATTATTTCATTCTTTTTGTGTTTGTTGAGGTTTGTTTTGTGCCCCTGTGTATGGTCAATTTTGGAGAAGGTTCCATGGGACGCTGAATTTAAAGTATATTCTTTGGTGCTTGGGTGAAATATTCAGTAGATTTCTGTTAGGTCCATTTGATATATGGTATTGTTTAATTCAGATATCTCTCTGTTAATTCTCTATCTTGTTGACCTACCT
>NW_008333523.1:32951-35678 GCF_000622305.1 Nannospalax galili
ATTATTGTTCCTTTGATCAGGATGATGTAGCCCTCTTTGTCTCGTCTGTTTAGTTTAAAGTCTATTTTATCAGATATTAGAATTGCAACGCCTGCTTTTTTCTTAGTACCATTTGCTTGGTATATTTTTTCTATCATTTTACCTTAAGATAGTGCCTGTCCTTGAAAGTGAGATGAGTTTCTTGCAGACAACAAAAAGATGGGTTTTTTTTTCTTAATCTATTCACTTAGCCTGTGTCTTTTGACTGAGGAGTACATACCATTGATATTTAAAGTTATTAATGAAAGATGTGTATTGAATCCTGTCATTTTCATTCCTGTTCACATTCTTGATATAGCTGTGCATTTCCACAGTTATACCTTCACTGAATTTCTTTCCATCACCCCTTGCATATAGTTGTTCCTTTCTTCAGCTCTGTATTGCTTCAAGAACTGTCTGAATGGCTGGTTTTGTGAGCATGAAGTTTTTCAGCCTATTTATGTCATGGAAGAATTTTCTTTTCCCTTCAACTATGATAGATATTTTGGCTGGGTAAAGTAATCTGACTTGGCATCTGTGGTCATTTAGAACTGGGAATATTTTGGTCCAGGCTCTTCTGGCTTTCATAGTTTGCACTGCAAAGTCAGCTGTAATCCTGATGGGTTATCCTTTATATGCGAGTTGTTGTTTTTCTTTTGTAGTTTTCAGTATTCTCTCTTTGTTCTGAATGTTTATTGTTTTTTACAATGATCTGCCATGGAGAGTTTATTTTCTGGTCTTATTTGCTATTCTATATACTTTTTGTATTTGTATGGGCATGTCTTTACCTTTGGGAAATTTTTTTCTACAATCCTGTTGAAGAGCTCTTCTGTACCATTATTTTGAGATTCTTCTCCTTCCTCTATGCCTATGATTCATAAATGTGGTTTTTGTGGTGTCACACAATTCTTGCATATTACATTCTTGTGTTTTCTTAAATTTTTTCATAGTCTTTGCTTGAGTGGTCTAATTTTTCCACTTTACCTTCAAGTCTTGATATTCTGTTTTCCATTTCATTCATCCTGTTTGTGAGGCTTTCTCCTGTTGTTTCTAATTGGCTTATGGAGTGTTTCACTTCCTTTTTCATTTCTGCCTGAGTATTCTTCAATATTTCTCTTATCTGAATTCATTCAGAAGTTTATCCTTATCTTCCTTCAGTTCTTTGATTTCTTTGTGTGTTCTTTAAATTCACTGAATTCTTTTATCATGTTTATAATTGTTCTTTTGAGTTCCATGTCCTGCATTATCTCTAGGGGGTTCTCATTGTACTCCTCTAGAGGACTATTGGTACTTGGTGGGGATATATTATTTTGGTTTTTCATGTTATTATTTTTTGTCTGTGACTTTGACATGTGAATTTCTTTTGTAGTTTCTGATTCTTGTGTGAGACTCCAGCCTTCCTTTGTTGAGTTTAGGCTCTGCTTTTTTTTGTAAATTTTATGTGTCTTTGTGGTTCACTTGTTGGGCATGAAAAGGTGGTTGGGCTAGGATTCATGTTCTATCTTTTGATTTTATATTGGAGTGGCCTAATTGCTTTTGTCTTCAGGAGTTCCCACAGAGGCCAAGTGAGATAAGGTTCAGATGTTCTCAGGCTTTTTCTTAAGGTCTGGATATCTCCAGGAAAGATGCTGCCCTCAGGAGTCTGGGGGCTGGGCTGGCCTGGGAGTAGGGCCCAGGAAAAATGCTTGTCTCAGGAAGCTGGTGGCTGTGCTACCCAGGAATGCACAGGGAGGTGGGAAGGGAAGAGTCCCCGAGGGCTCCTGGGGACTACTGGGAGGTACTGGGTTGACTGGGTGCAAAGGATTAGGATGCAGTGGTGGCTGTTGGGCTGAGAGGTTAGTTCCAGTGTCTGGGGTGCCAAAACAAGAAAAGGGCCTGTACCCAGGCTAGGAGGAGAGACTCAGTGGTGGAGCTGGGAGGGTGAAAGGGGCTGGGCGAGTCAAGGCATGGTGGGCATGCTGACCTTATCCAGGGAAGGTGCTAGCACCAGGACACTGGAGGCTGTGCAGCCCAGGAAGCAAAGCATAAATAAGACATTTAAAAAAAGAAAATGAGGCACTCCTATCCTCAGGCCTCTTGGGGAGCACCACTTCTGGTCCTGGCCCCACCCTCACTTCTCTCTGCGTCCCTCAACCTGCACCACAGGCTAACTCTCCTAGCCTGCACTCTATCCTCAGGCCTCTTGGGGTAAGTTTATAGCGCAGCCCTCCGCGCCTTGATTCCCCAAGCCACATTCACCCTTCCATCTCCCCCGCTGTTCACTACTCCCAGTTTGGGCCCTGCGCCATCCCTAGACTTGGGGCCCCAGACACCGGGGGAACTAATACTGCTTCCTGACCCTTCTCACCCAGACCAACTTAGTGCCTTTCTTGGGCCCCAGGGGCACCACTTCTGAACCTGGCCCCGCCCTCACCTCCCTCTACTTCCCTGGTCCTGCAACAACTGCCAGCCTCTTGCTGGGGCTGCCAGCCTCTTTCTGGGGCACTGAGGCTTACCTTTCCTCTCCCTGATCCTTTGCATCCAATACAACCCAGCTACTCAATCCACTCCCTGGGAAATCTTGGGGCTTCTTCCCACCCCATCTGCCTTTGCATCCCTGCATGGCACAGCCACTGCCAGGGTCTCAGGTCAGTCCAACACCCAAGTTCCTGAAGCCAAAATCATTCTTAGAAGATTCCAGACCTAAGGAGAAAGTCTGAAAACTTCTGA
>NW_008333523.1:41037-56851 GCF_000622305.1 Nannospalax galili
CCAAAAGCCCCATTAAAAAAAGAAGAAAGAGTACATGAAGTTATTGAAAAAAAGTGATGGGGAGATATGGGAGGAGTTGGAGGCGAGGGAGTGGGCATGGATTTGATCAAAATACCTTATATATGCATGTATGAAATACTCAATAAAAAAAATTAAAAAAAATAAAAAAAGAAAATGAGGCTTGTATTATAAAATAGAAAAGTATATTTTGTAAAAAATGTCAGTGAGGAGTATATCTTCTGAGGAAGATGACTGCTGTGGGCAACTAAATTCAATTAAGTTGGAGAAATGTGAGAGAAAATACACACCATGCCTCAGGGTTATCTTAGGAAGGAAGAAAGCTGGAGCTTTTATCTTCCAATTCTATCAATACTGCCTGAAAGCTGCTCTTGGGGTAACTAACTTCCTGATCTTTCCCACTTGCCCCTTGAATAAGCTGAAGGAAAGCCCTGGTGTGGAAAAGAAGCCAGTGATGACAGAAGGCATGTCTAGGAAGGATGAGAGCTAGAGGTCATTGGGTTCAGGGCACTGGCTTATATCTGTTACAGTGAGTGCCCTGAACAACAAGGTAGAAAAGTAGTTATGACAGCCATTTCTGTGCACACGGTGGATAAGTGGTATCTTTTTGTCTGATTTGCAGTGAACAGTGGGACCTAAGATCAGCATTCTACTGTCATCCATGACTAAGTGCCCACAGACTGTGCAAGGATAGCAGAAAAGATGAGTGCAGAGTACAAGTGGGATGGCCCTTAGAAAAGCTGCAACTTCAGAGAAGGCATTACAGCCATCACACATTGTTATGATCCATTTTACTGTCCAATATTTGCTGTGGCAATGCAGATTCCAATAGAACTTTCGAGATGAAAGGATCATCAGGCAGCAACCTCTCCCATACAGGATTGTTGTGGTTTGAGCGTGTACCTCAAGAAGTTATGAGTTGGAAACTTGATCTCCAATGTGATGATGTTAAGAGGTGGTAGGTAGGACGTTTTCAAAGTAAAGCTTGATGGAAAGCAATTTGGTCATTTAGAAAAGGATGGTTAGGAAACAGTGAGCCTGGTTCCTGAAGATACTTGTATCCTTACATGATCTCTCCTACTTACATGTACTCTCACTGTGATGCAATCCACCCTGATGAAGTGATGTTGCCAAGGTGGCCCTCAAAGGGGTCTGCTTGATCTTGGGCATTAAGCCTTCCAAAAGGTAAGCTAAGTAAACATATTTCCTTTATAAGGTATCAATCCTTAGGTGTTTTTTGTGGAAATGGGAAATAAAATAATACAGGAGTCGTGCTGATGTTTATTGTGTGTGTGCTGAACACTTTTTGGGTCCATCTGTTATGTTACTGGATGTTGAATGGGGCTACTAGCACAGGGATTTGGGATAGAACAAGAACTATTAAGAGTTCTTACACAGTAAATGATTTATAAGACAGTCAACCTTTTTACACTGCCAAGATTCATTTTCTCTTAAATTTCTACTGTATATCAGTATGTTGGAAACATGCCTCTTTTCCAACCTCTTTAATGTATCCTACAGAGCATTTTTATATGTTTGTTAATTGCTGCTGCATGTTGCTTCATAAACTTGCTTGGTTCATTCATCTGGGAAAATTTAGGTCATTACCCCTATGAACTTCCAGAGTATGCTTGAATCTCAAGAACCAGAGAAAGTTAAATGATATTGTGAAACACAGAGGTAAAGTACTGGGCAGGGACTTTTCTGTTCTGCTAGGCTATTGATATTGGATAAATTACTGAGATGAATTTTAAAAAATGACTTAATTTCATGTATATGTTTCAACACATATTATGCTTAATATTTTACTAGGAAACATGATCATTTCCTTTACCGAGATTTAACTTTTTCCACCCATTTTTAAAAGTGATTTTATTTTGTCTGTGGAAACAAAATCTTTTCCCACGTCTCCCCAGAACATAGGAATCATTTTATGATGACAACTATAATGCTGATTCTCCGTAAATAATATTGGTAAACTTTGCCAGAAGCCTTTTTTGTTTCTTAAATTCACTGGTTAATTGATTGGTTAATTGAGTCCAGCAACAAATATATATCGAGCTCCTACTACATGAGCTTAAGTGTGCTCAAAAACACAGAACTGAAGAACAAGGTGCTAATACACATGCGCTTTATCTTTCTGGAGAGATGGGATGGGAGAGAGTTTGCAACACGGGTGTAGCAAATGCAGCTCATGTACCTTCATGAGGAATTTAAATGATACAGCGGCAGGCAGCTGATTGAGGTCTAAGCTGAGCTCTATTTTGTCAGCCCATGTGTCCCTCCCTGCTCCTTTTATCTTGTTTCCAAAAAATCCCTCCGTCTGTCTGGAAGGGATTTTCTGGGCTGCCTCTTCCTTCTAATGGCTGGGTTCCCCTGGCACTTGCTCTTGTCACACAGCCAGCTCTTGAAGTTTGTGGAGAGAATGTCACCTTGTTTTTTTCCCCTGAAATTCTCCTTATGTATTTAGAAATCCAAGGTGATTTACAGCAGTGATTCATACCCTGAAGTCTTGGGATTGAATGGCTGAACCTCAGGAGCATAACAGCAGGGAATGGGCTGAATCCCTCAAATTCAGACCTCTACTTGCCATAAGCATTTGGGAATTATACATTCAAATAGCTCTGCCTTTTTCTCACATCTTACTTGGTGTGTGAGCAGGTGGGCGAAAGCTTGGTAGGTGTCATGGGCTAGAAAATGCCATGAAAATTCCTAACAGCTCCTGCATGAAGCTTCTCTTGCTAAAGCTGATTTGCATCTGAACCTGCAGTCTTGTGGATGTGAGCTCCATTAAATATGTGCTTATTTAACTGCCCTCTTTACACAGGGCTCCTTTCTGTAATTTTGAATTTGGTCTGTTCCTTGCAGAACAGATTTGGCTATTTTTAACTGTTTGGAATTAAGCACACTATTGTTTCCCTTTAAGTTGTTGGTTGTGTAATTAATTTAGAAAAACTGTGGAGGTAAACATTTAAAAAAATTTTTTAAAGGGTGAGACTAGGACTTGATTCACTGTCTTTCCAGGCTGCAGATAAAGCAAATGTATTTTTTGCAGTCACGTTCCTGAATTCATCCCTTTCATGTTAGTATATTGTTAAGTTGCTGCAAAAGCAATGAGGAAAAAAAAAAGCCACATGCTCATAGCAAAGAAGAAATTGAGTCTTAAAACATATTATATATTAAGCAGAAGAGGGCCTAGGACTGTGGTGGAGAAGAGAGAAACATTCACTAGATGGCCAGGTTATAGACTCAAAGTTCTGCGATTAATTTCCTAGCCTTTCATATTATTATCCTAGATAGATTAACCATGACAAGACTTGTAACACAGAATCATTCAGAATGCCCTACTTACAAGAGGAAAAAAGGGAACACATTTATCAATTAAAGTGTTGCTTTAAATATGAGTTTTCCCATGAGGATTTCATTTTCAAGGAATAGATATTTGAGACCAAGGACCCAAATAAAATAAATATGAAATGGTGCATTGTGCTATCATGCTCCTGGGAGGCTGGTGTATCTGCTTCAAATTAAGGGTTTGGTGTCATGGAAACAGCTTGTTCACTTGGAAAGCTGCTGCAGCTCTGTGGGAAGGCAAAGGACCAGTATGTGCAAGTGTGTATGTGTTTAACATTCCCTATCAACCCTCAGCAAAATAAATACTCATTCCTGCCAGAAAGTTGGGAATTATACGGGAGGGTTAGTCTTCTCTTTTACTTTTGGCATCCGAGTTTTAGAGCAGAGCATATGAATCATCCGGAGAATAATGTGCGAATGAAGTTCCCAATTCCATGAGATTTAGCATTTCAAAGAATGAAGTTCCCAATTCCATGAGATTCGGTATTTTAAAGAAACTCCCAGACACTGATGCTGTTGGCCAGGGGATTATACTCAGAAAACCACAGCTCTGGAGTTGCTATTAATTTGGTTGACCATTCGAATTACTTTCCTCTTTGGCTCATGTGAATTAATATTGGGCCAAGAATAAAAATTGTTGTCTTCTATGTCACTTTTAACCTTTGTCTGGAGCTAAGATATATTGGCGTATAAAAGAAGGTAAAGACAATATACATGTTTAATGAACTATTGAATTGGGGTTTCATTTTTTTTTGAGACAGGGTTTCCCTGTAGCCCCAGCTGGCCTAGAACTCAATATGTAGACCTAAGTGTCCTCGAGCTCATAGAGATCTGCCTAACTCTGCCTCCTGAGTGCTGGAATTAAAGTGTGCAGCACCATGCCTGACCCTGAGCATTGTTTTTGAACTATCAATTTACACTGGAGTTTGGATTTCTGGAAGGAAAGCAGTTTACAGTCTTCTGCCCGTACACAACGCTAAGAAACCTTTTCTAGACTATCATTCTGGTAAGAGCCATAACACTTGGCATTGTGATAAATTGGAAATGGTAAAGTGAATTGAATAGTGTCCTTCATAAAAAAAAATCACACCCACCTAAAGCCTCAGAATGTGACCTTATTGGTTATTTAGTTATGGTGAGGTAATATTGGATTAGGGTGGCTTCTAAGTTCAGTGACAGATGTCCTAATAAGGACAGTGAAAACACTGATGAGGTGGGAGGCATGACAATGGAGACCAAGATTGGAAAGACACACTTGTTAACGTAAGCTTCTCAAGGATTATCAGGAACCATTAGATATTAGGAAGAGGCAAGGAAGTCGATTTTTCTAGAGCCTTCATGTGGAGCATGGCTATGCTGACCTCTTGGTTTCAAGCTTCAGGACTTCAGGATAGTGGGAATAAACTTTGGTGGGTTTAAGTCACTAAGTTTGTGATAATTTGTTATAGCAGCCCGAAGATACTAAAACACCTATCATAACTTGGTGACTTGCACTGGAATTTGATCTTATTAGCATTGAATCCTTGGGAGGGCAAAGCACTTTATTTCCTAAGGTTGGTGTGTGATTTTCGTTCTATTGAGTCAAAAATTTAAATTCATCAGTACATTCAGAGACCAGTCATCTATTGTCCTGTGATTTAAAAATTTCCCATGGTTAAGTACATTGTTCCAATTAAAGCTATGATGTACTGGTAAAGTAGTAGATCTCATTCAGCTTTACTTTAGCACCTTTAAGTTATCCTTGAGGAGCTCTATATACATTGAATGTCCCTTATCCAAAATGATTGAAGTATTTTGGATTTTGGAATCTTTCAGATTTTTGGAATATTTGCATGTACATAATGCTATATTGGGGATTGTATTGGACAGTTTTAGCTATCAACTTGACACACCTGGGTGGAAGGAACTTCAGTTGAGGAAGTGGCTCCATTGGTTGGCCTGTGGCCACATCTGTGGAGCATTTTCTTGATTGTTTTGTGATGAGGGAGGGCCCAGCCCACTGTGGGCGGTGCCACCCTTGGGCAGGTGGGCCTGTGTTGTATAAGAAAAGAGATTGAGCGCAGGTCAGAGGAGTAAGCTAGTAAGCTGTGTTCCTCCATGGTGTGTACTTCAGTTCCTTCCCTGAGCTTCTGCTTTGATTTTTTCCCCTACAGTGATGATCTGTGACCTGGGAAATGTGATCTCGGAGTTGGTTTTAACCAGAGTTTTTTATCACAGCAATAGAAAGTAACTTGAACAGGGATTCAACCCAATTATAAACACAAAACTCATTTTTGTTTCATATGTATTATTTCATACAGCCTGAAGGTAATTTTATACATTGTTAATGCACTTGAATTTTAACTATGATATATCACATGAAGTCAAATGCAGAATTTTACCACTTATGACCTCCTGTCAGATTTTATAGCATTTCAGATTTTGTATTTAAAGATTAAGGATGATCAACCTGTAGTAGTTTTGTGTGGCTGGTTTTTGTGTGATTCACTATATGTGCTCTAATGCTTAAGAGTCATGAGTTTGTTTTCTTGATAAAACAGTTGGCTTTCTTATTGTTCTTGGTCAGAGACTGCTCTTTTAATTCTGGTTAGTGTCCTTGAAAATGTTGCTTGGAGTAGGAATTGTGTGAAGATGTCTGGAGTAAGTCCAACATTTTAGCAGATGAAACATTTCAAGGACAGAGCCTATTAAATGTGTGTTAGTTGGTAGGCCTCAGCTCCTCATGCAAAGGACAGGGTTATGCTGGTGTTAATGATGGTTAATGGGTATGTTTAAGTCAGCAGCTTTCACTCAGTTGTATGACTTCTGGGGAGACAAGAGCAAGTGTCTGTTTTTTCTAGATAAGGCACAGACTAAAGAAATGATTCTATCCAAGTGTAGCTGCATTCCTGGAAAACATGCCCCAGAATTAAAGCTGCTTCCATCAAGCTCACTGTCCAACTTGCAGGCAGCTCCTTCGAAGAGTCTCCTCTGCCCTAGTAATTGTTTACTGTTCCATATAATCTTAGAGAATGACTTTAAGAGTCTTTTAACTTTATAAACTTCTTGAGTCTCGTAAGTTTCATTAGCTTCCTGAGTCCTATGAACCTACCTGCTCCCTTCAGAGGGAAATTTTCAATTAAGAGGAATAACTGCATAACACTCTCTATCAGTGTTACTTCATAGTTGGGAAATTGAATTGTGTTCCAGGTTTGAACTCAGTCTGTGTTAGTTTTGGGACACAATTGGGATGACTTTGAAATTTATTAAGTTAATTATTAACACAGCTGCTTTGATTTCTATGGATGAAATTAAATTTTTTTTGTAGTTGCCTCAGATATAGCTTTGGGAGTTCTAGGGAGACAATGAAAATAATAACATTAATTTATTTTAGATCTTAGAATCCTATGCCAAGTCTGACAAATTTGAGCAGGGTTTTGTGACAATTCCTAGTTTAGAGTAAGCAATGTAACCTACATGGTGTTTGTATCAGTGCATATTTGCATATATGCTGTTGTGATTTACATTCTAAATAAGGTTTTCTTTATGTGAAAATACAAAGTGCAATATCAAAAAAACTAAGTAAATGTATGCTCATAAAATGCAAAATTTTATGCCAATATTTATAATTCAAACAACATGATTTTAAAAGGCATTTTCATTTTCACTGAATATATTTATTGTGCATGGTTTCATGTGACATAAGGATATTTTAATATTTTGAAAATTTAGCTCTCTATACCCTTCTCTTTTTCTCCCCCTCCTGTTGTGTTAATCCCTTTTGTTCTGCTAGATAATTTCATTTCTAATTTCTTGTCATATATACACACATGATTTATGTATCTATATAAAATCTAGGACCCTCATATGAGAAAAAAACATAGAATATATGTCTTCCTGAGATTGGCTTAATTTGCTCAATATGATTATCTCCAATTGTATTAATTTTCCAAAAGCAATATAATTTCATTCTTTATGGCTGAAATTTTCCATTGTCTGTATCTATGAATATATTTTCTTTATACATTGCTCTATTGTTGGACACCTAGGTTGGTTCCATCAGCTATTGTGACTAGTGCTACAATAAACAATAATATGCAAGTATCTCTGTGATTTGCTGACTTGGCATCCTTTGGGTTCCAGGAGTGATATAGCTGAGTCATAGTCATATGTTAGTTTTTCGAGGAACTTCCACAACGATTTCCATAGTGACTGGACTAGTTTACATTCCCATCAGCAATGCATAAGGGTTCCCTTCTGTCCACAGCATTGCCAGCACATTCTAATAGAAGTTTATAAAAAAGATCTTGGGAGCTGTTTTCTTTATGACAAAATGCTGTGCTCACAAGAAAACAGTTTAGCAAAAAGGCTTGCTAAAGTGCAATGCTACAATAGGGTCACTCTTTACAGTAAACATTAATTATAAAATGTGTCAGTAGTGGCAGGGGGCAAAGAGATAACACTCATGCCTTTCTATGGTTTGAATGATGATTTTATTATCCTGAGATGAAAGAAGGAAGTGAATTTGTCTTAAAGCATTTGAAATTTGAATGGAAAACATTTAAAAATTGCTCTATCGTAGTGCAGCATTTCATAGATTCTCAGAGGTTAAATAAGCTTTGCAGAAGCTTTAGTCAGAGAAAGGAGGATTTGGCAGATTACCAGCTGATTACATTAACAAGATGCCTGTTGCCCTGGCTGCCCAGTCTGTCTTATTTACCTGTCATTTATCACAAGGATGGATGCCTCACTAAGCATCTTTCCTGGTTTTTATTTCCTTCCATGAGGAAAACCCTCAAAGTTTCAATGAAGGCTTAAATTACTATGACTGGCCCTTATTGTTCCAGCTTGTCCTTTTATTAGATAGGAGAAAAATAAGATATTAGAATGTTTTTAGAAGAGCAATTTCAATTCTGTACATATATGTGAGTAGGTAGAGGGTTACAACTAACATTGTCTGAGAACATAGCAAGTGGCAGGTATCATGCTGGTACATTCCCATATCCAGTAGCCTTCTGATGTAGGGGTTATAATTTCCATTTCAGTTTTAGGAAAGTGAGGCTCAGAGAGATGATGTAATTTGCTCAGGACCACACACACAGCAATGAAAAAGGATTCAGACTAGCTACTAGCTGTAGCTATAGCCCAAGTTTTCTTCAGTAAGCCATTGCTATCTTTTTTTTTAATCTTTTTGAGACAGGGTCTCCCAGTAGCCCCAGATGGCCTGAAACTCACTATGTAGACAAAGCTGGCCTTGATCTCATAGAGACCTGCCTGCTTCTGCTGAGATCAAAGGTGTGCACCACCATGGCTGGCCATTACTATCTTTTAAAAGACAAAATAAATAGAGTATTAAGTCCCATTATCATCAGGCACTTTCACCTACTGGGAAATGTAAGTGCGTGGTGGTTAACAGGTTGGGCCTGGAGCCAGATTCTTTGGGTTCAAATTTCACATCTGCTACTTACTAACTGTGCAATCCTGAGAACATGGCATCCCTTATCAGTGTTTTTCTTCATGAATTATAGTCACATTAGCACCTACCTAGCAGGGTTGCAGTAAATCCAGAATATTTTGCCTGATATTTGGTGGGGACCAAATTAGTGTTTATCATGGAGCTTCATAATGGTACTATTTTATCAGCTGAAGAAATAACTAACTTGCCTGCAGTGCCACAGCTGGAACGGAGAAGCAGAGCAGAAACAGGCTATGAGACTGGTTTGATGCTAGGTCAGGGGCTCTTTCCACTCTGTCTCAAGTGAAAATTAGCAGGAGTCACTGAGAATTAGGGAGGACAGAACGTACTCTTCGGAGTCCCTGGAATGCTTGTGTGGTCTCTCAGAAGGAAAAAAAAAATCACACAACAGCTGTTCTCTGGGATATGCAAATCCCAGGAGCCATAGCCACAGGGCTCCGATTTTCAGATGCAGCTCAGGAAACAAATTAAGGAGGGCCTCACATCTTCCTCATTCAGCAGCTTCCCTTAGAATATGGATTCACTGCCATTTGTATGCCCTCTCTCACCCTGCTCTGCCCCTCCCCCATCTAGAATTGCTGTGGAAGCAATAAGGATCTGATCACCATGAGTGACTATGGTTTGTCTCCTGGAAGTTAATCCTCAAGTTGCCGAGTAGTCAAAGCCTTGGAGAACATAGCTGTACTACTACATGCCAAGCACCTTCTAACTATTAGTTCTAATGTGAGTGTGTGCCTGGGGTGATGCCAGGGTGGACTTTCCAAATTTCTTATCAGGAGAAACTAAAGTCTATCTTGTCATGACCTACCCCCCATCTCCTTTATTTTTCCTCCTTGTTGGGCAAGGGTCACTTTTATTACACACAGAAAGGGACTTCCATTCACACAATCTGTTTAAAAGCAAATCTCTCCAAATGTTTCTGATAGAGTTTGATTTGAGGTGCTAGGCAGTCCCCAAATCTCTGTTTATTCTGTTGTCATAGTTTATTCCTTTCCTCTTGTTCTAGTCACTTTTGTCTTGCTGTGACCAAAGCAACTTGGAGAAGAAAGGGTTTATTTGGCTTATACTTTCGGATCACAGACCCTCTTAATGATGAAGTCAGAGCAGGAACTCAAGTAGGAACTGAAGCAGAAATCATGGAGGAATGTTGCTTATTGACTTCCTTGCTGGCTCATGCCCAGGTAGCTTTCTTATACAGCCCAAATCCACCCAGATCTAGGAGTGGTGCTACCAATGATGGTCTGGATCATCCCACATCAATCATCAATCATCAATTATCAATCAAGACAGTCCCTCAAAGACATGGCTACAGGCCAGTCTGATCTGGGAAATCCCTCAATTGTGACTCCCCCAGATGACTCTAGACTGTGTTAAGGTCACAGCTGAAGCTAACTAGGACACCTCTGCTTCACCAGAATTGAAAATGATGGTATTGGGGCTAGAGAGATGGCTCAGCAGTTAAGAGCACTAGCTGCTCTTGCAGAGGATCTGGGTTTGAGTCCTAGCACCCACTTGGTGGCTAACAACCATCTGCAATTCCAATTCCAGGGGAATATGACACTCTCTTCTGACCTCCTCTGGCATTGCAGGGCATGGGTGCACTAACATACATGCAGGCAATACACATAAAATAAAAACAAATAAAATATTTTAAAAAAATTCTGGGGTAAGAGGCAGTGCTCAGCTAATTATGGGTTAGGAAGTTGGTGGATGAAATCCATAGTTTTCTTACCCTTTTGGTAAGATATCTCTGAGGCATGCTCTACAGTATATGCCAGAGGTCCTCAGTAGGAGTAAGCCTCAGTTGCTCACAGCAATAACCTGCTTAGTAATGTTCACTATGTCAGCTTCTTTTCCTTTCGTGGCTTACTTTGTCTCTCCACCAGAGCTTCCTGAGATCATCTCTTAATTGAATATTTGCACTCAAATTCTTGTATCAAGGCCTGCTTATGCAAGAGTTCAACTAAACACGTCCTTTATGTAGTTATTTTTTATTTTTATTTAAAAATCTTTTAAATTTATTTTTTGTGTATGAGTGTTTTGTTGGCATGAATGTAAATGTACCTGTGAATACAACGGCCACAGAGGCCAAAAGAGGGCATTGGATGCCATGGAACTGGAGTTAGGGATGGTTGTTAGCTGCCATGTGGATGCTGGGAACCAAACCCTGGTCCTCTGCACGAGTAAGCAGTGCTCTTAACTACTGAGGCATCTCTTCAGCCCCTATATGGTATTTTTTTTAGATATGATCATTTATTTTCATCTTTTTGCAATTTTTTTTGGTAGAGTCAAGTGGAAAATAATTCCTTCTCTTGATTAAACAATATTTATGGAGCATGTGCTCAGTAGGAGACACTACTGGATTATGAATGGAACATAGAGGATTATGAATTGAATGATTTGCTCTTGTGTAGGTTTTGTACATGAAATCATAGCTGCTCTGTGTTCATGTGTGCAACAGTCCTGTCTTATCTGGTAAACATTGGTTTGCAGAAGTCCTCCACTACTTCTGGCTCTTTTAGTCTTTGTACCCCTTCTTTCACTGTGATCCTTGAGCCTTGTGGGGAAGGGGTGTGATATAGATGTCCGATTTACGATTGAGTATTCTACAACCTCTTATTCATGGCACATCCATCAGTTGTGAGTCTCTGTGTTAATTGCCATTTACTTCTATAAAGAAGCTTCTCTGCTGAAGGTTGAGAGATGGCTATCCTAGCATGGATGGGGAGGGACTCACAAAGTCCTAACCTTAGATGATGAGCTGCTGGTAAATGATGGCTTCTGGGTGATGGGGAATTTCTGTTTTCTTCAGGTATGCGACCCTTGATAGGCTGCCTATATGCCAATGGATGGCTCTACACCCATGCACACATTGGCAGCAACAAGTGGACTCAGTGATTTAAAAATAGTACATGTAATTGGAAGGGAAAAGTGATGGGGAGATATGGGAGGAGTTTGAGAGGTGGGAGTTGTGGTGGATTTAATCGAAATACATTACATGTGTATACCAAATTCGGAAGCAATACATTGAAAAATGAATTGAATAACATAGTTCTTGACCTTGAGGAAGTGTGACATGGAAATGAATTTTAAAACAGAAATCTTCGTTTCCTTACACTTACTTTCTGTTGGTTTTAAGTTGGTGTACTAAATAAAACAAAGGAAATGATGTTGTTGTAACACAGATTCAGAGATGACACATTATTGATGCTTCAGTCAATAATATTACATGATCCTCTGAATAAAAAAAATCCATAGTCCCACAGAGCTCAAACATCAAATATAATTTTATCTAATTTTCTTTTCCAATTTATATCTATAGTCATATATATTGTAACAGATGGCAATCAGAGAATAGATACAATTTTAAGTTCTGTTTTAAAATCTTATCACTCTCTATTTCCATTAAAAAAAACTTCATGCTCTGCTTACCTGGGCTGCACAACCTGCCAGTCTCTTTCCTGGACACCAGCGCTGACCTCTTGGCTAGAACCACCACTGCTTCCTGATCCCTTGCATCCAGAGGAACCCAGTTCCTTCTCGAGGTCTCCAGGAGCCCTCTGGGCCTGGTCCCGCCCTCACCTCCCTCTGCTTCCCTGGGCCTGCACAACCCCGCAGCCTCTCTCCTGGTTAAGTCCATCATGCCCTCTGTGCCTTGACTCCCCCAGCCTCATTCACCCTCCCATATCCCCCGCCCGTCTCTCCTCCTAGCCTGGGTACTGTCCCATTCCTTGTCTTAGCACCCCAGACATGGGGGGAACCACCACCGCTTCCTGATACTTTGTATCCAGACCAACCCAGTTCCTTCTGGAGGTCCGCAGGAGCCCTCTGGGCCTAGTTCGGCCCTCACCTCCCTCTGCTTCCCAAGGCTTCACAACGCACTAGCCTCTTTCCTGGACACAGGGGCTGACCTCTTAGCTTCCTGATCTTTTGCATCCAGACCAACCCAGTTCTTCAGTGCAGTCCCCAGGAGCTCTTGGGGCCTCTTCCCACCCCCATCTCCCTTTGCATCTCTGGGTGGCATGCCCCCCCCAGCTGCCCGAGAACAGCATCTTTCCTGGGCCCTGCTCCCAGGCCAGTCCAACCCCCAAATTCCTGAGGACAACATCTTTCCTGGAGGGATCCAGACCTCAGGAGAAAGCCTGAGAGCATCTGATTCTCATGTGACTTGGGCCTCTGTGGGAACTTCTGGAGACAAAAGCAATCTGGTGACTCCAATATAAAATCAAAAGAGAGACCAGAAGCTTAGATAAACCAGCTTTTCATGCCCAAAAAGTAAACCACAAACACACATAAAGTTCACAAAAAGAAGAAGACCTTAACTTGAAGGCCTGAGTTTCACACAAGAATCAGAAATTACAAAAGAAATTCACATGTCAAAATCACAGAGGTAACATGTAAAACCAAAATAACATATCCCCAACAAATGCCAATAGTCCTCTAGAGGAGTACAATGGGAACCCCCTAGAGATAATGCAGGACATGGAACTCAAAAGAACAATTACAAACATGATAAAAGAATTCAGTGAATTTAAAGAACACACAAAGATATCAGAGAAGTGAAGGAAGATAGGGATAAACTTCTGAATGAATTCAGAAAATACCTAGAAATAGTGAAGACTACTCAGGCTGAAATGAAGAAGGAAGTGAAACAGTAAGCTAATTAGAAACGACAGGAGAAAGCCTCACCAAAAGGATGAATGAAATGGAAAACAGAGTATCTGAACAAGATGGAAAACAGAGTATCAAGATTGGAAGATAAAGTGGATGAACTGGACCACTCAAGCAAAGATTATGAAAAATTTAAGAAATCACAAGAATGGAATATGCAGGAATTGAGTGATACCATAAAAAGACCAAACTTGTGAATCATAGGCATACAAGAAGGAGAAGAATCCCAAGACAATGGCATGGACCAGATCTTCAAAAGAATTGTGGAAGAAAATTTCCCAAACTTAAGGAAAGATATGCCCATACAAATACAAGAAGCATACAGAACACCAAACAAACAGGATCAGAACAGAAACTCTCCACGGCACATCGTAGTAAAAACACTACTCGCACAAAACAAAGAGACAATTCTGAAAGCTGCAAAAGAGAAACAAGTCACATATAAAGGATAACCCATTAGGATTACAGCTAACTTTTCAGTGCAAACTATGAAAGCCAGAAGAGCCTGGACCAAAGTAGACCCAGTTTTAAATGACCACAGATGCCAACCCAGATTTCTATACCCAGCCAAAATGTCTATTATAGTCAAAGGGGAAAGAAAAATCTTCCATGACATAAATAGGCCGAAGGAATTCATGTCCACAAAACAACCCCTTCAGAGAGTTCTGGAAGCAATACGAAGAGCTGAAGAAAGGAATGACTATACCCAAGGGATTTAGGAAAGAAAGGTACAACGGTGGAAAAGTACAGCTATATCAAGAATGTGAACAGAAATAAATATGACAGGATTGAATCCACATCTTTCATTAATAGCTTTAAATATTAATGGACTGAACTCCCCAGTGAAAAGACACAGACTAGGTGAATGGATTAAGAATCAAAACACATCTTTTGTTTTCTGCAAGAAACTCATCTCACTTTCCAGGACAAGCACTTTCTTAAGGTGAGATGGAAAAAAATGTACCAAGCAAATGGCACTAAGAAAAAAGAAGGCATTGTAATTTTAATATCTCGCAAAATAGACTTTAAACTAAAACTAATCAGAAGAGATAAGAGGGCCACTTCATTCTGATCAAAGAAATAATAAACCAAGAAGATATTACAATCATGAAAATATATTCACCAAACAAATATATTCACAAAAACAACACTACAGGGGTTTAAGACCCAGATTAATCCCAACTCATTAATAATAAGGTACTTCAGTAGTCCACTGTCTCCATTAGATAGGCCAACAGGCCAGAGAGTTAACAGAGAGACATCTGAATTAAACAATACCATATATCAAATGGACCTAACAGACATCTACTGAGTATTCCACCCAAGCACCAAAGGACATACTTTCTATTCCCATGGAACCTTCTCCAAAATCAACTATACACTGGGGCACAAGGCAAACCTCAACAAATACAAAGAAATGGAAATAATTCCATGCATTCTATCAGACCACAATGCAATAAAGTTTAAAATCAACACCGGAAGAAATGCTAGTAACCACATGAACACATGGGGATTAAACAACACACTCCTGATTGATAAATGGGTCAAAGGAGAAATTAAGAAAGAAATGAAAGTATTCCTGTAACTAAATGAAAAGGACAATACAACACAACAAAACCTCTGGGACATGCTAAAAGCTGTCCTTAGAGGGAAGTTTATAGCTCTAAGTGCCTACCTTAAAAAAATTGCAAAGAACACAAATAAATGACTTAACATTGCAACTCAAGACATTTAAAAAGCAACAAAAAATGAAACCCAAACCCAGAAGACAAGAAGAAATAACAAAAATTGGGGCAGAAATTGATGAAATTGAAACAAAGAAAACAATACAAAGAATCAACAAATCCAAGAGCTCGTTCTTTGAAAAGAGAAACAAGATTGACAGACCGCTTGCCCAGTTAACCAAAAGAAAGAAAGAGCAATTCCAAAACAACAAAATCAGAGATGAGAGGGGAAACATCACAACAGAGACCAGAAAGATACAGAACATTAAAAGGGAATACTTTAAAAACCTATATGCTACTAAATTTGAAAACTTAAAAAAAAATGGATGGATATCTAAAGGCATGGGAACCACCAAAACTAAACCAAGAAGAGATTAACAGCTTAAACAAACCCATAATAACAACAAAAAAAATTGAAACAATAACACAAAACCTCCCGACTAAAAAAATCCCAGGACCAGATGGATTTACAGCAGAATTCTATCAGACATTTAAAGAAGATCTAAATCCAATACTATATAATTTATTCCAAAAAATAGAAATGGAGGGTACCTTCCAAATTCCTTCTATGAAGCCAGCATCATTCCAAAGC
>NW_008333523.1:56904-61401 GCF_000622305.1 Nannospalax galili
GTTGGCTTTATCCCAGAGATGCAGGGATGGTTCAATATATGTAAGTCAATAAATGTCATAAATCATATAAATTGGCTCAAAGACAGGAACCACATGGTCATCTTAACAATGCAGAGAAGGCCTTTGACAAAATTCAACATGCATTTATGTTCAAAGTGCTAGATGGAATTGGACTGGAGGAACATATCTCAACATAGTTAAAGCCATATATAACAAACCCACAGCCAGCATCATTCTAAATAGAGAAAAACTGGAAGCATTCCCATTGAAATTAGGAACCAGACAAGGCTGTCCACTATCTCCACTTCTCTTTAACATAGTGCTTGAAACTCTTGCAAGAGCAATAAGACAAGAGCAGGAAATTAAAGGAGTAATAATTGGAAAAAGGATCAACTTATCCCTTTTTGCAGATGATATGATATTATATCTAAGAGATGCCAAAAATTCCGCCAGAAAACTTCTAGAAATTATTAACATGTTCAGTAAAGTGGAAGGTTAGAAAATTAATTTACTAATGTCTGTAGCCTTTCTATATACCAATAACAAGCAATCAGAGAAAGAGTACATGGAAACACTCCCCTTCACAATAGCTGCAAAAAAATCATAAAATATCTCAGAATAAACCTGACCAAAGACATTAAAGACCTCTACAGTGAAAATTTTAAATCTTTAAAGAAAGAAATTGAGGAAGACATAAGATGGAAGGACCTGCCATGCTCATGTACTGAAGAATTAATATTGTGAAAATGAACATCCTACCAAGAGCCATTTATGGATTCAATGCAATGCCAATCAAAATATCCATGACTTTTTTCACAGAATTGGAAAAAAAAATCCTAAGATTCATATGGAAGCACAAAATACCTCGGATAGCCAAAGCAAACCTAAGCACTAAGAGCAATGCTGGGGGCACTACTATACAAGATTTTAAGCTGTGTTATGGAGGTACAATCATAAAAACAACATGGTACTGGCACAGAAATAGACCTATAGATCAAAGGCACAAAATTGAAGACCCAAATATGAGTACATGCAATTTTAACCACCTGATATTTGACAAAGGGGCCAAGAACATTCACTGGAGGAAAGACAGCATGTTCAGCAAATGGTGCTGGCAAAACTGGATCTCCACCTGTAGAAGAATGAAACTAAACCATTATCCTTCACCTTGCACAAAAGTCAATTCCAAATGAATCACAGACCTCAATGTAAAGCCTGATACTCTGAAACTGTTAGAAGAAAACATTGGCAAAAACCTACAAGTTATAGGGGTAGGAAAGGCTTTTCTAAACGAGACATCAATTGCTCAGGAATCAACAAATGGGACCTCATTAAACTAAAAAGCTTCTGTACATCAAAGGAGGCAACCAGGGAAGTGAAGCAAAAACTCACAGAATGGGAGAAAATCTTCATCAGGGACACATCTGACAGATGTTTAACACCCAGAATATATAATGAACTCAAAAACAGAGAATCAAGGCAGGAAATAACCGAATTAAAAGATGGGCTAAGCAGCTGAACAGAGAATTCTCAAAAGAAGAAGTAAAGGTGGTTAAGAAGAAGCATCTTAAAAGATGTTCAACATTATTAATAATTAGGGAAATGCAAATTAAAACCACTTTAAGATTTCATGTTACCCCAGTCAGACTGGTTAAGATCAAGAGAAAAAAATGATACCAAATGTTGGAGAGGATGTGGGGAAAGGGGAAAGCTCATCCACTGCTGGTACTGCAAACTTGTTCAACCCCTATGGAAAGCAGTGTGGAGAAGTCTTAAAAAACTACAAATGAACCTACCATTTGACCCAGTTATACCACTCCTTGGCATATACCCAAAGAACTCATCCTATTGCAGAGACACTTGTACATCAATGTTTGTTGCTGCTCTTTTCACAAAAGCTAAGAGATGGAAGCAACCGAAGTATCCCTCAATTGACGAGTGGATAATGAAAATGTGGTTCCTTCATATGATGGAGTTTTACTCAGCATTAAAGAAAGATGAAATCATGAAATCATGAAATTTGCAGGAAAATGGGTGTAACTAGAAACTGTTATACTCAGTGAAGTAACAGACTCAGAAAAAAAATCAACGTATGTTCTCCCTCATATATGTATCCTAGAACCAAATCCTGATAAGTGAGTATGTGTCCAGACATAACTACAGGAAACATGGTAATGGAAAGGAACCAGGGAGGTAAAGGAAAAGAAAGAACCTGAAAGAGAAGAACAGTAGGAAACAGGCCTTAATAAAGGCGATATGGATAAAAATTGGGTTAGTTTAAGGGAAGGGAGAGGGAAGGGTATACAGGGAGCCTAGGTGATAAAGGGAAAGAAGGAGCTCAAGAGAGGTAGGACCATAGGAGAAGGGTATTATTAAGGGAGAAGGGAAAATGTGGCACCTTAATTGGGAAAACCATGATGGAGGGGTTAGACAATGCGAGAGATAAATAATGCCTAATTTGTTTTAAAAACCAGAGGGAATCATAGTAGTCCAACAACCTACTGACAAATTACACATATCAGATCAAGAAATATATGTCCAGGCAAGGTTTATCTGAGAACAATTGTTCTTTGCCCAAGATTTATCTACATTACACACAGTAATTAAAAGTACCAGACTGGTGGAACTAACCTTCTTGGATGTTTAACAGACATACTTTGAGGCCTATACTAATTTGGTCAGAAGGACATTAAAGGACAGTTTTTGCTCCTTGCCCTCCTAGGTCAACCAGTTCCAGGGGACTATGAGTATCTCTCAAAATGTCCTGTAATTGTGGTGGGTCACCTGTCCTCTTGATCAAGGAGGCTGAGGAGACCCCACCAGATGGACTTGAACCAGTGTCCAGTGTACAAAGAGTAGGGTCAACACAGAGGAATTGTTTCCTCCATGCTTCCTAGAGAAGCCAGCCATGGTTGAGCAGGACCTTTGACATCTTCACATAGGTGAAACTGCTAAAAGAAAGGAGCCAGGGGCTCCTCCCAAGCCCATGTGACCCCTGAGGAAGAGATCCTCAAACAGCCTTAAGAGTAAAAATAAATTGGTTCCATATGCATAGCTAAAGGCTACATAACAAGCAACAATGCCAGATAGGAGATACCTTCTTTTGAGTTGTTGGCCAGGGTGACCAAACGGACTCCCAGATAGTAACCCAGCATAGAACTGGGAAAATGAACAGCAGACCCCAGTCTTATCTAAAGGAATATTGACAACTGATTTGTGCTAGATGAGGAACAGCTGACCCTCCTAAAAGAAAGACCTCTTGATAGGCTGACTAGATTCACCACATGGACAAGCAGTGGGATACGGCTGGGGGTGCTGACAACACAGGGAACAGTAGCAGGGATAACAGAGTATAAGGGCTCTGGTGGGGGGAGGGAGGCTATGGGAGGGTGCCATCTGGGAAGTGGGTGTATAGTTGAATAAGATGGTTTGGGATGTTCTGTGTGATACACACACACACACACACACACACACAAATCAACAAATTTAAAAAAAATGAATTATATTTGAGGAGGAAGCATAGAAATTTATATCATGTTAATTAGTAGAGGTGATAAACATTACCACTGAAGTCTACCCGATGACTTTATAGACATATACAGGTGCCAAGGAGCTGAGTGCAACTGATTACGACTAGTAATAATCAGATACATAAAGATGAGAGATGCAAGCGCCAACATCTCAGTGTTACTAGCGAAAACGAGTCTTTCTGTAAGAAACAGTATATTTTAAAATGAAATGAAGATCTTTTTTAAAGGTTAAAAACTCATTCAATTTTATGTCTTACAGGGCTTATACTGAGTTCAATATTGTATAACTGCATTAATTCAACAGTGAACCTAAAAATTTCGTAGCCGCTTTTGAAAGAGATGTATCTTTGCTCTGGAAACTGTTATTGAGTATGTTAAAGCTGTAATGAAATGCTTCTTCTAAAAAATTTTAAAAAATCTTCATAATTATTGTAAGTTCAGGATATTGTAATGAGCCAATTATATCAGAAACTATAGAATGATTTTGTATTGGAGAACACTTAGATTGTTTAAAAAGTTTTGTTCTTACATATAATACTTGAATGAATATTTGATGATCTTTTCTCTTTTCTTGAAATGCTTTCTTCTTTCTTTCTTTCTTTCTTTCTTTCTTTCTTTCTTCACATATATATACACTCTTCAGTAAGCATTGATGCTCTAGGTCATTATATACAACAGTGAAAGCAAGCCATTATAATAATCACAACCATAACAACTTCTATTCAACTAAATCTTATTCTTTCTTTCTGACATAGGTTCTCATTCTGTATCTTAGGCTTGCCTCAAACCCATGGTGATCCTGATCCCTCAGGAGAAGAGATTACAGCTATGAGCCACCAGGCTTGGCTGAGAATATATATATATATGAATATATATATATATATATATCTGAATATAGCTTGCCCTCTGACCTCTATGTGTATATATACATACATATTATAACACATACATATATATATAAGACATA
>NW_008333523.1:61865-83105 GCF_000622305.1 Nannospalax galili
TTAATCATATTTAGACTCCTTCACCTATGTGCACCCTCCCATAGCCTTGCCCACTTTTTATGATTTTCAGAAGCTCAAAGGAAGCTAAATATTTTTGTAGGTCTTTTTATTGCTGATATTTCTGTTTTATATAGTGCCTACCCTAAAGTGGAGCGATCTTTTTAAGTGTAGATATTGGCTGGGTATGGTGATGGCAGGCCTGTAATGTCAGCACTTGGGAGGCTGAAGCGGGAGGATCACAAGGTCAAGCCCACTTTTTATGATTTTCAGAAGCTCAAAGGAAGCTAAATATTTTTGTAGGTCTTTTTATTGCTGATATTTCTGTTTTATATAGTGCCTACCCTAAAGTGGAGCGATCTTTTTAAGTGTAGATATTGGCTGGGTATGGTGATGGCAGGCCTGTAATGTCAGCACTTGGGAGGCTGAAGCGGGAGGATCACAAGGTCAAGGCCAGCCTTGTCTACCTGCCAAGTTCAAGAGTAGCCTAGGTTACATATTGATACCCTGTCTCAAAAAACAGGAAACCAATAAACACAAAATCTAAATGTTGGGGAAGGTGGAGAGATGGAAAAAAGGACACGTTAGATACACGTTCAAACCTTTCCTCTTTATCTAATGACCTAGATTAGTGTAAGAGCTCAGTTACTGATCATGTTCCCAGTCACCAACTCTGGCCTCACAGAGTGAAGACACAGAACATCTGAGCAAGACCCCAATTTGCGTCTTGGAGCAAGAGTCCCAGTGCACTTGGTAGTGAGATGTGTGCAGTGCTACAAATAGCATGAGGCAAACAGATGGGAAAACTGTTGGCAAGTTTTGACTAAGGCTGTTCTTGGCTGCTTGAGTCTGGAGGACTTACTCAGACCAGCAGGAACTCTTAGCAGCTGCTGCTTGCCTAGAGCTGGGCTGTGATTTGAGTGTTTCACCACCTGCTCCATTGGTCCCCATTCACCTGGCATTTGTACTAATTGCTGCCAAAAGGAGAAATTCTTGGTTCTTATTGCCTATTGGGCCACAGCTAGAGACTGTGGTTTGCTCTGGAAAAATTTTTACACCACTGTCTTTATGATTTTAACTTCAGCAGTACACAGGACAGATAGTGTCAGATTGTTTCTATATACTTTTATGATTACTTCATTATTGATGCCATTCACTATTAAACACCAGAAGCATTGTTTTCTGAGGGCTTACCATTCACTACTCATTGCTTCAGATGTTAGAAATATAAAGATCAGTAGGACTTACTAGACCTTGGGGGAATAGCATGTGATGCAATAATATAGTTATGGTGGTAACTGCCATAGGAATCAAGAATAAGAGGAATGGAAAGTTAAAACTCCAAATTCTTTTTGTAGTCTATACTCCTGCAAGTTCCAAAAATTGTTTGCATATCATAACTCAGGCCATATCATGATTAGTGATTCTATACGTGTTGTATAGGATTGTCCTCTAAAAGACAGACAAACACCATCTTTCCAAGCTTGGTTGTGCCCGCTTGTCTAGGATCATCACAGCTGAGTTTGTTAACTGTCATACCCCACATAAAATGAGAGGCAGGCAGAGTAACAGGACCCTCACCTAAGGGTCCAGCTACACCTCCCAAGCAACCAGTAGCCCCTAGTTGCATGTGACCTGGAGGAGGGTCTAAGAATATACAGTCTGGGGAAGCATAGGGAGGGTCTCTTACCATTTTATGTGGCTATGGGGAAGCCATCATCCATGATTGGGTTAAAACTTTCTGGTGTAGCCTTAGTGGAGGAGTAACTCACACTCTTGCAAGTAAACCCTCACCCACTGCTCATAAGTAAGCTCAATAAACTCACTGGATTCTTTCTCAGACTGCAGTTTGGTGAAATTATAACTCAGTTTGTTGCTGGGACCAAGGGAGGAGGGGGTGGACGTGGTTTATGACCCTCCCCCGAAGGAAGTTTAGCAACAATACACAAGCTACTTCTCCATTTTCAGGCATTTATTTAGAACCCCAAACTTCCCACTCAGGTTCCTTCCAATTGGAAGGTCTTTCTTTAAAACTTGACTCAAAATCTAAATTGAGTTATCTTTTTAGCTATACCCTGACTTATTGTGATCCCCTAAATATAGTATTGTATTGCTTCAGGTAGGATTTGTGCGTGTGTGTGTGTGTGTGTTTATGCACATATGTAGTGTGTATGTATGTGTTCATGTGGGTGTGTGCACACGCACATGCAGGTGCTCATACACATGTGTGGGTGTCGAGGCCAGAGGTCAATATTGAGTCCCTTCCTCAATCATTACTCACCTTATTTTTTTTTTTGAGAAGTCTCTCATTGAACCTGGAGCTGTTTGACTAGACTAGGATCTGCCTGTATCCCCCCTCCTGCCCCTCTCCTGGGTTACAGATGTGTCACTTGGGTTAAAGATGTGTATTGCCATGCCTGGCTTTTACATGGGTGCTTGGGATTTGAACTCAGGTCCTTATGCTTCTGTGGCAGGCAGTTTACCAATTGAGCTATCTTCCTAATCCTCATGTGGGATTCTTCTCCCCCCTGTGGATTTTAATTCACCTTTTACTTTTTAAATGTATTTACTATTTGTTGGCAGTTTCCTATATGTATATAATTAATTTTAGTCATCTTTACTCTTAATATCCTCTTTCATAGGCTCTCCTCAGGATTCTTTTCTAATGGTAATTTGTTTTTTAAATGTTTTTATTTTGTTTCTGAGAATTTCATACATGAGTATTGTCTTTCGATTATTTCCACCCCTCCCAGTCTCCCACCAAATCCCTCCATGCCCTCCAACTCCATCTCATTTAGTGGTGCTCATGTATACCTGTATTTAGGACTGTCCTTTTGGATCTAGTACTGGAGAAAACTGATTATCCCTCTCTCAATATCCATTGATTGCTTGTAGTTCTTTATCTTGAGGTGGGACCCAGTGACATTCCCCACATCCACCTTGGCATATCAACTGGTTTTGTCACTATGCAGATCTCATTAGATTATCATACTGTGGAAATGCCATTGGTGTAGCTTCCCTATCTAGAATGCATTAGCTAGCAGAAGGTGTCTTGTCCCTGTGGCACTTAATGCTTTTTGTGCCCCCCTTCCATAATTTTAATGTTTTTATTAGCATGCATTAATTATACATAGTATGAGTTTCATTATGACCATGTAGGAGTCTTTGATACTTATGGTGAGTTAAAAGTTTATCCTGAATGCATTTGGATGTGGAGATATGTAAATATGAATAATTACTATAAATTTTATTGAAATATGCATATGGAAGAGGTTACTTATTATATAAGTGCACACCTCAATTAATTTTCACAATTATGTAATCAGTGCCCATGTCAAGAGGCAGGCCATCTCAGCACCAAAGAAGCCCCTTTCACTCCGTTCCAGTCATTCCTCTAAGGGTAATCACTAACCAACCTCTCATCAGAGATTTTAGTTTTCTTCATTTGGAAATTTATATAAATGGAATCCTATGAACTGTACTCTTATTTCTGGATTCTTTATCTCAACAGTTTGCTTGAGAAATTATTCATGCTGTAGTCTGTATTTTCATTTGCTTACTTCCATAATTGTATACCTTTTCATTGAATGAATATACCCTAGTAAGCTTTTTAGTTTGCTCTGTAGATAGCCATTTGGGTTCTTTCCAATTTGGTGCTATTATGAGTAGTGCTGCTATTAACATTCCAATAAATACTTTGGAGGGAACAAGTGTATGCTTTACTGTCAGGTACATATCTTGAATTAGAATTCCTGGATCACAAGATATGCTGGTTAGTTTTTGTCAACTCGACAAAATCTAGAGACACCTGGGAGGAGGGAACCTCAGTTGAGGGATCTTCTCTATTGGACTGGCTTTTGGCCCTGTCTGGGAGGCATTTTCATATATATATATATATATATATATGCGCACAATTATTATATATATATAATCGTGCTTTTGTGCATGTCATACAACAGTTTTTTTCTTAAAATTTTATTCATTATTTTTATTTTTATATGTGTATGAGTGTATTGCCTCCATGTATGTGAGTGCACCCATGTCGCACAATGCTGTGGAGGTCAGAAGAGGGCTTTGGATTCCCCTGGAACTGGAGTTAAAGACTGTTCATAACCACCATGTGGGTGCTGGGAATCGAACCCGGGTTCTCTGCAAGAGCAGTCAGTGCTCTTAACCCCTGAGCCATCTCTCTAGCCCCTCATACAACAGTTCTTGATCAAATTTAGACCCCCTCCTCCGTCCATGTTTGCACACACACACCTCCCTTCACTGTACCTCATGCATTCTGCCACACGTGCTAAGTCCTTTCCAGTCAAGCATTTGTACCCAGATGCCCTTTGATGCAAATTCATCCATTGGAGTCTAGTCAGCCCATCTAGAGATCGTAAGTAAGGTCCACTCTCCCTCACTCAGCAGTAATTAGTCTCCAACAGTTCTCAGACTAAGGATGGCCTGCTGCCCATTTCCCTTGGTCCACTTTGGGCCCTTGTCTGATTGAGTTGGCATGGGTCCTGTGCTCAATGCCACCACTGCTGCAAGTTCACATGTACAAGCTTCCAGTGGCCTGAAAGCCTCTGCTTCCCTATGTTCATGAACCAACCCTGGTTCTTAGACTTTTTCTGCCCCCTCTTCTGCAATGGTCGCTAAGCCGCATGTGGGTGGGTGTCCAGGGACACACACTCTTCAGTCTCTTACTCTCTAAAACTTGGTCAGTTGTGGCCTTTGGTGTGCATTTCATTCTGTTGTATAAGGAAGCTTCATTGGTGAAAGAAGGAAGCATTATTCGTGTCCCGTCTCCCCGTGACCCGCCCCCCTGTTCCGATATGTTCCATGAGTCTTAGGTGTACAGGTTTCACTGTAGATATGTCACCTAGGACTGGGCATCTCTCAGATCTATATTCTCTGTGTGTGACCAGTTGTGAAACTCTACAGTAGCCCAGGAGGCATTTTCTTAATTGGCAATAGATGTAGGAGGGCCCATCCCATTATGGGCAGGGCCATGCCTCTGCAGGTGGGCCTGGACTGTATAAGAAAAGTAGCTGAGATGTTGGAGAGATGGCTGAGCAGTTAAGACCAGTGGCTGCTCTTGCAGAAGACTTGGGTTCAAATCCCAGCACCCACATGGTGTCTAACAACTGTCTGTAACTCCAGTTGAAGGGGATCCACCGCCCTCCTCTGACCTCTGTTGGCACTGCACAACACTTTTATACAGTCAGGCAATACACTCCTACACATAAAATAAAAGTAAATAAATAAATAAATAAAATTTAAAAAGTAGCTGAGCAAGCCAGGGGAAGCAAGCAAGTAAACAGCATATCTCCATGGTTTCTGCTTCACTTCCTTCCTTCAGGTTCCTGTCCTGCTTGAGCTCCTGCCCTGACGACTCTCAGTGATGGACTGTCATTTGGAAATGTAAGATGCAATAAATATTTTCCTCCCCAAGTTGTTTTTGGTCAAAGTCTTTTATTACAGCAACAGGAGCCAAACTGAAGCAGAGGATACACTTATGTTCAGTATTAGTAGATGCTGTGAAATGGTTTTCCAAAGTGGTATCACCTATTTACCATGACTGTATGAGACTTATAGTTGCTCCAAATCTTGACAAACATCTGTTTTTGTCTGTCCTTTTCATTTAGTCATTTTATGGAACATTTTGCAAAGATACGCACATACACAAGCACTCATAATATTTGCGAATATATGCAGTTCACAAATACATGTATCTGAAAATCAGTATATATATATGTATATATATATATAATATTTCTTAAAGCAACTGTAAGCTCCCTAATGACAAAATGTCTTTTTTTGTTTTTCACATTTTAATTCTCTAATACAATATGGTATACACAGTGACTAATTGGTACGCTATTGCTAACTGATTATACAAGTTAGGATGATGAAGAATTTGGTTAGTGAAGTATAATATTGAAATTCATATGGATTATCTCAAGATTTTTATAGTTCTTATGTTCATTTTCCTACAACAAGAAAAAGCAGCATAATTAAAGATAAACAATAATGAAACACCTATTTGCTTGAAGGGCAAGGCAGTATATTTCTAGCATGTTAGGTAGGGCTATTTCTTGGTAAATTTTTGGGCCATTGAATGAAATGTTATCAGATTTCCTCCACTTTGGGTTTTGCCATCTCCTTTCTTCTTCTCTCTTGTTCTTGAATTCCCACTGAAAGTCTTGGTGATTTTTCCAACTTCAGTTCCAAATCTACTCTGATAAAAAGGTCTGTCATAATTTAGTAATGTGCTTGAAGGATGATTACACACTGTCATAGAATGTTAGTGTTGGGTATATCTTGACATCAATTTAATCTGGGAGCTGTTGACTTAAGTTCTATTCTATGACCAGGGGTTTGGACAATCTAGTTTTGTTAGAGGCTGTACCAAGGAAACCCTATGACTGTCAGATGCTGCATTGTTCTGAGTACCTCTCAACATTATCTTTGAGAAAGGAGAAACATTACTCCTCTTTTTATAATTTTAGCAAGTATTTCCTCTGCTCTGGATAAGACCTAAACCCTTTTTATTTTCCTGGATTGTAAAAGGTTGTCCAACTCCTTTTCAGCCTCTGGTCTAAGGGATATTTCTGTCCACTGCTCTTCTTGGCAGACACCATGGGTGCAAATGAAGGCTGCCATCCTTCTTATCTACGATGAATTCCTTATTTCTTCCCTTATCATACTAAGAACTAAAACTGAGTAGAATAAGTCAAGGTCCCAAATGAGTTTAATATTCAAGAAAATTTGTCATGGGAATAGAAATTTCCCAAATTACAGCATTTGCAACTAATAAGACCAAAACATAAAGTGTGAGTTTCAGCCAGAGCTATTCTTGACTTTTTTGTGGCATATATTAATTGTACAAAACAATGGGTTTCATTATGACATTTTCATATATATACTGCGTTCTTTGATTTTGCCTCTTCACCTTCTTTTGTGCACTTTCCTCTCCTACTGGCTCTCCCTTCTCCCAGATAGTCCCCCTTCTAATTTCGTATCTTTAAAATCTAGATTTGGCACATGATAGAAAACTTGCAGCACTTCTCTTTCTCAGTCTGTTTTATTTCTCTTAGCATGATGATCTCCATTTCCATCCATTATCCTGCAAGTGACATGATTTCTTTCTTTTTTTGATCAAATATTTCATTATATGTCACATTTTCTTTTTTTAGAAAAAGATTTTATTTATTTTTATTTTTTGTGTATGAATGTTTTACTTGCATGTATGTAAGTGCACCACATGCATGCCTGGTGCCCGTGGAGCCAGAAGACAGTGTTGGAACTCCTGGAACTGCAGTTAAGGATGGGTGTTAGCTGCCATGTGCACGCTGGGGACCCGACTCAAGTACTCTGCAAGAACAGCAATTATGTAGGTATCTTTGTTGTATGCTGGGTATATTCCTTTAGGTGTATGCCTGTAATTAGCATCCTCATTCTTGCGATATGCTGGTTAGAAAGGAGATATATGAACACGTTTGGCTTATCTAGTTGTTCATCACTCAGGAAAATGGTAATTTAAACAGATAAAAGGAAAAGGAAATTGTGCTGATTTGAGGTTACTTCAAAGAGAGAACACTTTTATTTAATTTTTAGGCTTAATTACAAGGTTGATTTAGTTTGTGCCATAATCTGTTTCCAGATTGAAAACATTGTTTATTTATATCTCTAATGGCATGTAGTTTTTTTCTAAGGAGGCAAAAGTCTTTGTTTAGTGGAGACAGTTTCCAAAGTGGAAAAATCTCACATGCAGTTTTTACTAATGATGGTGAAATTAGGAGATGTGTTGCTGTTCTCCCCAAGGGACACTATTTTCTAGCAGTTGATAGAAATGAAAACTATTACTCTCATTAGACTTGGCTAGAAGGTTAGGGGAGAATTTTTAAGAGGATAACATAATGTTGGAGGAGGGAGAGTCTGAAAATAACACCGTTTTCTTTCCTCACCACTGAGACCATGTAGTCTTTGGCTTCCTTTATTCTTATCATCCCATGTCTCTGCTGGTCCTTTTGGCACATTTTTTGCCTTAACTTCATCCTTGTTTCTATACAGTATTTATTTAATGCTTTTTTCCTCATCTAAAGTTTTAATATGCACATGGGAGGCATTAGGTGACATTGAAATGGAAGGAGAAACACTTGTGAAGAACTGTCTAGAGAGTATTGTATTATACATCAATTCAGAAGTAACAGGTCCCTCAAGTGTCCTCTGATGTGAATAGTTAATAAAAACAAGTGTGGTTGCATACAGTTTTATGTACCTTTCAAATAACTTTCAATTTAAAATTTAGAAAAATATAGCTACTGTCTGCTTTTTTTCTTAAAGCATCTGATGCTAAGGAAGGGGTGGTTTCTGTCCCTTGGTCTCTGGTGTTTATATCAGCAGTCAGAGCAAAAGAATCACGACCATCTTAATAAGTTGTTTGAATTTGGAGCATAAATTGGTGGCAGATAGATTAGGCCTTTAAGACAAAAATGGCGTGAGAACAATTAGCATGAGCACTTAAAGTTTTTCCCTACTCATAAAAGTTCAAGGAATATAGAAATGGAAACATTTTAAAAAGAGTAGTAGATATTCAAACATGGTATGTTAAATTCAGGAGCACAGCTACATTGCTTTGTAATATCACTGTCACTTCTGAGGGGACTATTAACCATAAGACAGATAGCATATGTCACTATTTATTCTGGGATGATACAGGCTTGTAGTTAAGAGTGTGGGGACTGGATTCAGATGCCCACTATGTAAATGCTTTTTACATATTATATATCTCTTGCTGAATTCCAATAGATTTAAATGAAATATAATTCCAGGGTGTTTTATTTGGGTACTTCAGCCTTTGTACTCAATAGTTTGGGGTGTTTGTTGGACAGAGCTATAATCATGGCTTGGTTGTGTTTAATGGCATACATTATGTTTAATGCAACTACAGTCAGAGAATGTTCAGTATAATTGAAGGAGGCATTAACCCTACAGAACCACCTGGAACACATTCTCCAACACAAGGTGGTTGTTACTAGGAGAAGGCATGTGGAAAGCATGCTAAGGAGGCAAGAACTATAGCCATCAGAGTTCCCTACACATTTATCCTGGTTGAATAAGCTGGAGGAGACAACAGAGAGCTGTAGGTCACAACCTTCCTAGCACATAATTACCCAAAGGAGTGTTCAGAATGGCCTTGATTAAGATATCTTCTAGAGACTGGGGTAGGACTCCCACACTGGAATTTTAACAAAACTTTCCAGGAATTCCAAAACACAGTTAGGGTTGAAGACCACGGATATAAACCAACTATACCTTTCTTGAAATACATGGTGGGGCTGACTGCAGGTTTTTGTGCTTTTTCTATTATCCTGTGCTTCCTGCTCATTAGTTTTGCAAATTCTCTTTCCAATTTCCCTGTACACAGCCCTACATTTTGATAGGAGGAAACTTAGTCTTCTGGGGTGAAATAGTGTGTGTTTTTGTTCTAAGAGGTAAATTACCTCCTATGGACAAATATTTTTTTCTCCAAGGGAAGCATATTTTATTTTCCATACTTCATAGCACAAAGGGTTCCATAAAGATGTTCAACAGCAGGAATTTTTTTAGGGGATAAAGAAGGCATTGTATTAAAAGGGCAAGAGAGTTCTTTGGAAATACAAAGGGGTAAACAGGTTCAGGACTCTTGCATCTTGTAAATTTTAGTTTGGAAATGAATGCTAAGGTCATGTTTTTTTTTCTAGAACATATGATTTATTTCTAATATAAAGGTCTTTTTAAAATAAATTTATTTTGCAGGACATGCTGCAGGCCTCTGTTGAACTTTTAAGGAGCAGAATTGCAAAGATATTGGTTAGAAACTGGTAAGGGGCATATGAAGAATGTATAAAATTTCCTTGCTGATAAATCTTTTTCCTCTAAAAATTAAACAATATTTCAAATATAGAAGAAAATACAGAAAACACGATGGTGATATATCTAGATTATTATTTTCCAAAATATAGCATTTTAATATAATATAGTATAATATGGTATATAAAAATGATTAAAACACTTTTCTGAAAAACAGGGCCTTTCTACATAGCACAGGTTGGCCTTGAATTATTTAATGTGTCTTCAGATTTGTGATCGTCCTGTCCCATCCATCAAGCTTGACCAACAATTTCTGAGTATTATCCAATATGCAGCCCATAATCAAATTTCTCCAGTTGTCTCAAAGTTTGTTTCTTTTTTTTACAGATTCTTTGTTTGATATTGTAACTTTAGTCTCAAAAATTTTTTAAAAATAATAACTCAAAGTGAAGACAATAAGGTGAAAAAATCAATAGCTCATAACCTCATTATGCACTCTTTCTTGTATTCGGTCTGTTTCATTTCTGAATATGTTTCAAATGATTTTATGGCATGCCAGTAATATATAGTGTAAGCAACCTGTGGAATTGTTTGCATGCTTGAGCAATATGTCCTTACTTGGTGCCATGTATTTTTAGATTCTTAAAATTCTTTTAAAATATATTTTTATTGAATTTTTGTGTATTTCATGCACAACATCTTAGTCTTCTTTATATCCCCCTTTCCCATCGGCACCCTCCGCTATATTCATGCATTCTGTCATTTGTGTTAAGGCCTGTTGAGTCAAGCTAGTGTCCCCTGACATCCCTCAGTGCAAGTTCATCCTGGGGTCTAGTCAGCCTATCTAGAGTCATTCCTGATGGAGCTCGACAAGATAGAGTCCAGCTGTCTCTTGAAAACAAGAGAATGTTTGGACATTGGCAGAACACCCTCCCAGGCAAACACTGCCTTGGGATAGTAAGAATGATAGTGGAAGGGCTTGTGTTTTCCTTTCTCACAGACTGGAGCTCTGGGAAAGAGTTTGGTTAGTATCAGAAGAAAAACACTATTTACTTTGAACTTTGCTTGATTTATGTTTTGCATGCTGTATCCTTGGCTGACCCTGCTCATTAGGTATAAAGAGTGACTTAGAGTTAAACTCGCCTTTTTCCACCTGAGAGTTTGGTCCTTTGCCTTTAGTTATTTCATTGTCCACCAGCAGACGTGAGTCTCTACACACTCCCTTAAAGAAGATTGGCTTTTCCTCACCCAGTAGTGATCAGCTGTGCAATCATTCTTTGACTAAGATTGGGACCTGCTGCCCATTTCCACAGTTAGGTTTTTGTCTGCTTGAGTTTGCATGGGTCTTGGGGGTTATGCTGTCACTATTGCTGTAAGTTCATATGAACAAGGTCCTGGGAGCCTGTAAGACTCTATTTCCATATGGTCATGTACCTCTTTCCCTGGCTCCTACAATCTTTCCACCCCTTCTTTTGCAATGGTCTTTGAGCCCTGGGTTCATCGTCCTCTGTTGCATGAGGGAGCTTTGTTGATGAGAGTTGATAGATGCATTAGCATTCCCTCTACCCCTTGTTCCACTATGTTCTATGAGTCTTAGGTGTAGAGGTTCCATTGTAGATGTGTCACTTAGGGTTGGGCATTTCATAGACACTTAACCTCTGTGTGTGAGCAGATGTGAAACTGTTAGATTTAGTTTTAATGCTCATTTTCCCTTTATTTACTGATCCTTATTGTTTTTTTTCTTTTTCTAATTACTTCAGGCTTCTTATTAGTTTGTTGGTTGGGATCTTTACTATTATTTTTTTTTATTTTGTTTTTGTTGCTGGGCTCTCACTACGTAGGCCAAGCTTTTGGCCTCCTGAGTGTTGGGATTACAGAGATAAACTATATTTCAGCCTGGGATCTTTGTTCTTTTGACTGTGGGCATTTATTGCTATAGACTTCCCCCAGAACTATTTTTACTGTATATTACAAGTTTGGATATTTTGTGTTTTCTTTTCAGTTTGTCTCAAGATATTTGCTAATTATCATTTTATTTATTGACCCATTGTTGTTAAGGAGCATGTTAGTTTCCATATAGGTGTGATTTTTTTAGCTTTCTTTCTGTTAATGATTTCTTATTTCATACTTCTATGTTCAGAAAATGTACTTGATATGATTCCAGTCTCCATAAGTTTGTTAAAATTGTTTTGGAACTAACATATAATCTGTCTTGCAGAAGGTTTGACTTAAGACAAAACACTTTTTTTTTGTTGCTATGGTATAGAATGTTCTGTATAGGTCTGTTGTGTGCGTTTGTTCTATAGTGTATTTTAACTTTTATGTTTTCTGATTAATTTTCTGCTTGAATGATCTGCTAATTGTTGAAAGTGGGGTATTCCCTTTTATTAATATACTGCTGTCTGTCTCTCTCTTCTAATTTGTTTGTAGTTTGTGGTTCTAGGGATCAAACCCAGGGCCTTCTGCATGGTAGGCAAGCACTCACCTACAGGGTTACATCCCAAGCTCTGTGTTTAGGTCTATTAAGATTTGCTTTATATATTTACTCAATCCAATTGAATATATATTTACAGTGTTAAATCTCCTTGATAGATTAAACCCTTTATAATGAGTTTCTTTTTCTCACTTAACAGATTTAAATTTAAAGTGTACTTTATCTCATGTAAATTATAGCCATCTCTGCTCTCTTTTAGTTTCCATTTGAATGGAGTATCTTTCCTATCTTTTGACTTTCAATCTATATGTGTTTGTAAAGGTGAAATGAGTCTCTTGTAGGCAGCAAATTGTTGGGACATTATCTATTCAACAACTCTTTGTATTTTTATTGGAGATTTTTGTTGTGTGTGGCACTGGGAATTGAACCTAGGATTTTGTGCATGCTAGGTTAGAACTCTACCATTGAGCTATATCGCCAGTCCCTTTATTGAAAATTTTAATTCATTTACTTTCATAGTATTTATTGATAGATAAGGACTTCCTGCCCTTTTTGTTTTTATTGTACCACCCCCAGTCTTCTTTTGTGATTAGGTGGTTTTTCTCTACTTACATCTTTTTATTCCTTACTTTGAAAAATATTTAATTCATTACTTTTAAAATTTTATGTGTATGAGTGCATTGCCTGCATGTGTGCAAGTGCACCCATGCCATGCAATGCCCACAGAGGTTAGAAGAGGGCGTTGAATCCCCTGGAACTGCAGTTATGAACAGTTGTCATTTGCCATGCACGTACTGGGAATTGGACCCTGGTCCCCTATAATTATAGAGCAGTCAGTGCTCTTAACCTCTGAGACATCCCTCCAGCTCTGATTCCTTACTTTTTATTTTTTGTATATCAATATAGGTATTTGCTTTTTGGTTCCTAGGAAGCTTACAGAAACATAGTTATACTAGGTCATTTTCAGTTGATAACTTAAATTTGACTACATATATAAGTGCACTCTTGCTCTCCTCTACCCTTTTTTGGATTTAATTTTGCTTGTTGTGTATGAGTGTTTAGTCTGTCTGCATGTAAGTGCACCTGTGTCATGTGATGCCCATGGAGGCAAGAAGATTATAAATGTCAGATCTCCTGGAACTGGAGTTAAAAACACTTGTTAGCTACCACATGAGTGATGGGAATTAAACCCGGATTCTCTGGAAGAACAACAAGTGCTCTCAATTTCTGAACTGTCTCTCCAGCCTCACCACCCCTTGTTTTGAGACAGGGTCTAACTATGTAGCCCTGGCTATCCTGTCTTACCTTTTATGCCACAATTTATATTTTTTTATATTGTGTGTACTTTAATAAATTATTGTAGTTATTGTTGTTTTTCTTTTAGTTATTACACAAATGATGTGTTTTACATATAATTGTTTCAACATGAGAATATGCTCAATGACTACGTACTTATTTGTTTTATATTTATTTATGTATTTTTTTTAGTTATGTGTTATGTGTCTGTGTGCATGTACATGTGAGTGCAGGTGCCCTCAGAGGTCAGAAGAGGGAGTCAAATACCTTGAAACTAGAGTTACAGACAGTTATGAATCATTTGACATGGGTGCCAGAAACTGAACTTGGGTCCTCTAGGATGAACAGTGTGTGCTCTTAACTGCTGAGACATCTCTCCAGCCCCTTGTGTACTTTTTTTTTAAACCAGAGAGTTTTATGCTTTCATGTTGCTACTTAACATTTGTTGTTTTAGCCTGAAAAATTCCCTTTAGCATTTCTTGTAAGATAGGCCTAGTCATGGATCCCTTTTTAGCTCTTCCACTTTCTTGGATTTAAAATGCTATTTTTTATCCCAGTAAGTTTGAAGGTGGATTTTTTTTGTGGTGTGTGTGTGTGTGTGTGTGTGTGTGTGTGTGTGTGTGTGGTAATGGGTACTGAACCTGGGGCCTCATACATACTAGGCAAGTGCTCTATCACTGTACTACATCCACAGGCAGAGCTGAAGGTTTTAACTTTCTTTGAAACTTTCTGTGATTAGTCTAGATATTTCATCACACACACTTAATTTGTTCTAATTCATTTTATTAGGTTGTAAAAGCACGCATGCATTTCCTCACATCCCATATCCATAATCTTGTGAAAAGGTGGAGTCCATCTCTCTATCACTTAAAAGTTGACTAGTCTTATGATATTCTTTGTTCATTAAATTGTAGTGTAAGCAATACTACTTAGTTCTGATCCTGGGCCTCAAGAGGCCTTGCACTATTATGCTTGTTTTCTTGGGATCCTTGTCACTAATATCCAGAATTGACTGAAGGAGAATACCTACAAATGCATATAATCCCAGCTGAATCATTTTGACAAGTTAAGTCTCCATATAACCTAGCAACTAACTGTACACCCATGATTGATCCCAGCTGAGCCTGGATAAAGTTGGCTAAACATGGTCAAAATCAGCTGAGCTCCTCCAAAATTATGACCCACAAAATTATGAGGTTAAAAAATATCTATCATAAGTTTTGTGTTAGTTCATTAACACAGTAAAGCCTAATTTGTTACTGCCATGGCTTGGGTATAATGTTGGAATATCATCAACCTCAGCTCTTCAGTGGACTTCACTGTTGAGAATAGTATGGGGGATGTTTCCATCATAGGGTTTTGATCTGCCCGTCAGCAGGTGAGAATATTACAAAACTATGACTCTGTTAATTTCTTGTTTAGAACTCATAAATCATGTGAGAAAATAATTTCAAGGTGTAAATATACCTTAAGGCAAGTATGATTATGAATTCTTGGGAAAAATATACTTTATTTCTTTACTATTCAGAGCACGATCCATGACAGACAGGTGGGTAGACTTTTCCTTTCTTATTCAACTTTTGACTGTGAGTTCAATCCTTTATCACTGTCACTTTTAATTTTTTTTTCCTGTTTGGGACATTGTCTCACTCTGTAGCCCAGGCTGCTCTGGAACTCATTATGTAGCCCAAGCCAACCTTGACTTGCACCAATCTTACTGCCTCAGCCTCCCAAGAACTAGGGTTACAAACATGTGACATCATTCCCAGAAACCTGTTTTTAATTTTTTGTGGTGTGCCCAGAAGTAGTATTGCTGTATCAAATGGTAATTTTATGTTTAAGTTTTTGAAGAACCACTGTAATATTTTCATAGGTACAATATTTTACATTTCCATCAGCAATAATCAGAAATACTTAAGAATGCTAGGTTTCCACATCTTTTCCAAAATTTATTTTCTGTTTTGTTTTTATAATAGCTACCTGATGGCTGTCCAACAGTATTTCATTGTAGCTTGGATTTAATTTTTTCTAGTGACTGGTGATGCTGAACATTTTTGTGTGTTTATTGGCCATTTGTATATTGCTTTTGGAAAAATGTGTATTTAAGCTCTGCACATTTAAAAATATATCTTTAGTGATTCTTTGAGAATTTCATATGACGTATTTTGATCATATTCAGACTGCCTCCCCTATCTCCACCCCACGCTATTACTCCCTACTTCATGTCCTCTATTATTTTTTAAGGCCTATTGAGAGTAACTTATGTTTCCCAAATGCTCTTGAGTATGGATCCATCCCTTGGAGTCTGGTCAACTTGCCATGTATCCATGAGTAAGGAAAACCGACTCTCTCTCTCCTAGAAGCTATTAGTGGCCAATAGTTCCTCAGATAAGACTGGAGTTTTTGCCCACCTCTCCTTTCCATGTTGGGTTTTTGTCTGGCTTGGGCTTGCACAGGTCTTGAACATGCTGTCACAAGTGCTGTAGGTAGATGTGTGCAACTGCTTTGTTGTATTTGGATAATATGATTTCCTTGTATTCATCTACCTCCTCTGGCTCTTACAGTCTTTCTGACCCATCTTCTGCAATGATCCCTGAGCCTTGGGAAGAGGGTGTCATATAAGTGCCTCATTAGGGCTGAGCATCTGTAGTCTCTTGTTCTCTGCACATTGACCAGTTATGGGTCTCTGTGTTAACCACCATCTGTTGCAAGAAGAAGCTTCTCTGGTGAGATATGAGAGATATACTAATCTATGCATATAAGTCACCAGGAATTGGTTTAATATTATATAGCAAAATAATAGTATTAGGTTCTACCCTATAGCTTGTGACTTGTCTAGCCACAGATTCCTTGCCATGATAACAGTGCCAGGTATGGGCTTCATCTTGTGAAGCAGGCCTTAAATCCATTCAGAAGGTGATTGGTTACTTCCATAACATTCTTGCCACTATTCCACCAGTGGGCGTATCTTACCAGACCAGACATTATTGTAGCTCTCAGAGTTCACAGCTGGATAAGGCTGATGATTGATTAATTTTCCAATAGTATAGATAGCACATTCTAGTATTATGAAAGCTAGCCAGGAGAGATGAAGCTTCGAGGTCGGTACCAGCTTGATTTCTCTCTGTTTGTTCTGTGACACACATATGTAGTGTCTTCAACAATAGGGTGTTGCCATTAAGTTCTGGTGGGTAACCAAGAGCAATGCCAATAGTATTGTTTGAGGGGCTGTGGGAACACCTGGTCCACAGCTCCAAAAGAGGGTGTCTATTCCTGGTATTGGTCTTTTAATTTGCTAGCCCGTGTATCTTTTAGGACCATTGAACTGCAATTATAGGGTAACTAGGTGGCACAAGCCTTTAATCCCAGCACTCGGGAGGCAGAGGCAGGCAGATCTCTGTGAGATCGAGGCCAGCCTGGTCTCCATTAGAAAATCCAGGCCAGCTGTGGCTACAGGAAGACCTTGTCTCAAAAAGACCAAAATATATTATACAGGTATGTATTATAAGAAGCTTCTATAGTTGGTTTTCCATATGACTTTTTCAAAGGCATTTAGTATTAGTTATCTCCTTACTCATCCTCTTCACTGCTAACTCATTTACACCCCATTTAACCCTTCTTATTCTTTCTTTCCTTTTTATATTACTGCATTCTATCTCCTCTTCCATGAATCCTCCTATGCTTCTTATTAATTTCCTGACTGCCATAGGTTTTCCAGTTGAAATACACCTTTCTAAAGATTCAAGGCTAGCATCAATTTATGAGAGAACATGTGACATTTGTCCTTTTGGGTCTGGGTTACTTCATTCAGGATGACATTTCCAGTTCCATCCATTTACTTGTGAATTTCATGATGTCATTTTTCTTAACAGCTGAATAATACTTCACCATGTAATTGGGCCACACTTTCATTATCCATTCCATTAGTTCCTGGACATCTAAGTTGTTTCCATTTCATGGATATTGTGAATAGGGTATCAATGAACATGAATGAACAGGTATTACTGTAGTAGGGTATAAAGTCTTTGGGTATATGCCCAAGAGTGGTATGGCTGAATAATGTGGTAGATCTATTTTTAGGTTTTTGAGGAATCTCTACACTGATTTCCATAGTGGCTGAACCAGTTTACAATCCCACCAACAGTAAATGTTCCCCTTTACCCATATCTTTACCAGCATTTGTGATTGTTTATTTTTGGATCTTAGCCATTCTGACTGGGGTAAGATGAAATCTCAAAATAGTTTTAGTTTGCATTTTCTGATGGCTAAAATTCTACAAGGATCTCCTTTAAAATGTTTTGAGGATAGACAGGCACAAGACATAAGAGAGATCCTAATGCCAGTTTTCTACTACTAGTTATAGTATTAAACTGACTCCTAATGACTTATTGTTATACTCATAGATTAATGCACCTCTTAACTCTCACCAGGGAAGTTTCATTATGCAGCAGATGGTGATTAACACAGAAACCCAAAACTGGTCAATGTGCAGAGAACAAGAGACTGCAGAGTGCTTATCCCTGAATAGGACACCTATATCAGACCTCAGCCTCCCAAGGCTCAGAGGTCATTGTGGAAGAGGGAATGGAAAGATTGTAAGAGTCAGAGGTGATGGATGTCCACAGGAAATAGAGTTTTCCTGACAGTTGATCAGTTACTAATATGAAGCCACATTGCTGTTGATAGTATGCACAAGTGCCATGTAAGTGCAAATCAGAAAAATAATCCCAGAATAGACACGGGGAAATGGGTAAGCAACTCCAACTCAACCTAAGGAACTTCTGGCAACTGATGGCTGCTGGGTGAGGGAGAGACAGCCTCTTTTAAGGATGGGACTCTTGGTATATTAGCCAGGCTCCAGTGGATAGACTTCCACTGAAAGACATTGGGGACACAAGTTAGACTCTATAGACCTTATTATATATACATACATATGTATAATTGGTTAGGAGGCAATAAGGGGAAGTGGGGATAGGAGAGGGGATCTAAATACTCTCAAATTATATTGTATGAAAATCACAAAAGAGGTATGGATAGGGGAGGGGATCTAAATACCATCAAATTATATTGTATGAAAATTGCAAAAATTCAATAAAAAGTTTTGAAGTTCTTCTTTTCTTGATTCAGTATTTTCTCGATCAGTATAAAACTTTTGTTGTTTTCCAAAGCTCAGAGAGTGTCATTTTCCAAAGTTCAGAGACAGTTGGTTTTTGACAGTTTCTGCTGGTTATTATGTTTGCGGGGAGAGGGTGAAATGAGAACTTTGAGTTTCTTCTGTCTTTAAACTGTGTCCTGAAGTTCCTTTCAGGTTGGTGGTATGGTTGAGACAGGTTCTCCCTGTAGCCCCAAGCCTGCCTGAAGCTTGCTATGTAGACCAGGCTGACCTTATCTCACAGACATCCACCTGCCTCTGCTTCACAAGTACTGGAATTAAAGGCATGTACCACTACACCTGCCTACATCTGAAGTTCCATTTAAGAGAAATTTTGTGCTCATCAGCCCCCCAGGAAGAATATTCGTCCACAAGTCAGGTGATTACACTTGTTGGCACATAGTTGTAGAATCATGGAATATATGCCTGACTTATACTTTGGGTGGAATACCTCATGACTTAGACTTAATGGCCAGGAGTACTTATGGATGACCAGATTCTGAGGAAACACATACTCAGAGCTACAGAGGAGATATTAAGCAAGAGATTCTGTGGCCTGTGAGATAGAAGATAACCAATCCCTAGGTTTTCCTTGGCTTCCAATGTTTTTTTCTGTTCCGGTGCTCATTTATCCTCATAATGAACTCCGGTTCTCATGGGTCTTTGTGTGTGTGATTTCTTGTTTCTCACAATCAGGAATCTTTGTAGTTCTCACAGTATGTCACCATCTTCTAAGGTCTCTATAACTGCTCAGATTTTGGGGAAATGCATGAGTCACTTCACTTCCCTAGATGGCTTATAGTTCTCTTATAAGGCCTCCAGCATAAACACATCAGAAAAAATGTTCCATTGGAGCCAACTCACTGGAAGCATAGTTTTTGTTAGACAGTATCTAACTTCATACTATGTAAATTCTTCTTTTATTTTACATTAGAGTGTTAAAGTGGGAAGGCTTCATATGGAAAGGTAGTTGATACATCTTAGATGCATTTTCTCCAAGAGTTACAAATGTGTTTCCTCAAATGAAGCATTTTAGAGGCACATATAAAGGGAGACCTAATAGGGTGGCAGAGATGGAAGGTAAAATAGGCATCAAGTCAGACAATCATTCTGTATTTGTTTTATGAGTAGAAGAGGGAAATGTGCCCAGAACAGCTGTATAGGAGAGAGAGAGAGAGAGAGAGAGAGAGAGAGAGAGAGAGACAGAGACAGAGACAGAGAGACAGAGAGAGAGAATAACTAAATTGTCTACAAAGTCTCTGTTATAAGAGATACAAGAATCAGTCTGCCTCCTTGGCTTACTTACATGTTGAGTTTAAAAAAAAAAGGAAAGAAAGGAAATCCTTTGAGGGAGATTTTAAGCATTTGATTGGTTTTGGCAGAAGTTCTGCTGATTGAAAAGTGGCAGGTGGCATGTTCTCATAGGATAAATGCTTTTTTGTGTCCATTGGCAAGTACCTTAGGGGCCTACATTTGAATAAATCTGAAGGGACACAAAGAATACTTTTTTGCCTTGTCTTGTTATGAGAAATACAAATGTAGGTAAGTGGCATGGAACTGTACATTTTAATTTGCTTTGCAGCTCAGTTCCTTTTTAACAAGTATAAAGATATCATTCTTTTCCCTAGTGTTATTTGAAATTCTAAAATAATCCACTAAAATGTGATTTGAAATAAATCAATGAAATGGAGATGAAGATATACTTTATTTTCAAATTAAGCATTTATCTTTTTAAAAGTCAATAAACAACATAATAATGTTACCAAGTTTCAAGTTAAAATTTAAAGTCAACTTTATCAAGTTATTCAAGTTTTTGAATTATTAAAGCGTGTCTTACACCCTTCTCATTATTTCTTCTCTTTCTCTTTATATCTGTATCATTTCTCTCATTCTTTTTTTTATTTTCAAATTTTATTTTCAAGTTTTTTTTAGAAGCATTTCATTACAGCTTTAACATATTCAGTAACACATTCCAGAGCAAGGATACATCTCTTTCAAAGGTGGCTGTAAATTTTTAGGTTCACAGTTGAATTAATACAGTCATACAATAATGAACTCAGTAAAAGCCCTGTAGGACATAAAATTGGATGAGTTTTTACCCTTTAAGATATGTTGTTTCCTACATTTTTTTCAATAAAGTATTTTTTTTCAATTAGAAGAAGCATTTCATTACAACAGCATTAACCTATTCAATAACATTTTTCTGAGCTAGGGTACATCTCTTTCAAAATTGGCTGTACATTTTTAGGTTTACAGATGAATTATTACCCTTATATAATCTTTTACTCATTATAAACTCTATAAGACATAAAATTAAATGAGGTTCCAACGTTTAAAAAAGATCTCCACTTCGTTGTCAAAACACACAGTTTCATACAGAAAAATTCATTCCAAGGCAATTGACATTGAGACATTTTCACATACATTTCTAATCTCTATATACATGACTATCACTGGTCACAGTCGCCCACCTTCTGAGCTCCTCGGCATCTGAGCATGAATACAAACTCGTCAG
>NW_008333523.1:85122-85433 GCF_000622305.1 Nannospalax galili
ATTGGTCTATGGGTCTATTTTAATGCCAGTACCATATTGTTTTTATGACTATAGCTCTGTAGTAGAGCTTAAAATCTGGTATTGTATTCCCCCCATCATTGCTCTTAGTTCACAGGGTTGTTTTGGCTATCCGGGTTCTCTTGTGCTTCCATATGAATCTTAAGATAGTTTTTTCCAATTCTGTGAAAAATGTCATGGGGATTTTGACTGGAATTGCATTGAATCTATAAATGACATTTGGTAGGATGGTCATTTTCACAATATTAATTCTTCCAATCCATGAGCATGGGAGGTCCTTCCATCTTCTGATG
>NW_008333523.1:87567-88246 GCF_000622305.1 Nannospalax galili
TTAAGTCCATTTGATATATGGTTTTGTTTAATTCAGATGTCTCTCTGTTAAGTCTCTGGCCTGTTGGCCTATCTAATGGAGATAGTGTGGTATTGAAGTCCTCTACTGTTAATGAGTTGGGGTTAATTTGGGTCTTAATATCCTGTAGTATATTTTTTATGAAGTTGGGTGCACCAGAGTTTGGTGAATATATGTCCATGATTGTAATATCTTCTTGATTTATTGTTCCTTTGATCAGAATGAAGTGGCCCTCTTTATCTCTTCTGATTAGTTTTAAAGTCTATTTTCTCATATATTAGAGTTGCAATGCCTGCTTTTTTCTTAGTACCATTTGCTTGGTATATTTTTTTTTCCATCCTTTCACCTTAAGATAGTGCCTGTCCTTGAAAGTGAGATGAGTTTCTTCCAGACAACAAAAAGATGGGTTTTATTTCTTAATCCATTCATCTAGTCTGTGTATTTTGACTGGGGAGTTCTGTCCATTGATTTTTAAATTTATTAATGAAAGTTGTGTATTGATTCCTGTCATTTTGATTTCTGTTTGGATTCTTGGTGTAACTATGCATTTCCACAGTTATACTTTCATTAAGTTTCTTTTTATTGTGCTTTGGATATAGTCTTTCCTTTCTTCAGCTCTTTGTTTTGTTTCAATAACTCTCTGAAAGGCTAATTTTGTAGA
>NW_008333523.1:89146-94876 GCF_000622305.1 Nannospalax galili
ACTGACCTGAGACCCTGGCGTGGCCAAGCCAGGCAAGGCTGCAAAGGCAGATGGGGAGGGAAGAAGCCGCAAGATTTCCCAGGGAGTGGATTGAGTAGCTGGGTTGTACTGGATGCAAAGGATCAGGGAGAAGAAAGGTTAGCCTTGGATCCCCAGAAAGAGGCTGTCAGCCCCAGAAAGAGGCTGTCAGCCCCAGAAAGAGGCTGGCGGGGGTATCAGGACCAGGGAAGTAGAGGGAGGAGAGGGCAGGGCCAGGTCCAGAAGCAGTGCTCCTGGGGCCCAAGGAGGGCACTAAGTTATTCTGGGTGAAAAGGATCAGGAAGCAGTATTGGTTCCCCAGGTGTCTTGGGACCCAAGACTAGGAATGGCATAAGGCCCAAACTAGGAGTAGAGAACAGCAGGGGAGATGGAAGGGTGAATGAGGTTGGGAGTCAAAGCGCGGAGGGCTGCGCTATAGACTTACCCCAAGAGGTCTGAGGATGGGAGTGCAGGCTAGGAGAGTTAGCCGGTGGTTCAGGTCCCGGGAAGCAGAGAGATGTGAGGTTGGGCCCAGGTCCAGATGTGGTGCTCCTGGGTCCCAAGAAAGGGACTAAGTTGTTCCCAAGAGGTCTGAGGATGGGAGTCTCTCTCATTCTTTATAAAGCTTCGTATAAGTAGTTTTCATCAACATTGAGAGACTATGACTAGTTACAAAAGATCACAAACATAGTTGTTAATATATTTGTGAGAGAAGACTTAGACACCTGACATCTAAATTAGCTGTCATAATGTGATTCTGTGTTAACAATAAAGAAGATAATATAAAGTAACAGAAGAAAGGTGTAGACTAGTCCAGGTTCTCCAGGGAAAATGAATCAATAGGATCTATTTAGTTAGTTAAAGGAATGGCTCAATCTGATTACAAAGGTTGAGAAATTCTATGATCTGCCACGTGCAACCTAGAGATTCAGAAAACTCAGTGCTTCTGAGTCTGAAGCCCTAAGAACCAGGCAGCCAAATGATATAAATTGAAGTGTGAGGCTAGGGGATGACATAAATTTGCTCATCTTAAGCAGTGAGCCAGGAAGAAAGAGCTCAGTTTTTCCTTCCTCTGCGTTTTGTTCTATACAGACCCTCAGTGGGTTAGACGGTGCCCAACTACCTTGTAGAGAGCAATGTACTTTACAGAGTCTATCAATTCAAATCCTGATCTCTTCTGGGAGCATGCCACGAACATACCCAGAAACAATTTCTAATCTGGGCATTCCATGACCTACTCAAATTGACACAGAATTGACCATCAGAAGGTATAAGTAAGTTCTACTGGCAGAGAACAGTATCTGCAAGTTGTTTCCACCCAGAAAGGCTTCTCATGGAGGTATAGGAATTGTCCTTGAAAAATGAGTAAATATTAGTTTGCGAATGTTTTCTCTCATTCTGTGGTTTTGTTGTTCATTCTATTTTTTGTTTCCTTTGCTGTGCAAAAGATTTTAAGTTTGATATAATTCCACTTGTGTATTTTTTATTTTTGTTGACAGATTCATATGATATCTATAAAATGATGGCCATGACCAATATATTCTCCCTTTTTAATTTTTAGGACATTTACAGTTTCAGGTCTTAAATATAGATGTTTAAATTTAATAGTTTTAGTTTTTGGTTCAACGATCCAGTTTAATTGCTTTGAATGTGATGTTCTAGTAACAAATATCCAGTATCATTTATTGGAGACAGCATTTTTTGCCATTGTGTAGTCTGAACATCCTGTCAAGGATCAGTTAGCCATATATTTGTGAGTTTGTCTGGGTTATTTATTTGTTTTTCATATATTTTATGTCAGAGTCACCTTGTTGGACAACTGTTTTTTGTTATGGTGGTTTGAATGAGAATGTCCCCCACAGGCTCCATGTATTTGGACATTTTGTCCGCAGTTGGCGGCACTGTTTTGGAAGGTCTTGGGAGGTGTGGCCTTGCTGGAGGAATCCTATCACTGGAGGCAGGTTTGAGAGTTCTTAAGCCGTGCTGGATTTCCAGTTGCTCTCTGCTTCCTGTGCATGCTTTGAGATGTGAGGGCTTAGCTTTCTTCCCCTGCTCTGGCTTCCTCCTGCCACCCTGCCTCCCCACCATGACTGACTCTAATTCTTCTGGAGGCCTAAGTTCAAATAAACTTTTTCTTCTATAAGTTGCTTTGGTTAGTGTTTTTATCACAGCAACCAAAAAGTAACTAACACACTCATCTTTTTCAAGATTGTTTAGCTATTTGTGTCCTTTGTAGTTTTATATGAATTTTAAGATTATTTTTCTATTTCTTAAAAAAATCATTGAGATTGTTGAAATTTATTGTGGGGTTAGGGATCAAACCCAGAGCCTTGGACATGCTGCAGAAGTATTCCACATTTGAGTTATGCCTCCAGCCCCTCCATTGGGATTTTGATAGTATTGTGTGAATCTGTAGGTGGTTCTGAGTCATATGTGTATTTTTAAAATATCAAATCTTAATTGAACTTCCATATGCTCACTCCTTAACATATACTCAAAGAATTCTATATACCATCACAGAGGTACTTTCACATTCATGTTTATTGTTACTCTCTTCACACTAGCAAGGAAATGAGATCAGTCTAGATGTGTATCAACTAACAAAAGTGTAATGAAAATGGGTGTATATACACAATGGAATTCACTGAGCCACAAAGCAAAGTGGAACTTGCAGGAAAATATGTGGAATTGGAAAATATTATACTGAGTAATGTAACCCAGGCCCAGAAAGATAAGCACTGAATGTTTTCTCTCATATCTTGATCCTAACTTCTAACTCTTATATACATACATTTTTGTGCGAGAAACTGTATGTCTAGTGCAGGAAACTAGAAAAGGGCCCACAGTAATCAGTCATCAAAGAAGCTTCTTTTGCAATAGATGGAGACTTTTTCAGAGTTCTACAAGTAGTCACAGAGATTAAGTGTCTGTGAAATGCCCAACCTTGACACATCTACAATGGAAACTATATCTAAGGCTCACAGAACATAGCGGAACAAGGGGTAGAGAGAATATTAATACACCTCTCAACTCTCATCCATGAAGGTCCCTCATGCAACAGAGGGTAATGAACACAAAGGGCCACTAATAGCCAAGTATAGAGAATAAGAGTCTGCAGAGTGCGGCTCTTTGACAGGGCTCAGGGACTGTTGTAGGAGAGAGGGTGGAAAGGTTGTAAGAGCCAGGGGAGGAGGTGCATGACTATATGGAAATAGAGTCTTACAGGCTCCTGGGACCTTGCTTATATGAACTTACAGCAATGGTGACAGCATGTACAAGACCCATGCAAATTCAAGCAGACAAAAACCCAGCATAGAACTACAGAAATGGCAGCAGCTCCCAATTTTAGCTGAAGAATGATTGGGCAGCTGATTACTGCTGGGTGAGGGAGAGTTGATATTGTTTAAGGAAGTGACTCTACATAGACTGACTATACTCCAGTGGATGAACTTGCACTGAGGGACATATGGGGACACTAACTTGATTCTATAGGCCTTAACATAAATGCAAAATGACAAAATACATGAAATTCAGTGGGGGAGTATGGGAGGGTGCTGATGGCGAAGGGGGTACAAAAATTCAATAAAAAATGCCCGAAAAGAAGAGAAAGAAAGATTAAGCAAGGGAAGGTAATTGAACGCATGTGATATGAAAGTGGAAGGGGGAAAGGCGTAAATGGGGAGCAGGAAGATGGAGAAGAGAAGGGGGTTGTGAAGAGGGTCAACCAACACTAACGTATGAAAAAGTCATAAGGAAATCTGATACTTGATGAGCTAATGAAAAAAAAAATGAAATTCCCAGTCCATGAACATGGGATATTTGTTTTTAAATTCTTTGAATTCTTTCTTTTACAAATGTTTTATAGTCTTCACTATAAAAATCTTTCACTTCATCAATTAGCTTATTAAATGTGTTTAAAGTTTTCTACTATATTACTATTTACATTGTTCTTTAAAATGTTTTATTGTTTCATATTATCATTTATTAATGCATGCAATAATGGGTTTCATTAGATTTTCTCGTGTGTATATAATATATTTTTTTTCATATTTACCCCCAGTTACCTTCTCTTGGTACTCCTTCGACTCCTGATTATTCACTCTGAAAGGCATTTTAGTTAGGCAGAGTCTTATTATGTAGCTAAGGCTGGCCTAGAATTCATGATGCTCTTGCCTCAACCTCCTGAGTGATAATTGCAGGTGTATGTATCAGCATAGATAGATTTTATTTGTAATGCTATTAGAAATGTAATTATTTTCCTTATTTTCTTTTTAAATAATTTGCTATTGGTTGATAGAAATGCAGATAATTTTGTATATTTATTTCTTTCCCTGAAACTTTACTGAATTCACTTAGTAGTTAGAACTAATCAATAAAATAGATGTTTTGTGGTTACCAGAGTTTTATATATCCAAGTTCACATTGTTTTCAAGCAGGAATAATTTTATCTTCTAAAACATGTAAGGAATTACTATAAATCAATATCAAAACCAACCAAATAAGAAACAATAATAATCAGATTAAAATGACCTAAGGACTTGAAAAATCTATATTTATCAAAAAAGACAAACAGATGGTCAAAGGTCTATGAAAAAAAGTGTCCAAGGTCACCCATCAAAATAACAGTGAGATATCAAATAATAGCCAGCCATTCGAATGGTTAAGACCTAAAAAAAAATAAACAATATGTGCCAATAAGGTTGTGAGATAATTAGAACCCTTGGAAGTTGTTGGTAGGAATGAAAAAAAATGGTGTGTCCACTATGGAAAATAGCAGAGAAGTGTTTCACAATCTTAGAAAACAGAAACAATGTTTGATCTGCCATCTCCTTCCTGAATGTTTAACCAAAAGAATTAAAACTGGGGTTTTTGAAGAGATAATAGCATTACTGTCTTCATTGCAGCACTACTTACAATAGCCAAGTGTGGAAATAGCCTTCATGTCTGATGATGACTGTTGGATAAATAATGTAGTATACACATTCAGTAGGCCATTATCTCACTTTAATAAAGAAATCCTGCTAATAGGGATGACACTTGAGGACATTATACTAAGTGAAGTAAGTCATTCTTTAAAAGGCAATTACTACACACTTTTACTTATAAGTATCTAAAAATAGGGAGACTCATAAGAAGTATAAAATAGATTGGTATCTTCCAGGGTTGACGGGAAGAAGACAACTGGAAGTTGCTAATCAGTAAATACAAATTTCATTTATGTAACACGAATACGTTCTAGAGATCTGCTGCACAGTGTTATCCCTGTGTTCTTTACTTAAAAGTCTGTTGAGGATAGATCTTATCATAACTTTTCTTACTACAATACATTTTTAAAATATTTAAAAAGTAGCTCAACATGGTGATGCACACCTGCATTCCCAACATTTATATTCCCAGGGAAGTGGAGGCAGGAAGATTAGGAGTTCAAGGTCAGTTTTGCCTGCATAGTGAGTTCAAAGGCAGCCTGGCTACATACACCCTGTCTCAAAAAACAAATAAGTAGATTATTATAAAAATTAAAGAACTGTCCAAGTGTGGTGGTGCACACCTTTAGTCCCAGCACTTGGGAGAAAGAAACAGGCAGATCTCTGTGAGTTTGAGGTCAGCCTGGTCTACAAAATGAGTTTCATGCCAGCCAGGACTAGTGTGAAACTTTATCTAAAAAATAAATAAATAAATAAATAAATAAATAAATAAATAAATAAATGAATG
>NW_008333523.1:95037-118460 GCF_000622305.1 Nannospalax galili
AAATAAATAAATAAATAAATAAATAAATAAATAAATGAATTAAATGAGGGACTGGAGAGATGGCTCAGCCATTAAGAGCACTGGCTGCCATTGCAGAGGATCTGGGTTCGGTTCTCAGCACCCACATCTTAGCTAACAACCACACTTAACTCCAGTTCCAGGGGATATGATGCCTTCTTTCGACCTCTGTGGGTACTGCGTGACACAGCTGCACTTCCGTACATGTAGGCAATACACACACACTAAAGATAATAAATAAAATATTTCAATAAAAATTAAACAATAAAAGAAGTGAAAGGTAACTAAGGAGTGGAGAATGAAATTAGATTTTCTATATTTCAAAGGAACATACGTATGCGCGCGCGCGCACACACACACACACATCTCAATTCATAGTTTTGAAAATTTACAAGAGGGTACTTAATTGTTTTGGATAAGCCAAAGCACAGCCAATGAAATATTTTAAAAGAATATAGAGAGACCTACTACATGGTAAGACTGTTCCAAAGATGAAACAGTTCTTTAGGAAAAATTGTAAGTATCTGTAGCTGATTTCTATTAAGTACTGTCAGTTGACCTTGGGTGGCTGTTTTGAATTCTTGTTGTACTTTTACCTGGGAAACCCATGTAGTGTTTCTTCTAATATGGTTAATAGTATCTGTCTCACTGAGCCATCAGATTCTTCACATGGTGGATAGATATATAAAAAAGCCTCAGATAGCTTTTTCTACATAATCATTGTCTGATATGCCAAGAAAAACCAAGCAAGCTGTCACAATTTAGTGGGTAAAACTTGGTGAGAAACAGACATATTTAAGGACTATTTTAGATTGAGTTTTTAATCAAGAAATAAAATAGAACAAGAAAAGACAGAACCAAGGCAAAAGCCTGGCATACAGCACAAACTTCTGTTAGTGTGGCTGTCAGTTACCCTTCTTCTTCCCACCCTGCTCTGTTTTTATTTTCTTTACCCATTCTGCATTCAGAGCCAAGTTTTGGGTATTTCAAAAGATCACCATGTGCCCTGAGACTTTTTTTCCTGGAAATAGTATAGCACTGGCTATGTAATATTTCTCCCCTCTACTGTTCTCTTTTGAGCTGAGTCAAGTGTCTTACTGGTCTGTTTGGGCTCCATTTCAACAAACATTACTCTGCAGGCACATCCTTTAGCCTTTTTTCATTTTAAGGGGTTCTACAGTTGTAGGAACAAAAGCCCCTTCAGATGTTTTCTTTCTTTTTGAATTTCTTTCAATGTGATTTTGACTGCAGATCAGATCATTCAAGCATCATCAATGTTGGTACTCTTCATTGCTCCTTCTTGTCCCATCACTAGTTCTAGGTCTCAACAGAGTTAATTCTTTCCATACCATTTCCTGTGTAGAGCACTTCAGGTGAGCTTATTAGAAGCCTTGAAAGACAACCAAGAGTTTATATGTGGAGTGCTAAAACTGTTTTTTAAAATTTTTTTTTACTGATTTCAAAATTTGATACGATGTATTGTGGTTGTATTCAGACACCTCCCTCTTCTCCAATCCCATCTTACTACCTCCCCATTTTCATAGCTTTTATTATTACTATTTTTAAGGCATATTGATTTTAATCTGTGTTTTCCAAGTGTTCTTGGGTGTGAGTATATGCCTTGGAGTCTGTTCAAACTTATTAGGTGTTATACCAGTAAGGAAATCTGACTTTCCCTCTCTCAGCATTCATCAAAGGCCAATAGATACTCAGCGAGAGTTGGGGCTTCCTGATCACATCTCCCATCCATGCTGGGCTCCTGACTGGCTTGGGTTTGCACAGGTCTTATGCATGTTGTCATAGGTGCTCTGGGTTCATATGTGCAACTACTCTGTGGTGTCCAGACAACAGTTTCCTTAGAAATACCAAAACTCTTATGTGACTGCCAAATAACAGCAAGATAAAACATATTCCTTGACATGGTAAGTGGGTCTATAGTATGTGACCTTAAAGTACTTTTTAGAATCTAGTGTGTGGGTAACTGCTGTATGGATTATACAGTCATCCTTCCAAAGCTATAGGCAATGGGCTCTAGAACTCCTCACAGATATCAAAATCTACACATATTCAAATTTCTTCCATAAAAATAATGTAGGGACTGGAGAGATGACTCACTGGTTAAGAGCACTAGCTGCACAACAATGAGGACCTGAGCTCAGATCCCATCACCCACGTAACAAGCTGGATGTAGTCTCAAATGTGCCTGTAACCCTAGTGCTGTGGGGAGGCACAGAAAGGAAGATCACTGGGGAGAGATCCTGCCTCAAAGGAAAAAGGCAGAGTGTGATAGAAGGGGATACCTAATGTCCTCCTCTGGTATTCATAGGCATTCACAGGTGTGTGCACCTACATACATATGTGCATACACCATTCACACATATACCACACTCATACACACACATAAAAATGATGAAGTATTTGTCTATTGCCAATGTAATTTTTCTCTATATGCATTAGATTTATTTTTAATTATGTGTATATGTGTGCCTGTGTGTGAATATGTGCATGCAGAGGCCAGAAGTGGGCATTGGATCTCCTGGAGCCGGAATAATAAGCAGTTGTGAATCACTTACTGTGGGTGCTGGGAACTGAACTTGGGTCCTCTGAAAGACCAGTATGTGCTCTTAGTCACTAAGTCATCTCTGTAGCCCCTTTAAATAATCATTACATTGCTTATAACACTCACTTTATGTATGTAAATGCTATGAAAATAGTTTTTATACTGTTAGGGAATAATAGCAAGAAAAATAAATACGTATGTATATATTCAGTACAGATGAATCCCCCCCCCCTGCCGAATAGTTTTAATCCACTCTTGGCTGAATTCATGGACGCAGAACCCATCTACTGATATGGAAAATCCAGTGTACATATATTTCTATATCACCAGGCCTTTGCTCATAATAGCACCTCTGCTATAAAATTGTTTCCTTATATATTCTTAGTCAGTCTTCAAGATGTGGTTCAATATGCTGCATCCTCTGTAACTACAACTTGCATACTGTCTCATTAAGAATAGCCCAGGTCATACAAAGTAATGGTTTCAGTAGCTCAGTTGCTTAAGTTTATTTCATTTATACTGTTATGGTTTGGATATGAAGTATGCTCACAAATGGCTCATGTACTGAAGAGTTCGTCCTCAGATTTTAGATCCAGTCATTGAGAGAAGACAGATCTGAATCTAATCAACCAATTAATCCCTTGATTGATCCATCATATGATGGCACTATAGAGAGGCGGGGTCTAGTTAAAGGAAGTATGTTGCTGGGGGGGCACGCGCTAGAGGGGTGTACTTTGTCTTTAGACCATTTCTGTCTTTATCTGCTTTTTTCCTCTATGAAGTGAGCAGATCTGCTCTATTGAATCCTCTCTTCCATAATGTTCTACTTTTCCACAGGCCTAGAAAGACTAATTCAAGTGACTATAGACTGAAACCTCTCAAGCTATGAGCTAAAATATATAATTCCTCCATTAGGTTATCGCATCAGTAAAAATCTTACTAATACAAAAAAAATGTTATCAAGAATTGGGATCTCTTCTATGACAAAACATGATCATGTGGTTTAGATGTCTCTGAAACTTGTTTGTGGGAAGAATTTGGAAAAATGGAAAAGCTATCTAGAAAAAACCCACAAATACTGCATATAAAGAGCTTAATGGGTAATTTGATATGCTATCAGAAGACCAGAACACCAACAAGAATATAGAAAGCAGACTGTACTAATAAGGTTTCAGGTCGGAATGAGGACTTTATTGGAGGTTAGTTAGAGGACTTGCATGTTGTGTTCTGGCAAAGAATTCGTCTAATTTTTCCATGCTGAGATTTTCTGGGAGAATGAGTTTAAAAATGATGATTAATCTGGTAGAGGAAAACTCAGCATTCAGGGTGTGGCATGGGTTTTACTGACTGCTTTTAGCCAGATTTACATTGAGAACTGGGAACAAAAAACAGAATAGAAAGATTTTTAAAACTTACAGGTTATCCCAGAAACAAACATGTATTAAGTTGGGTTCAAATAAAGTGTGATTTTTAGTGATTATTGCAATTTAAAACAAATGAAAACACTTTGTATTGTGATAATAAGAAGATGCTTTAAATACACCTCAGGAATTGGTGAATCCAAACCATTGTAGGGCCAAGGGTATACAAGTCTAAAGTTGTTTGAAAAACTTTCTCTTGGGAAGTGAGTGTCATTAGGGAACCCTGATCATACAGGTCCACTTTGGAAGATATTTCCCTGTGTTCGGCTACCTAACACTCAAAGGCCACTTCAGTGGGGTCTAAAGTGGCCCTGCTGTGACTTGAGCTGTTAGTAGAACTTGGCATTGTTGACCTGATGTTGCTTTCGCAGGCATGGAAAATTCAAGTTATGAGGTCATAGAAACTTCTACACAAATTCTAAAGGAAAGCCTGGGACTCCCGGAAATGTGTTGCAGGGTTGTAGTCCCTCAGGAAGCCTCTGAAAGATTGATGTATGAAGTTGTGAAGATAAAGGCCAAGCTATAGTGGAGAATCAAAGAAGTTAGAGATACTAGTAATGTGGAGTGATTGTTGAGAGCAGAGCCAGCTCAAGGAAGAAGCCACATAGTCTCTACATCAGGCATTGTCATAGGGGTGCCCAAATCCATTGAGGCTCACATCATGTTGCCATGTACTCCAGATACTGGACACAAAGCTACAGTGTTTGGTGTTTGTGCTCTTAGGTGTCATTCTTAACTTTGGCTGCATTTCTTCTTTCTGTACCCTCATTCCTTCCTGTTGAAATGGAGGTGTTTACCTGTTCTATTGTATCTTGGACGTATATACCTTATTTGTCATTCTTCAGGGGCTTACAGCTAAGAGTTTGCTTTGATTTTCAAAAGAATAATGGGCTTGGACTTTGCAGCAATGCTGACCTATTAAGACTTTGGAGAATTTGAGGTGGATTAATTGCATTTTGCAATATGAGATGGCTATAAGCCATTGGAGATAGCAACAGAATGTTATGATTTGAGTTGGAGGTGCCCTCTGGAGGCTCATATTTTAGGAGTTTGGTTGCTAGCTGATGGAACTTAGGAAAGTAGTTGGATCCTGGGGTCTCTGATATAGTCAATGAATTAATCCTTTGGTGGATTCAAGATGTGAGGATATTGGGAGGTGGGGCCTAATTGCAGGAAATTTGTCCCTGGAGGTGTACCCTGGAAAGAAAAGTATTTTGTACCCTGATCCTTCTTCTCTGTTTGCTTCCTGGTTGTCATGAAGCGAACAGTTTTCCTCTACCATGCTTTTACTCCATGATTCTTTACGTTGTGATGGATCTAAAAACAACAGAGCTACCACTGGCCAACCACTGGCTAAAATCTTTGAAACTGTGAGCTAAAATTAATTTTTTCTCCTTTAAATAGCTTCTCTCAAGTATTTGTCACAGTGATACATGTAGCACCCTACATGTCCTTTTCAGAGTTTCTATATACTTCTTCTCTGAATTATCTTTAGTCTGTGTCCCATGTTAGCAGAGCAGCCTTTATCTGGGATATTGATGGTCTATTGACATAGGGGAAAGAAAACATAGTGAAACCAAACAATGGCTTCATTACTCAGAAATGTATGCTAATTATCCTCATATTTCATCAGCCCCATGAAAACATATTCATTTGTCAATGGGATGAGGAAATATAATCTACACAGAAAAGCAACTGGTATTTTGATTGTGGTGAATACCATCATTCCAACCATTTTCTATGAAACATTGCATATGTTACTATTATATCTTATGCATGTGGATTATGAATTACTTATGGTCAGGGAATGCATTTTAATTACCTAGCTTGAGTTTCAAAAGAAACGTGGGCTTGGACTTTGCAGCAATGCTGACATATTAAGACTTTAGAGAATCTGAGGTGGATTAATTGCATTTTGCAATATGAGATGGACATAAGTTTATACTACTGAATGAAGGCACACAAAACTATTATTTCTTCACCAACTAATATACAAATATATTATTTTAGGTTGAATAAAATTGAAATCTTATTTATTTATTTATATTGAATTTTTGTAAACCTCATACATAGTGATCATATTTAGACCCCCTTCCCCTATCTGCACCTCCCATACCCCTCCCTACCAGATTTCATGTATTCTGTCATATCTGTTAAGGCCTATTAAGTCAAGTTTGTGTCTCAAGATGTCCCTTGGTGTGACTTCATCCATCAGAGTCTGGTCAACCTCTCTAGTATGATTCTCTCATTCTCTTAAAGAAAACCAATTCTCTCTCCTCTCTCTCTCTCTCTCTCTCTCTCTCTCTCTCTCTCTCCCAGTGTCTCCCTCTCTCCCCCAGGAGTCATTGGTTGCCAATAGTTTCTCAGTTAAGCTTGGGGCTTCTTACTCATTTCACCACTTCCATGCTGGGATTTTGTCTGGTGTGGGTTTGCACGCCAGTTATGGCTTTCTGGTTAATCACCATCTGTTGCATGAGGATGCTTTGCTGGTGAGAGTTGAGATATGCAATTAGTGTTTTTTCTGCCCCCTGTTCTGCTATGTTCCCTGAGCCTTACTTAGATGTAGAGGTTCCATTGTAGATGTGTCACTTAGGGCTTGGGCACCTCATAGACACTTATTCTCTGTGTTTGACCAGTTGTGGAACTCTGTGATAGTCTCCATTTGTTGCAAAAAGAAGCTTTTTTAGATGAATAGTGAGAGGTACACTTGTCTGGAAATATAAGGATACATATTTAGAATATAGTAAGAAATTACTTTGGTCTAAGGATATGACAAAAGTAGGTTTTTCACTAGGATCTATGACTTCTTCGTATAACAATAGTCCTGGATTGGGGTGGTGGCCCATGCCTTTGATTCCAGAACTCAGGAGGCAGAGGCAGGTGGATTTCTGTGAGATCAAGACCAGCCTAGCCTATACAGCAAGTTCTAGGCCAGCTGGGGCTACAGGGACACCCTGTCTCAACAAACAAACAAACAAACACACAAACAAACAGACCCCAAACAAACAATAATCCCAATAGTCTAACCTATTTAAAGTAGTTCAGTATCTTGGGAAAATGTATTCTGGTGAAATGCTGTTATGGTTTCTTTGTACCTTTGTACCTTTGAAATATTTTTATAAAACAGGAAATCTTAAGAGTTAGTTAACACCATTAGTCACTGGAAATCAACCATTTGACACTAGCAAAAGCACAGGAATACCACACTTTTCATAAGGAAAATATATCCAGTCAAGATGTAACGATTGGAACAAACTGTCTCCTGCGTAGGTGAGCTCAGTGGCACATAAATAAGGAGAGGAAGTGTGCTAGAATGGAAAGACCAATATCTTTGAAATAAAGTAACTTGAATTTAAATTCTTGATTTGACATTTATGAATAATTAGATGATCTACTGAAATTTGCTGAATCTTTCAAGACCTTAATTTTCTCAGTTGATTGAAGCAGTAACAGTATCTACCTTATCAGATTGTGAGGATTACAAATGCAAAGCATTTGGCATATAGAGATCCCCTATTAATTATGGATACTATCATTAGCTGAAACTTTGTAAGGAATATTGTTATGTCATTTCAAGGCAATATTATTAGGTTGGCTAACTTTAAGCTCCTTTAAGTACTAATATTTGATTTTAACATTGAAACCATTACTGAAAAGTAAACTGGAGATATCACCAAAAATGTCAGACTGGGGAGTTGCAGGGCTTTATCTCTCCACAAAAACAATCCAGCAGCTGATATAAATGATTGGACTCAGTTTTCATAGAACTCACAAATCAGAAATTAAAGCAACCATGGGAAATCTTTAGAAAGAAAAGGCTGCTATGCTGCAAGATTGCAGTGTGACATTTTCTTTTCCTATCATACACTACTTTATAGTACCTGTGGCCATCGGGATGGCATTCTGCACTCTTGGTGTACAGGGAGCTATCTGACCTTATACTTAAAGAATTGTGGTTATGGGTTTTGAGTTATCAAGTGGAGCGAAAAAAACGGGTTTTTTGTTTATTTATTTTGTTTTTTTTTTTTTCCCTTCCAAACTCAGGTAATTCCCAAGACTAGAGAAGCTAAACACATGTAATTTACAAATAGAGTTTAAAGGCAAAAATACAAAATTCAGCTACATGAGACAAAGGATAACAGTTGAGACAAAACAATAGCTACAATAAACAAAAAACCAGACAGGCAAAAAATCCTAGAAAGCAAAAAAAAGTTGTAAAAGAAAATGAATCAATTTGCACTCCCACGCATAATGTGGAATAGAGAAGCCCATGTATGTGCTCACAGCTCAGCTTTCAACTTTGGTTAACTCACAGGGTTTTTGGAAAGGAGAAATAGCTGGCTAACCCTGGGTAAGTATTACAGAAATGTATCAACCCTGAATCAGTTCACAATGTCTTGGAAATTTTTTCTTTTTCTCCACTTTTTTTGTTTTTGTTTTTAATTATTCGAAAGACTCACTATTAAAAGAAAAGCTGAGCACTAAGTTATAGAATGTAAACTTAAGTGGCTACATGTGACACAGACTACAGAATATATAAAAACATCTATAAAAGTTGCTGAAAAAGAGCTATAACAAGAGAAATGATCAATGCTATGGAGGAAGGAGAATCTGATGTCTGGAGTTGAGACTTTGTACTAGTCAACATACGTATACTCAATAAAATATATCTGTAATAAAAGAAGAAAATTAGGATCATTCCCAAGGGAAAAGAAATCAATAGTCTCCAGTTTTACTAGACAGAAACTTTAGATTAAAGGAAAGCAGAAGAACAATATGTTACAAAAGAGAGAATATCAACAAAGAGAGATTTACAAAAAGAACCAAATAAATATTTTGGATGCGAAAAGTAAAATAGCTGAAATGAAGATTTACTGGGGCTATTCAACAACATACTTGAGCCAGTAAAAGAAAGAACAAACCAAACCAACTTGAAGCTAGGCCAATTGATATAATCTAATCTGAGAAAGAGAAAGTAATGAAGAAAGCCGAACAAAATTTAAAGTCACAAAAACGCATCCTTATATACATCATGGAATACCAAAGGAAATGGTCAGAAAGAGTATTTGAAGAAATAAAGGCCAAAAGTTAACGAATTTGATGAAATACAGAATATAATCATCCTAGGAACACAAGGAACCCCAAGAAAGCTAAGAGAGTCACAGAGACCTATTATCACCAAACTTCTGGAGAACAGAAAGAGAATCTTAAAAGCAGCAAGAGAGAATCAACTTATCTTGTACATGGAATTATCACAATAGCTGATTTCTTCTCAGCACCAGGGAGGGCAAAAGGCAATGAGATCAAATATGTATTTGACATGTTCAAGGAGAAAAATGTCAACCAAGTGTTCTTTATCTGATAAAACTATCTCTCTACAATGAAGGAGAATTTAAGAAATTTCCAGATAAGCAAAGACTAAGGGAGTTTATCATTAGCAGAGCCTTCCTAAAATAAACGTTAATGGGATTCACTTAGGCTGAAGTGACAGGACACTAGACAGAAATGCAAAGGCATAAAACACATAAAGAAAAATAAGAGAAGTAGCTACTTAGGTAAATTTAGAAACCAATAGTCTTGGTTTGGGGTTGTAACTTCCCTTTATTTCTCCTACATGATTTAAAGAATGAATGTGTAAAGCAATAATTATAGGTTTATGTTAATAATTACACAATATATAAAGATACAATTGTGGTAACAGCCAAAGAAGTCAGTTATAAAAGACCATTTTTAATGCTATTGGAATTAAGTTGGTATCAATTCATACTTGGGTGCTATAAAGATATATTAATTATGATCATCAGGGTAATCACTTCCAAAAGCATAAGAAAATGTATGAAACAAATGAGTAAAGAATTAATGAAATATCGAATCAAAAATTATACTAGAAAGATTAATTAAACAAATCAGAGCAGCAATTTAGAGATTGAGGAACAAAACAGTTATAAGACACCAGGAGAAAACAAATAGCAAAATGGCAGAAGTTTTCCCTCATCAACAATTAGTTTCAATATAGATGGATTAAGTTCATTCATTAAAAGATGGTGATTGCAGAACTTGAAGTTAAGACCTACTGCTGAAGAGAGAACATACTGCCGACACAGGATTTGGAGCAATGGAACTGGAACTGATCTGGAAGCCACTTTCCCTGAAGGCTAGCTCTCATAGCTTTGGCGAGGACTATGAAGTCCAACACCAGCTTCAAGACCAAATAACCACATAATGACTGGCACAGCATATGACATTGGTACAGCAGTGGCACTTTTATCTTGGAGACAGACAACAGCTACCTAGTTGGACTAAAAGCCCACTCAACGGAAGGAAACTCAAGGGTGGTACTGTAAACATAACATATAGCTCGTCACCACTCATCAAACCAGCTTCTTTTGCACCAAACAGAGACTACTACCAAGTACCATAACTAGTCACACACAGACATTGTTTATGAATTTCCCAGGCTTAAATGACATGTCTACAATGCAACCTCTACACCTAAGGGTCATGGACATAGAACAGGGGTAAAGAGGACAGTAATGGATCTCTCAGCTCTCATTAATGAAGCTCCTTCATGCAACACAGGGACAGGAACACAAAAGGCCATAAATGGTCAAAACTTAGAGATTAAGAATCTGCAGAATGCTGATCCTTGGACAAGATTCCTATATTATATTTCAGCCACCCAGGACTCAGGGAGCATTGTGGAGAGGAGGAGAAAAGATTATAAAAGCCAGGGAGGAGGTGCATGACTATATGGAAACAGAGTCCTACAAGTTCCTGTGGCTCTGCTCATATGAACCTACAACAATGGTGTCAGCATACACAAGTCCCATGCAAACTCAGGCAGACAAAAACCCAGCATAGAACTGGGGAAATGAACAGCAGACCCCAATCTTAGCTGAAGTAATATTGGCAACTGATTACTGATAGGTGAGGAAGAGCTGATCTTCCTAAAGTGAGGGACTCTAGATAAGCTGATTAGACTTCAGTAGATGAACTTACACTGAGGAATGTCTGGGGACACTAACTTGACACAATAGGCCTTAATACAAATGACAGAATGTATGAATTCCAGTGGAGGGGCTTTGGGAAGGGGGTATAAAGATGATGAAGATTGGTTGAGAGGTTCTGTATGAGATATACAAAAATTTAATAAGAACAAATTTCTAAAAATAAGTTTTAAAAAAGTGGTGATTGGCAGAATGGATTAGAAACACGGTGTAATTTACGCTGTCCTCAAGATACTTTATGTCCAAAGACCAAAATAAATGGAATGTGAGAGAGTGGAAAAAATACTATGTTAAAATTGTAAGCAAACACAAGTCATCTGAGGTGACTACACTAGCACATGCACACATTAAAGTGTAAGACAGAAAGAATTACACGGCCAGAGGTAGTAAATGGCTACAAGGAAACACTGTTTTCTAGGTACAACAGTGAAGTCACAGTGGTTGTAACAGCATTCACAAGACCTGCTTAAGCTCAAGCCAGCCCCAATCCTAGCATGGACAGGGGAGGTGGGCAAGATGTCCCACCCTTATTTGAGTAGTGACTGGGAATTGATAGCTGCCAGGAAAGGGAGAGTCAGTCTTCTTTAAGAGTCTGGCCCCTGGTAGGTCAACCATGCTGTAGTGAATGGACATATACCCAAGAGTACATGGACCACTCAAATTCGGCTTGATGGTTTACCAAAAAAACAAAACAAAACAAAACAAAAACAAAAAAAACACAACATTAGGGATGAGTGGGTGGACTTGAGAAGAGCTGGGAGGTGAACAACAGATGGTGATTAACACAGAAATCCACAACTGACCAACATGCAGAAAACAAGAGGTTGCAAAGTGTTTATTCTTGAATAGGGCACTTATCAAACTTCTGCCTCCTAAGGCTCAGGGATCATTGTGGAAGATGGGGCAGAAAGATTGCAAGAGCCAGAGGTGTTGGATGATCACCAGGTAACAGAGTTTTCCAGATAGCTGGTCAGTTACTCATACAAGCTCACAGCAATGATGACAGTATGTACAAGTCCCATGCAAGCTTAAACCAGATAAAATTCCAGCATAGAAGTGGGGAAGTGGATAAGAAAGTCCAACCACACCTAAGGAAATTGTAGCAGCAGATGGCTGCCGCAAGGGACAGAGACAGACTTTTTCAAGCATGGGACTCTTGGTAGGTTAACCAGGCTCCAGTGGTTGGACCCACACTGAAGGACATTTGGAGGCACAAATTAGACTGTACAGGCCTTATACATATATATGTATATAATATTTACATATTATATTATATATAGTAGAGGACATTAAATTGGGAAGGGGGACTAAAGGGAGGTGTGGATAAGGGAAGGGATCTAGTCACCATCAAATTATATTGTATGAAAATTGCAAAAACTCAATAAAAAATCAGAAAAACTAATAAAAAGTTTTAAAAAGTATTATAAGAGACAAAGGAAGACATAGTATGTTTTTAAAAGTGTCATCCATCAAGGATATTGTGTTTCAATATTCTATTACTGTAGTAAATATCTGAGATAAAAAATAATTTATAAAGAGAAAATGTTTATTTTGGCTTATAGTTTGTTGACTCTATTACTTTTGGGCTTGTAGCAAGTCACATAATTTTGGGCCACATGTGATGGAGCAGAATCTCTCACTTCATGACTGAGAATAAAAAATGAATGAGGAAAAGGACAAGGTCCTACAGTCCCCTTCAAGGGTATACCTATAATGACCTAAAGATATTGTACTAGGCTTCATCCTCAAACTTTCTGCAACTTCCTAAAAGATCCCATCCTGAGAGACGTGTCTTAAATACATTGACCTCTGGGAGACATTCAACATACAAACTGTATATATGACAATTGCAACTATATAGGCATCAAACAACAGAAATCCAAAATGTATAAAGCAAAATGGACATAAATGGAGTAAAAAAGTTAAGGGTGTGACATTAGACAGATACCAGGCTCCAGTGGATGATGCACACCAAAGACATTGAGGACACAAACTTGACTCGGGAGGTCTTAATATATATGACAGAGTACGTGAAACTCAGCAGGGAGTCTAAAATATGGGTGTAGATAGAAGAGGGTGTCTAAATATGATAAAAATATATTGTATGAAATTTGCAAAAATTCAAGAAAAATATGAAGAAAAAATAACTGTATATTAATAATAGTTGGAGACTCTAATGCTCCACTTTCAATAATGGATAGAACTATTAGCAAAAAGACCAATGAAGAAATAGAGGACTTGAATAACAATGAAAATCCAACATAAAAACATAATTCCACTTACAATTCTATAACCGTTACTTAGGCACCAGTTTACAGACGTGAGCAAATGTTTAAGGATATGAAAGAACGAAAATTATAAAATACTACTGAGAGAAATTAAAGAAGACTGAAATAAATGGGAAAACAATGCTAGTGTTTTTTCCAGAACAGAGAAAGCAAAGTTTCCTTCACATGGAATTGGAAGGTACCCCTAAGTAACTAAAACAGTTCTAAAAATAAAAAAGTTGGAGGACCCTTACTTCCTGATTTCAGAACTTACTTCCAAGTTGTAGAAATGAAAACAGTGTGGAACTGGTATAAGGACAGATGTATATATCAGTGGAATAGAATTTACTTTATAAAGAAACTCATATGATCAGTTAATTTCTGACACATATGCCAAAACCAATGGGGAAAAGAATAATGTGTTCAACAGATTGTTCTGGGACAAGTAGATTTCTTTCTTTCTTTCTTTCTTTCTTTCTTTCTTTCTTTCTTTCTTTCTTTCCTTCCTTCCTTCCTTCTAGATGGAGTCTCACTGTGAGTGCAGAGAGGCCATGAACTTATAGTAGTCCTGCTGTCTCAGACTCCCAAATAATGTGATTGGAGGTATGAGACACCATGCTCAAAACAACTGTAAATTTATGTGCAAAAGAATGAAAACAGACCCTGACATCATGCAATAGATGGAAATCTACTCAAACTATATTAAAGAACTAAATCTAAGAGTTAAAGTGTTCATGACCTTAGAATTGGCGTTAACATCTTAGATATGACACCAAAAAGGCAACTAAACAAAAATGAAATTATACTACAGAAATGACAGCCTGTACTGTATTATGGTACTTTATGAAGCAATTTAAGAACAACATCATTAGAATGGGAGAAAATATTTGAATGTCATGTATTTTACTAGGGCTTTGGACCTGGAATATATAGAGAATCTTCCTAGTTCATTAACTAAAGGGAAAAACAAGCTAATTAATAAATGGGCAAAGTTCTTAAGCATATGTTTCTCCAAAGAAGATATACAAATGGCCAACAAGCACATGAAAATGTGCTCAACAGCATTAGTCATTAGTAACTGCAAATCAAAAGAAACATGATAATATTTTTACACTCAGTAGGACAGCAGTCATTATCATCATTATCATCATTGTAAAAGTGATAAAGTGGGAGCTGGAGAGATGACTCAGCTGTTAAGAGCACTGGCTGCTCTTGTAGAGGACCCAGGTATGGTTCCCAGCACCCATATGGTGGCTCACAACCATCCAGTTATAGGGAATCTGATGCTCTCTTCTGACCTTTGTGGGCACTGCATGACACAGTTGCACTTACATGCAGACAATACACATAACACAGAAAATAAAAATAAACTATAAAAATGATAGAGAAATGTTGAAGAGAAATGGGATCTTTCATACATTTCTTGTCAGAATGTAAAATTGTGCAACTATCTGAAGCATTTGGAGTTTCATTTAAAAACATAACATTAAGCCTGGTGTGATGGCACACATTTTAGTCCCAGCACTCACAAGGCAGAGGTAGGCAGATCTCTGTGGAATTGAGGCCAGCCTGGTCTACATAGCAAGTTACAGTCCAACTGGGGCTGCAGGGAAACCCTGTCTCAAAAAGACTATCTATCTATCTATCTATCTATCTATCTATCTATCTATCTATCTATCTATATCTATATCTATATCTATATATATGGCATTACCATACAATTCAACAGTTAATAGTTCTAGCTACATAGTCAAAAGAACTAGACCATGTAAGAAAAACTTGCATGTAAATGTTCACAGAAACATTAGTCACAATAGGCAAAAGGTAGAAATAACTCTGAAGCCCATTATGTAAAGAATAGATAAGCAAAATGTGTTATGATGGAGCATAATTTGCCGTAAAAGGAAGTTCTGATAAATGTTACAAAATGGATCACCTTGAAAACATAAGTCTAATTGAAATAAAGTGATATAATGTGCTACATTTGTGTCTTTATGATTCTGTCTGTTTGAAATATCTAGAATAGGTCAACACAGACAGGAAGTTGATTATTTTTTATTTTATTTATTATTTTTATTTCATGCATATGAATGTATTGCCAGTATGTGTGTAAGGGCACCCATGTTGTGCAATGACTGCGGAGGTCAGAAGAGGGCATCAAATTCCCTGGAGCTGGATTTGTGGAGGGTTGTTAGCCTCCATGTGGGTTCTGGAAATTGAACCAGGATCCTCTGCAAGAACAGCCAGGCTTTTAACCACTGAGCTATCTCTCTATCCCCAGGAAGCTGATTATTAGTTGCCAGGGTTTAGAACAGGGACAGTGGAGAATAACTGCTTAATGAGTATAAAGTTTCCTTTTGGGCGGTGAAGATGCTTTGGTGATTGTTGAATAAGATTGTGAATACACTAAAGGATATATATCCATCAACATGTTCACTGAGTGGTCAGTGGTGCTTATCTTTGTGGTGAATACTGATGAAGGAAATGTTTCTATCAATGAGCTTTTGATCCAATAAAACTTAAAATGAAGCCACTTGTACTCTGTGGATATAAGAATGGCAACTATAAATTCCTTCAGAGAGCAGAGCATGATGGAACAGCTTTGGATGCTTCTCTGCAAATGAATGTGACTACCAGAACTTGGTAGATCCATATCTTTTCTGATTGATGGTTTCGGTACTTTAGTATGTCTGAGGAGATGATGAGGAGGTAGGGTTAGGAATTAGAAAGGGAAGATTATTTAATTAACCCTCCAACATTTTGTTGAGAACAACACACAGAGCCAAGCTTATCCACAAGTACAAATGTACAGATTAAAAATGGCTCAAATTCCTTCTGTTTTCTAGCAGTAAGATATGGAATCTAGGGGCTGGAGAGATGGGTCAGCGGTTAAGAGCACTGACTGCTCTTGCAGAGGACCTGGGTTCGATTCCCAGCACCCACAGGATGGCTATGAACTGTCCCTTAACCCCAGCTCCAGCGGAATCCGAAGCCCTTCCTCCGCAGTATTGCACGACACGGGTGCACTCACATACATGCAGGCAATACACTCATACACATTAAAAAAAAGAGATTGAATATATAACCTCCTTTACTTTTGAATCTGGAAGAATTCTGTGATTTATTGATCAATAGAATATGGTAGAAGTGGTGCTGTGCCAATGCCCATCTTGGGCCTTTGGAGCCCAGAACTTTCTTCTTTCAGGTTCCCAGAACACTCTATGGCAGCTTTGAGATGGTGCATATGACATCCAACTACCCTGAGATCCTCTGTGATAAAGACAGCATGTGTGTACTGTGGTTGATAGTTCTAACACAGCCTTCAAAGCATACATGCTAAAGTACCAAATATATAAATGCAGTTCTCTCTGACCCTCTAGAGCTAACTGAAAGGCACCAAATATACAAATTAATGCTTTGGTTAATGTACACAGTGTAGACTCAATCTAATTTGCATATCTTTTACTTCCCATACTTATCATTTACAAACTAGAACATTAAAAAATATGCTCCTGTAGCAGTTTTTGAGTGTAATACACATTATTGCTAATGACAGAAATTATTTTTTTTCCAGTAAAATTTAGGAAATTTAATTTCAAAATAAAAAATTCTTAATCTGTTAATCAAGAATATCCTTGACAGCCACTGCAGTTTCATGGTTAAATAATTATTTTATTAACCAAACAGAACCTACACACATCTGAAAAATGGTAATACCTACATGTATATGACATATGAAAATGTTTAGATTGGTGAAGCCTCATACTTATGCTATATAATTATAGAGAACTGTGACCTATTAGAGACAAAACTAATTCTATTTAATACAGAAGTTTACTACTATTCAAGACATAGGGGATACAGCACACTGTGGTTTATGGATGATTTATTATTGTTGGCTTGAATTCATTAACTGAATTGCAAAAAATATTGATATTTAGGCACTGGGTGAAAATTATATATACTTATCTCAACATATGTGTGTATGATTCTTGGTGTTTAAAATTAGTTCTATCTTTATGTATTTGTAGGAGTTATATTCTAATGCAATAGTTTACCTACTGAATATATCATAAGGGCTTAAAATTCTCATGATATTATTAGACATTTGACATTTGCTTTGGTCAAATCTTCCTTTTAGATGTCTCATATTGAAGAATGAGGAGCCCTCTTTGGTTGGTTAAGGAAAAGTTTAGTTTTTTCTTAAAGGAATGAATGTGGAATTTTAAGCTAGTTCAACATTGTAGTTGCTTTCAATATCACTGTAATTTCTTTTTCATTACTCTGTATTTTGTGCCTGGGATATTTTCAGAGCTGTTTGAAAAGCAATTGAGCAGACTATGTAAGTGTTCTTTCTACTGAGCATTACCTTGTACAAATGGATGATATAAAGGCCATCTACCTCTGTGGAATGCAGTTTGTAATGGATAAATATAGTAAATGTACAGAGAGCTTCTCATAGCTCCAAAGATAACCACTTAAAACTAGAAGAAACAGCATCTGAAACTAAATTCACTAATGCTGAACACTTGCCTACAAAATGTGTGTGCAAACACATTAACCTATCTGTACAAAAAGGAAGATAGCTAACAAAATAGTGTGAAGACACTGACTTTTTAGAAATAAGAGTTGTTTTTTCTTTAGTAATTTAGTTTATGTCGGAAAGTTAAATAGAGGCTTATGTGTTTGAAACTCTGGCTGCTAATCAGTTTTTTTCTTATACAAGCAACATTAAAAATTTTTATTGAGCTTTTGTACATTTCATACAACAGTTATTAATCAAATTTAGACCCTTTCCCCCATCCATGCTCCTCACTCTCTCCACTGGACCTCATGTATTCCATCATATATGTTGAGTCCTATCCAGTCAAACATTTGTACCCAGATGTCTTTACGTGAAAATTCATCCACTGGAGTCCAGTCAGCCTATCTAGAGATTGTTGGTAAGGCCTATTCTCCCTCACCCATAGTAATCAGTCTCTAATAGTTCCTAGACTGGGCCCTTGTCTAAGTTGACATGGGTCCTGTGCTTGATGCCACCATTGCCACAAGTTCACAAGGGAGAAAATCCATCAATGGTCCAATTACTTCTAATGGTGCAGTAGTGGCCTTGTTATCTGGGGGTAATCAACAGCTATCTAGTTGACTTAAAGCCCTCTCAGTGGGACTGAACTCACAGGTGCCAGGGTTGGCACTGTAAACACATGGCCGGAGAGTGTGTCCGTGGATAGGACTCCTATATCAAACCTCTCCAACCCATGGTTCAGGGACCATTGTGGAATAAGCAACATTCTTAAACACAATTTTAAGATCACATTTGTATCATACACGTTAAAATTATTATGTTGGAGGGGGTCACTCTATTTGGTTTCATGACCTTACTTGTCCCATTTTATAGGACTTATCACTTCCTGGAGCATAACTCTCTCTGGATGGTTCATTAACTAAAGCTCAACCTAGATTCTACATTTTACATCATATGAGGATATATTTACAAAAAGCAATGAAAGAAGTTTGTGTCTCACCTCATAATATCAATAAAAATAATTTCAGGCACATTAAAATTGAAATGTGAGTCATGACACTATATAATTAAAAGAGGAAAATCAGGAAAAATGGTTTTAAATTTTTTGAAAAGATAAAGGGTTTCATTAGTTTGTTCATAGGGAGAAACTAATGGACACATTAATAAAAAGTGATTCAATTTGACCATTAAGAAACAATAGCAACAGCAACAACAAACTAATGTAATGAAATTGACTTATAATACTAGAAAAAAATTAAAATCATGTAACAAAGATGCCACAAGTTTAAGATCACATCCTTACTGTAAAGAATGTAAAGGTACTTTGAGAGAGTAATAAAGTATACACTTAAGTTTTGAAATAGGCAAAGAACTTAGGGAATTTTCAAAAGAAAATTGATATAAAAGCAAAAAAGAGAAAATACTTAATTATACAATAATTAGAGAATTACAAATTAAAATGGCAACCTTGTGACACTTTTTCAGCTTTCATACTTTCAACAATTAAGAAGCTTGTGAATGCTTCCAATTCAGTACCAGCTAGATTCCTCAAAGTCCAAAGTGTTGGGTATCGGCAGCAATTAGGTCTTATCTTCTAGTTCTGGGAGGCAACCAAGGGCAATGAAAATAGCCTATATTATGTTTGGGGGTCTCTTGGATGCCCCCATTGACCAACAACTCAAAGAGAGGATTTCCTTGCCTAACACTGGGGTATTTGTTAGTCTATGGCTTGTGGGGGTGCATTATCACCTCACATGACATAGTTCCATTTGATATATAAAGTCAGCTTATAAAATAGTGTTTATCTACGGCTTTTTTCAAATATTCTTGTCCTTTATATATCTTTTATCTCCTCCTCCCCCCCTCTCCCTCCATAATAACATCTCTCCCTCTCCTTAGTTAGGCCCCACTCCTGTTTTTCCATTTTCCCTTCCCATAGCATCTGTGTCCTACTATTACTTTCTCTAGAGTTCCTTCTCTCCACCTCCCCTCATGGTCCCTTTCTACGTTCTTGGCTTTTGCAGTTACTCAGGTTATATATATCTAAGGATTTGGAGATAAGAAGCCACCTCCCTGAGATTCAGCTCTCATAGTATTGGAAGGTGTTCTGCAAACTTCCAAGGGAGAAAAATAATCAATAGTCCTACCCAGGTGTTAAGTCTATGAGCCACAAAAATCCATGGCCTGGCAAGATATCTCCAATGGTACAATAGTGGTACTTATATCTTGGGTGTAACCAACAGCTGTTTAACTGGACTGAAGGCTCATTCATTAGGAAGGACTTAAACCTGATACTATAAACCTAGCCAAATACTTGTGGCTAGAGAGGTCATAGACCCTAGAAGAGAAAATACTACTCTCATTTTCCTAAAGCAATATAGGTTCTAACTGTATCCTGAGCACTTATCCTTATATTTACTGATAAGTTTAGCTCTCTTCCCTCATGAAAGAAGCTTATTTTTTCAGCAGACGGAGGCTACTACAAAGATCCACAACTGGTTAAAGTGCAGAGAATAAGTGACCATGGGGTGCCCAGCCCCACTGGATACATGTATAATACAACTCTTACACTTAAGGCTCAGAGAACATCATGGAAGAGGGGGCGAAAAGACTGTAAGAACCAGAGGACCAGCATACCTGTTGTGTGATAGTATCTTCTAGATGTCAAAGGGAAGCTAAACTTATGAAATCTGAACAATATTTTTGCCTAAACAAGACCTATGTAATGACTACACCAGTAGATATGCCAACAGGAATGGGAAAAATTTCACAAGGTCCCACCCTTAGATGAAGAGCTATAGACAATCAATGACTGCTGAGGGCAGGAGAATCAGTTTTCTCCAGGGACAAGCTCCCTGATAGGACTCAGTACGTTTCATTCATAATATATATATAATATGAATAATTATATATGTATATATGAATAAATATAGAAGAGTTTATGAATTTGATCGAGAAAGGAAGTGGTTGGGAACACAGAAGGAATTAGGGGGGGAAGGAGGTGGTGTAAATGATGGAAATGCAGATGAAATTATCAAGAAATTATTTTTAAAAGTTTGAGGCTTCCCAGAGTGAAGGAAGATGTGAGAAAGCAGGAAATCTCCTATCATTGGAGGCAATCTACCTAAACTCAATCAACTTTATGGAATGCAAGCTGATATTGAAATGTGCTCACTGATTTGCTCTAAGAATTGACTTTTATGTGATTAATCTAAGGAGACAGTCATATATATCCAAACTGTGTTTGCTTCAGTGTTGTATATAATAGCAAAACTGGCATGAAACCAAATGTCCATTAACATATTGAATAATGTGTATTTATTTTTACAGACAGACTATATTTGTAGGCATTCACAAAGGAATAATACCATAAGCTACTGAGTCTAAAAATGCAAACAAAAGGTATGTGTGGGGTAGTCACATGTAGTTTATATTGATATTAAAGTTTTCAAGATTAACACTAGAAACCTGAGTGTTATTTCTTGGGAATGGATGGGGCTTTCCTATCTTCATTTGTTGTAATTACATTCACTGGAGGAAAGACAGCATGTTCAGCAAATGATGCTGGCAAAACTGGATCTCCACCAGTAGAAGAATGAAACTAAACCCTTATCTTTCACGTGGCACAAAAGTCAGCTATAAATGGATCAAAGACCTCAATGTGAAACCTGAACTGAAACTGTTAGAAGAAAACATTGGCAATAACCTACAAGATATAAGTGTAGGAAAGAATTTTCTAAACAAGACATCAACTGCCCAGGAAACAAGGTCAAGAATCAACAAATGGGACCTCATTAAACTAAAAAGCTTCTGTACATCAAAAGAAGCAACCAAGGAAGTGAAGAGAAAACACACAGAATGGGAGGAAATCTTCATCAGCGACACATCTGACAGAGGTTTAACATCCAGGATATGTAACGAACTCAAAAAACAAAGAATCAAGAAAGGAAGTAACCCAATAAAAAGATGGGCGAAAGAACCGAACAGAGAGTTCTCAAAATAAGAATTAAAAATAGCTAACAAACATCTTAAAAGGTGTTCAGCATCACTAGAAATTAGGGAAATGAAAATTAAAACCACTTTCAGATTTCATCTTACCCCAATCAGACTGGCTAAGATCAAGAGAAAAAATGATACCAAATGTTGGAGATGATGTGGGGAAAGGGGAACATTCATCCACTGCTGGTGGTACGTAAACTTGTTCAACCCCTATGGAAAGCAGTGTGGAGAAGTCTTAAAAAACTACAAATGAACCTACCATTTGACCCAGTTATACCACTCCTTTGCATATACCCAAAGAACTCATCCTATTGCAGAGACACTTGTGTATCCATTGTTTGTTGCTGGTCTTTTCACAAAAGCTAAGCAATGGAAGCAACCCAAGTCTCCCTCAACTGATGAGTGGATAATGAAAATGTGGTTCATTTATACGATGGAGTTTCACTAAGCAGTAAAGAAAGATGAAATCATGAAATTTGCAGGTAAATGGATGAAACAAGAAACTGTTATACTAAGCAAGGTAACACAAACTCAGAAAAAAACAAAACAAACAAAAAAACAAAATGACATATGTTCTCCCTCATATGTGGATCCCAGCACCAAATCCTTATGAGTATGTATCCAGACGTAACTATAGGAAGTAGAATAATGAAAAGGAACTAGGGAGGTAAAGAAAAAAATAATCTGAAGGAGAAGAACAGTAGAAAACAGTTGTTAACAAGGGAGATATGGATAAAAATTGGGTTATTTTAAGGGGAGGGGGAAGGGAAGGTTATACAAGGAACCTACAGGATAAAGGGAAAGAAGGAGCTCAAGAGAGGTGGGACCATAGGATAAGGATATTATTAAGGGAGAAATGGGAAAATGGGGGCACCTTAAATGGGGAAACCATGGTGGAAGGGTGAGACAATGTGAGAGATAAATAATGCCTACCTAGTTTTAGAAAGCCAGAGGGAACCATATTAGGCCAACAACCTACTGGCAAATTATACATACAACCAGGTCAAAGAATGTAACATATGTCTAGGCAAGCTTTATCTGAGAGTATTTGGTCTTTGCCCAAGCTCTATCTACTTGGCACATGGCAATTAAAAGTACCAGACTGGTGAAATTAATCTTCTTAGATGTTTAAAACCCATACTTTGAGGCCTATACTAATTTGGACAGAGACATAAAGGACAGTTTTTCCTCCTTTCCCTCCTAGGTTGACTAAGTTCCAGGGGACTATGAGCATCTTTCAAAATGTCCTGTAGCTGTGGTGAGTCACCTGTCCTCTTGATCAAGGAGGCCATGGGGACCCCACCAGATGGACCTGAATCAATGTCCAGTCTACAAAGAGGGGGGTCAACACAGAGGAAACATTTCCTCCACGCCTCCAAGAGAAGCCAGCCATGGTTGAGCAGGACCTTTAATTTATCTTCACATAGACGGAACTGGTTAAAGAAAGGAGCTAGGGACTCCTCCTAAGTCCATGTTACCTCTGAGGAACAGATCCTCAAACAACCTTAAGAGTAAAAATAAATTGTTTTATCTGGGCCAACTGTAGGGTCTTAAACACCCAAAAGGAAAGTATAACCAAAGATTAATGGGGTCAGTATAATTTTTTTAAGAGTCCATATGTATAAC
>NW_008333523.1:119530-120222 GCF_000622305.1 Nannospalax galili
CAGATAAACTGATTTGTTTTTACTCTTGAGGTCGTTAGAGGATTTGTTCCTCAGGGGTCCCATGGGGTTGGGAGGAGCCCCTGGCTCCTTTCTTTTACCAGCTCCATCCATGTGAGGATAAGTCAAAGGTCCTGCTCAACCATTGTTGGCTCCTCTTGGAAGCATGGAGGAAATGATTCCTCCGTGTTGACCCTCCTCTTTATAGACTGGACACTGGTTCAAGTCCATCTGGTGGGGTGTCCTTGGCTTCCTTGATCAAAAGGTCAGATGACCCACCACATTAGAGGACATTTTGCAAGATGCTCATAGTCCCTGGGAACTAATCGACCCAGGAGGGCAAGGAGCAAAAAGTGTCCTTTGAATCCCTCTGACCCAATTAGTATAGATCTCAAGGTATGTCTGTTAAACATCCAAGAAGGTTAGTTCCACCATTCTGGCATTTTTGATTACTGTGTGTCATGCAGATAAATCTTGGGTAATGATCTTTTGGTCTCAAATAAACCTTATCTAGAGATACTTTTCTTGATCTCTTATGTATATTTTGTCAGTAGATTGTAGGCATAATATGGTTCCCTGTGGTTTTTGTGACTAGCTAGGCATTGTTTCTCTCTTGTATCGTCTCAACCCTCTATCATGGTTTTCCAAATTAAGGTGCCCCCACTACCCCCCCATTCTTCCGTACTAATACCCTT
>NW_008333523.1:124369-133081 GCF_000622305.1 Nannospalax galili
GAAGCAGCATTGGTTCCCCAGGTTTCTGGGGCCCCAAGACTAGGAATGGCACAGGGCCCAAACTAGGAGTATAGAACGGCGGGGGTGGAACGGCGGGGGAGGGGGGGTGATGGAAGGGTGAATGTGGCTTAGGGAGTCCCGGCACGGAGAGCTGAGCTATAGACTTACCCCAAAAGGCCTGAGGATAGTAGTGCAGGCTAGGAGAGTTAGCCGGTTGTGCAGGCCCAGGCGGGGTCAGTATAATTTTTAAGAGTCCTTATGTATAGCTAAAGGCTACATAAGAAGAAACAATGCCAGACAACAGATACTTTCCTTTGAGTTATTGGCCAGGGTGGCCCAAAAGACTCCCAGACAGTAACCTAGCATAGAACTGGGGAAATGAACAGCAGACCTCAATCTTATCTAAAGGACTATTGACAACTGATTGCTGCTAGATGAGGAACAGCTGATCTTCCCAAAACAAGGATCTCTAGATAGGCTGACTAGATTCAGCAGACAGACAAGCACTGGAGAATGGCTGGGGGTGCCAACAATACAGTGGATAGTAACAGGGATGACAGAGTATATGGGCTCCAGTGTGTGGGAGGGGGGAGGCTATGGGAGGGTGCCATTTGGGAAGTAGGTATATAGATGAATAAGATTGTGTGGGATGTTCTGTATGATATACACAAAAAATCAATAAATTAAAAAGACATATTTGAGGAGGAAGCATATAAATTTACTTCATATTAAATAGTAGAGGTGATAAACATTATCAGTGAAATCTACCTGATGACTTTGTATCCATACTCAGGTACTAAGGAGCCAAGTGTAACTGACTATGACTAGTAATAATCGGATACATAGCCATTAAAGACACATGTGCAAACATCTAAGTGTTAGTAGCATTAAAAATGTAGGAAAGAGCATATTTTAAAATGAAATGGAGATCTTCTTTAAATTTTATATCTTACAGAGTTTATACTGAGTTCAATATTGTATAACTGTATTAATTCAATTGTGAATCTAAAAATTTACAACCAGTTTTGAAAGAGATGTATCCTTGTTCTGGACTGTGTTACTGAATATGTTAAAGCTATAATGAAATTCTTCTTCTAATCATGTGGTTATTAAATAAAAATTTATTTATTTTTATGTATATGAGTATTTTGACTTCATGCATGTAAGTGCATCCATGCGTGCATTGCCTGTGGGGGTCAGAAAGGGAACTGGGGCTCCACTGAAACTGGAGTTACAGATAGTTACTAGCTATCATGTGGGTGCTGGCAATGGAGCCTGAGTTCTCTGCAAGAGTAGCCAGTGCTCTTAACAACCAAGCCATCTCTCCAGACCCTGTTGTTTAATTAACTAATTAATTAATAATAGTTTATTTATTATTTTCTTCTATGTGTATGAGTGTATTGCCTGCATGTATGTAAATGCACCCATTCCATGTAACACCCTTGGAGGTCAGAAGAGGGTGTCAGATTTCCCTGGAACTGGAGTTACAGACAGTTGTTTACTGCCATATGGGTGCTGAGAGTCGAATCTGAGTCCTCTGCAAGAGCAGCCAGTACTCTTAGCCGCTGAGCCATCTCTTCAGCCCCTGTTGTTTATTTTTAAGGTGGTTTTATAGTACTTTGAATGTGAAAAGACACTGAGCGTTTTTATTTTAATAAAATTGAAAACATAGAGTAACTGTCTACCATGAAGTAGATCAAACAGTTATTCGAGGATCCTTTTGTGTGTTAAGTATTGTAAATAACTGAGGTATACAAGAAACCCTTACCCTAAAGAATCTCACAGAAAAGAGGAGGAATAAAAACTTCTCTGAATTTAGCCCTTATGGAAGACATTCATAGTTTTGTCCAGATCGGATTGGAATGCTGTACACATAGCTCTACCATGGCTTCTTTAGGGAACAAACAATATGCATAATTCAGTTCTCTCTACTCTGCCTCCTTATTTTCCACTTCTGTCTTTTTAAAAAAATGTTTGTGTGTGTGTGTGTGTGTGTTCTTGTTTGTGTGTAAGATTACGTTCATGCTATGGCACATGTATGGCGGTCAGAGGACAACCTTGGGTATTGATCCTTCTTTGCTGTCTACATTGCTTGGGAGGCAGGGTCTCTGTTGTTTGCTACTACAGTGTACTCTAGGTGAACTGGCCTATGAGCCTTGTGGGATTCTCCTGTCTATGCCCCCTGTGTCTCTGTTGGGATTACAGATATGTATGACCACTTCTGGCTTTTACATGGGGTTTGGGGATTCAAACTCGGCTAAGGCCTGTGCAGCAAGCACCTTTACCCACTGAGCCATCTCCCCGGCCCTACTTCTGCATTTGTACTTTAAAAGTAACATTATAACAAGAACAGATACGTGAGATTTTTCTTCCCAGGGGTCTACAAACTATGCCCTATATTGTGAATTCAGGGCACTGAAATAAATAACCCGTCAACTTCACCTGAACGAACCTGGAATCATAGAAAAAGTCACACCTGAAATATTGGAGGGCAGAACTCTCAGCAGGTGAGCTACTGATGCTGGGAAAGTTTGGGAAAGCTTGTGAATAGCTTCCATTAAAGAAAAGAGGTTACTCAAAGGTTGGTTTTGCTAAGTCATTCTGTCTCCCTTCCCATTTCCACTAAATGAGTAATCATAATACTGCCTTTTTCTTACAGGTATAAGGCCTATGCAATAGTTTCCCCATATTTTCTCTTTCCTTTACCTCTCATCTCCTCCCCTCTCTTCCCTTCCCCTCTCCTCCTGTCCCCTCTCTCCCTCCCTCTCTCCCTCCCTCCCTCTCTCCCTTCTTCCCCCCTTTCTTTCTTTTCTTTTTGAGACAGGGTCTCACCATGTAGCCCAGATAGCCCTACAACTTATGATCTTGCCTCAGCCTCTCCTGAGTGCTGAGATTATATGCATGTGCTGACACACTTTTTATGCAGTGGTTTTTAGTTAGGGAGATGTATAATCTTTATCTATCTCATCTGTATCTGTTTGTCAGAAATTTGGGGAGTTCTCTTTTTAGAAATAAAGTTGTCTAGGATATATTGCTAACAGATATGACTGTGTCACCAAAATTCATCTCATTTTAAATTCCCCTTAGACGAGTCTTCTGCTTAGCAAGCACAGGCAGATCATTAGAAGCCACAACTTACAAGTGTACAAAATTTAGAGACTTGAAGTAGACTTGAAGTAGATCTCTAGATCTACTTCTCTAGATCTCTAGATCTCAGTAGATCTCTAGAGATAGCTTTCAGATTTTTTTTTCTAACTCATCTTTTAAAATTATGTTTGGCATCTTCTCATTGATTGTGCACTATGTTATAAATTCATATATTAACAAATACTTTTTTAGGTACTTAGCACGTTCCAGTCTTTATTACAGAACTCAGTGGATAGTTTCAATTTGTGTCTATGTATTATATTCTTTCTTGTAGGTATTGTATCTATTTCAAAGCATTATAATACAGAGCTTTCATTCTTTCTGGTAGCAGAGATTATGTTTTATTCATATTTGTATTTCATTGCTTAATACTTTCCCTAGCATTTATTTACTACTCATTGACTATTACCTTATGCTGTTATTCTTGAGGGGAGGACAGATGGTGTGTTCCAAGAGTAACAGGTCAGTGATGAATATGAAACATGACTAGTGAGTAGAAGACGTGGAAAGTGATGCTGGGAGTTGAACAGACTGGCAAAACATACTATGAAAAGTGTTAGATGCAATGTTGAGAAATTTAGATTTTATAGATAATACTGAGTCTACTCAGACTTGTATATGTATCCTAGTTTAAAGACCATCATACCCTACTGCCATGCCAAGATAAGGTGCATCTTCTATGTGCCTTCAACATTATACTCTTTCTGCATTATAATCATCAACACTTTGCATTTTGAGAATCTGTTTACTTGCTTCCTTCTCTACAAGCTTTGTGACAGCAGCAACATGTTTGCCAAGTTCACAGTTGTATCCCCATGCTTAGCACATAAAAATGCTCTGAATATTTAGTAATTACTTAAACGAATAGTGTTTTATCTCAACAATTCATGGGGAAGATAGATTTCTACAACAATTACAGTGATATATGGATAATACTTCTCTGGTATTAGGATCAAATTGTGTGAATCAGAATTATAGTATAATTGTTAAATATGTCCTTTTCCCTAGAAAGAGAACAGAAAGAATAGATTGTGCTTCTTATTATGATATTAAGAAAAAAGTAATAAATTATTTTTAATTTGTTTTTGCTTTCCTCCCATGCAAATATCCAGTTTGTAATTTTCTTTGCATTTTAGATATAGAATGGGAAGCAAGAGACTTTTATTTTTATTTAAAAACTATATTTTATTGAATTTTTGTGTATTTCATACACAACATCTTAATCCCCTTTATACCCCCTTCGCCAATGGCACCTTCCCATAGTCCCCACCTCACTAGATTTTATGCATTCTGTCATTTATGTTAAGGTTTATTGAGTCAAATTAGTGTTCCCTGATGTCCCTCAGGGAAAGTTCATCCACTGAGGTCTAACCAGCCTATCTAGATTCCCTCCCTTAAAGATCAGCTCTTCCTCACCCAGGAGTAATCAACTGCCCAATAGTTCTTTGACTAAGATTGGGGCCTGATGCTCATTTCCACTGTTGAATGCTAGGTTTTATCTCCTTGAGTTTGCATGGGATCTTGTGCATGCTGTCACTATTGCTACAAATTCATATGAGCAATATCACAGGGACCCATAAGACTCTATTTCCATATGGTTATGTACCTCCTCCCCTGGCTCTTACAATCTTTCTGCTCCTCTTTCACAATCATCCCTGAGCCCTGGGTTCATTGCCCTCTTTTGCATGCGGGAACTTCATTGATGAGAGTTGAGAGATGCATTAGTATTCTCTCTACCCTTTGTTCCACTATGTTCTATGAGTCTTAGTTGTAGAGATTCCATTGTAGATGTGTCACTTAGGGTTGGGCAATTCACAGACACAATTTCAGTGTGTGACCTGTTGTGGAACTCTGTGATAGTCTCTGTTTTGAAAAAGAAGGTTTCTTGATAAGTAGTGACTGGCATACTTGTCTGTAAAGATAAGGATCCATATTTAGCACATAATAAGAAATTACATTTTTTAGATGTGTGACAGCCTTGGGGTTTTCTCTAAGTTCTATGTCCTTTCTAGCCATGTGTATTTGACTATGTTTACAGTACCACACATACTACACATGAGTTCCTTCCCATTGAGTGGGCCTTAGGTACAATTAGGTAGCTGTTGATTACTCCCAAAGTAAAAGTGCCACTACTGCCCCAGTATGGTTTGTTGTGCTGGTCATTGTTGTGATTATTAGGCCTAAAAGCTGGGGTTGGACCTTTGACTGATGTTCTCTCTTAACAGCTTGCATAATGTTTGCTAGAACTATGAGAGATAGCCTTCAGGGAGGTGGTTTCCAGGTCAGTTCCAGTTCCATTGCTCCAAGAGCTGTGTCCAAATTATGTCTGGTCTTCAGCAATAGGGCCTTACACACCTTCAAGTTTTAGGAGGCAATCAAGGGCTGTAGCAATAGCTTTTGAATTTTTTGGAGCCTCTTGGACCACCTTGGCCAAGAACTCAAAGGGCAGTTTCTCCTGTCTGATACTGTTTCTTGTTATATAGTCTTCAGCTATACATGTGTACTCGTGTAGGGATAGTGTATGTGTAATTTTCCAGTAGGTTTTATGATTCCTTCTTTTTTTAAACACCAGCTAGGCATTATTTATCTGTCTTCTCTCTCCATATCTAACCCTTCCTTTTCCCTCTGCAGTTGCAGGACCCCCGTTTTCCTCATTTCTCCCTGTTTCCTATGGTACCCCCTATCTTGAACTCCTTCCCATTTACCCCCATAATTCGTTGTATAACCCTCTCTCTCCCACTCCCATTTAAATACCCCCATTTTACCCCTTTCTCCCTTAGTAAATCTATCTCTTACTGTTCTTCTCTCTCAGGTTCCTTCTTCCCCTTTACTGCCCTGGCTCCTTTCCATTTTCCTGACTCCTGGAGTTACATCATGATATATACTCATGTATAAAGATTTTATGTTAGGATCCACAAATGAGGAAAAACATATGTCATTTGTTTTTCTTAGTCTATGTTACTTCACTTAGTATAACTAAGTTTCTGGATCCATTCATTTACCTACAAATTTTATGATTTTGTTTTTCTTTACTACTGAGTAGAACTCGATTGTGTAAATGGGCCACATTTTCATTATTGACTTGTCAGTTGAGACACTTAGGTTGCTTCCATTTCTTAGCTATTGTGAAAAGAGCAGCAACAAACATCGATATATAATTATCTCTGCAGTAGGAAGCGCCCTTTGGGAATATACCAAGGAGTGGGTCATATGGTAGGTTCATTTTTAGTTTTTAAAGAGTTCTCCACACATTGGGGCTGGAGAATGGTTCAGTGGTTAAGAGCACTAACTGCTTTTACAGAGGATCCGGGGTTGATTCCCAGCGCCCACATGGCGGCTATGAACTGTCCTTAACTCCAGTTCCAGAGGAATCCGAAGCCCTCTTCTGACCTCCGTGGCATTGCATGACACAGGTGCACCCACATACATGCAGGCAACACACTCATACACATAAAATTTTTTTAAAAAAGAGTTCTCCACACTGCTTTCCCTAGTGGTTGCGAGGGCTTGCAATTACACTAGCAGTTAATGAGTGTTCCCCTTTCCCCACATCCTCACCAGATTTTGTTATCATTTGTTCTCTTGATCTTAGCCAGTCTGACTGGGGTAATATGAAATCTTAAAGTGGTTTTAATTTGCATTTCCCTAATTAATAATGATATTAAGCACTCTTTAAAATATTTTATTTATTATTTTTATTTTATGTGTAGGAGTGTATTGTCTGCATGTATATTAGTGCGCTCGTGTTGTGAAATGCCTTGGAGGTCAAAGACAGCGGCAGATTCCTCTGGACCTGGAGTTAAGGTAGGTTGTTAGCCATCATGTGGGTACTAGGAGTCGAACCTTGGTCCTCTGCAAGAACAATCAGTGCTCTTAACTGCTCAGTTATCTCTCCAGCCTTGATGTTGAACACTTTTAAAGATGTTTCTTAGTCATCTTTAATTCTGCTCTTGAGAGCTCTCAGTTCAGAGCTATAGTCCATCTTTAAATTGGGTCATTTGTTTTCCTGGTTCTTTGTTTTTTAAGTTGCAAGAAACTTTTAAAGATAGCATTTTATAATAGCTAGGAAAGTGCCCTTTCAGTATTTTGATGTAAAGAAGAAAAAAAATATTAGGGGAAAATGAGATTTTTTTCTAACTTTTTTCGTGTTGTTAACACGACATCTGTCAACATAGATTACTTCCCATCAAAATATATATGTACACTTAAATGCACATATTAAATATATACATATATAAAATACAACCATTAAAAATAATGTTTGGGAAGCATTTATAACATAGCTTTACTCATTGTCTTCTGCTGTATAACGAATGACCCCCAATTTAGGAGCCATAACAGAAATGTTGTAACTTTCACCAGTAAGTTTATATCTGTATCTAGATTTTGAAGATCAGAAATCTGTGAGCAGCTTAGCTGAGTTATTGAAATTAGGGTGGCTTTTGAAATCAAGATGTTGGCTTAGGCTATAGTTAGCTGAAGGCCTGAATGAGATGAATTTCTGACATAGCTCACTTGTCTGGAATTCATTAGGCTGCTTGAGGGTCCTCATGGTATAGCAGCTCACTCACTCTGAGCAAGGGATGTGAAAGAATGAACAAAGAAAGAACATGCTGGGTCTGGAGAGTTGGATCAGTGATTAAGAGAATTTGCTGCTCTTACAGAGGACCTGGGTTTGGGTCTCACCACGCACATAATGGCTAACAACTGACTATAACTCCAGCTCCAGGGGGATCTGATACTCTCTTCTGACCTCTGAAGGCACCAGACACACCTTTGGTATACAAACATACTTGCAAGCAAAAAACCACATAAAATAAAAAAAGTAAATATTGAAGAAAAAATACACAATATTTTTCATGAAGTAGTCTCAAATTCATACATTATACTATTGCCTTCTTTTGTTCTCTGAAGCATGTCACTAAGTACAGCCCACATTCTAGGGTGAGGGATGGGGAGGAAGTTAGTCTCTGTGCCCCCCATTTTTGTAATGCTGCAGTTGGAGCCCAGGACTTCATGCAGGGCAAACAAGTGTTCTTCTAATAAACCACACCTCACCCTATGAACCCACCTGTATTAGTTACTTATCATTGTGCTGATAGACCACCATGACCAAAAATGACTGAGAGAAGAGTTTATGGTTTAAAGTTCCAGAGGGAGAGTCCATAATGGTGGAGGAGGCATGGCAGCAGATAGGCGTGGTGACTGGTCCAGAAAACTGAGCTCGCACATCAATAGCAAACATCAAACAGAGAGAGTGAAATAGAAATAGGGTGAGGCAAAGATTAAAGGGGCCAACATAATATCATAAGAGCATACATATACATAACTAAAAGTTACTCGACAAACAGCAAAGCCAGACAGGCGATACCTTCAGTCGAGTTGTTGGCTAGGATAGATAAAGGCTCTTCCAGACAGTAACCCAACATACTACAGGAAAAATGAACAGCAGACCCCAATTCTAGCCAAAGGAATACTGACAATGGATTGCAGTAGATGAGGAACAGCTGACCCTCCTGGAACAGGGACCTCTGGCTGACTAGATTTACCAGAAGGGCAGACAGG
>NW_008333523.1:133713-136146 GCF_000622305.1 Nannospalax galili
TATTAAATAATTTAAAAAAAAAAGAAATAGGGTGAGGCTATAAACACTCAAAGCTACTCCTACTGATGTACTTACTCTACAAAACTATGCCTACTAAATTTTCCATGAACTCACAAAACACTACTTACCAACTGGGGACCAAGTACTCAAATACTTGAGCCTATGGGTGACATTTTTCATTCAAACCACTGAGCCATCAAATTGGATAAGAGAGTTTGTAGCAATATTTAAAAACCATCATGGTGGCAAAATGTTGATGCTGAGCTTAATAAAAATAAAACTCAAATGAGAAATATGACTAAAATTGAGTTAGAAAAAAATAGCTTTAAAAAGTTAAAGAGAAAATATGAATATACCAATAAATACAAAAAATGTTTGTGGAGCTGGAGAGATGGCTCGGTGGTTAAGAACATTTGCTGTTCTTCCAGAAGATCTGGGTTCTATTCCCAGCACCCACATGGCAGCTAACAACAGTCTGTAACTCCAGTTCCAGGGGATCCAATACCCTCTTCTGGCCTCTGCAGTCTGTGCATGACACTGGTGCACTTACACACATGCAAGCTCTGTACTCACACATATAAAATAAAAATAACAATAAACTAAAATGCTTGTGAAAATAGAATCAGAACTTCTTTTTTGGCTTAAACAAGAATTTCTTTTCTTTTTTTAAAAACATATTTATTGAATTTTTGTGAATTTGTACAATTTATTTTTATGATATTTAGAGATCCTCCCCTGCTACACTTTCCTTTGCTGCCCCCTCCCAATTTAATGTATATATATATATATATATATATATATATATATATATCCTGCATATAAGTGCACCTGTGTCATGCAATGCCTGAAGAGGTCAGAGGAGGGCGATATATATTCAATCCACTGAGTATGGTTAACCTACTAAGAACCTCATCCTTGAAAGAGACTGTCTCTCCCACTTCAAGTAACCACCTGTTGCTAAATGTTCCTAAGTTTGGGTTGGGGTTTCTTACCCACTTCTTCATGTCTATGCTTGATTTTGTCTGGTTTGAGTTTACATGGGACTTGTGCATACTGTGACTATTAATGTAACTTCATGTGAGTAATTGATCAACTGTCTAGAAAACTCTGTTTCCTTGTGGTCATCCACTAATTCTGGTTCTTACAATCTCCCCACTCATCTTCTGCAATGACACCTGAACCTTGGCAGGCTGAAGTTTGATATAGGTGTCTTATTCAGGGATAAAAACTCTGTAGTCTCTTGTTCTCTGCACATTGGACAGCTGTGTGTTCTTGTGTTAATCACCATCTGTTGCATAACGAAACTTCTCTGATGAGAGTTGAGAGATGCATTAATCTGTGGGTATAGCAATAAGTCATTAGGAGTCAGTTTAATATTATAAAAGTTTAGTAGAAAACTAGTAGTAGGCTCTCCCATATACTCTGTGACTTGTCTGACTTTAGGTTCCTAAGCCTGATATCATTGTCAGGTATGAGCGCCATCCTATCAAGCAGACCTTGAAGCCATTTAAAGGGTGGTTGGTTACTACCATAATGTTGGTGCCACTATTGCACCAGTGGGCCTGTCTTACCAGGTCAGTTGTTGTAGTTCACAGGATAATCAGAAGTTCTAAGAGAGAAAGTATAACACTGAACTTTCAAATACAAAGAACTCATAACAAAAAGTAAAGAAAATTAAAATGGTTTAGGTGAGCAGTGAGGGAAAGAGGAGTGGGCAGAATCCAGACATGGAAGTAAGGGGTCAAGATGGTAGATAGTGAGGAGATCTTGTAACTTAGGAAATTTTTGCTTCTGTGAAAAGAACTATACATGCTGTCAGAAGAGTCAGAGCTAGTTTTGCAGCAGGATAATTTAGGTTATTCTGGAGAAAAAGGTGAGAGCATTAGTATGGAAGGACTATGAGGGAGGCTAGAATAGGGCTGAATTCTGGTTTTAATGGTTTGTCATTAAGCCAGATTAGCCCCCTTAGATACCTTGTTTGCCATATTCATATTACCTTTATTATACCTGTATGTGTTCTTTCATATTTTTTGTTATTTCTTCTGCCTTAGTGTATTAGATTTTCTGCTCCAACTAGTTGGTAGCATGGTAGTCAAGTCTCTAGCTTTCTGAAGCTGGCCATACTGGAAGAGAGAATGCAAATATTGCAAGTGAAAGGAAAAGTAGTTTCCCTGTGAGGACTCAAATGAAATTACAGACCACATCCTTATGTCTGTTTAAATTGAGAACTGATGATAAACAATGACTCAGGTTAATCACTGCTCCTTAACAGTCATAACACAGGTCCACCTGACGCTCTTCCTAAATTGCTTTTCAGCTCTAAACATTTAGTGTGAGTTTCCTTCCACTGAATCATACTAAGAATCTAGTATATATTTAAATAATAGTTTATTCTTCCTTTTTATTTTTTGAGAGAGAGAGAGAGAAAAAAAA
>NW_008333523.1:136177-143847 GCF_000622305.1 Nannospalax galili
GTTGAACAGTGTCTCATTATGTGGTATTCTAAACTCTATCCCAGACTGGTCTCCCATTTGCAAATAATCCTCCTGCTTCAGTCTCTCCAGGGTTGGGATTATAAACCTGTGGTACTGTAAAGAATTAGCATAGCTAATTCTTTTTTTTCAAAGAATATTTTTATTATTCTAAAGAGAGGCAATTTTTAACACATTTTTCCAGAAATAACTTGAAACAAGTTACATAAAAAATATATACAATGAAGTTGAAGGGTGGAAAAGTAGGGACAAGAAATCAAAGACTAAAGCCAGATGTGGTGAACCGTGTCCTCAATCCCAGTACTTGGGAGGCAGAACCTGGCAGATCTCTCTGAACTTGAGTCCAGCCAAATCCACCCAGCAAGCTCCAGGCCAGCCGGGGTCACAGGGAGACCCTGTCCCAAAAAGACCAAAAATGAATAATCAAAGACCAAAGGATTTGCCAACATGAGGTCAACAAATAAGGAAGGTTTCCATTAGCCCTGTTCTTTCTTTTTTTTGAAACCCTAACTAGTTTATTTGGTTTGCTAACAGAGCATAGGGTAGGGATTTATTTACAGAAGAGTGGGAGCCCCCCCATTTATGGCTGCACTGTAAAGTCAAATATAGATCCTGTGACTTCCTGACAGCCACACAAAATGGTGAGCGAGGTGCCTCCCGGCATTCTCAGCTTATATATCCTTAGCCCCTCCCCCACATGCAACTAATGTCAGCTTATTGGGTGGGAGGGGTAACTGACTCCCCCGTCGACTCCTTGATGAGCATGGGAAGGAGATGTGACTATAGCTTGCTGGCATAATGATTGGAGGACACTTCAAGTTAACACTCCATCCCTTCCTCTGGCTCTTATAGTCTTTTTGCCAACCTATCCTGCAAAAGTCCCTGAGCCTTAGAGGGGTGGTAGGTGTGGGATGATCTTCCTCCCATTGTGGCAAGGTACTGAACTTTCGGGTCTCTGCATCATCAGTTTGCCATGGGCTGTTGGCATTTCAGTAGGATTCCATCTAGAATGCAGTATCTTCATAATACAGGCCGATTGAGCTAAGTAGCCCCCAAAGAGAAAAGAGAAAGTTAAAGAAGACAAATCGAATGGTGCCTTTCCTAATAAACTATTGTTTGTGTCACTTTACAATATACAAAATGATTAAGCTACTTCTCACTGGAGTGGTCGGAAATGATTTTTTTTAGGACAGTGATAGTTATTTTAACTCCTTAGATGCTACATTCATGCACTGAAGTTCACTTTATACTTCTCATGAAGCCAGTATATCTCCAAGTTTGTCTTACATCATTCAACATGAACCCTTATCTTTTCAAATTTTTTTTTCAAATATGATGTATTCCTTCTGCCTTTGGGCCTTGACCTACCCCATTATATCCTTCAGTTATCTTACAATATTCCAAACTTAGCTCTTCAAAAAGTCATCTAAGGCTAATCCTCTCTCCAAAACTGTGTCTTTTCTGTTCTTTAACAGTTTTCTGTTGAAAGCAGAAGCCTGGATCCTAATGGCTGAAGATCAAATCCCAGCTCTGCCAGTGATGAGCTGCATGAATTTGGGCAATAACTTTTCAGCACTCCAGTTTTCTTGCTGTAAGATAAGGAGTATATTAAGGCTTATCTTATTGGGCTGTGAGCATTGAAAGATAGTCTATATAAAATACTTAGAAAGCACTCAGCAAATATTAGTTATTAGTAGTAAGAGAAGCTGCATCTGCAGGGTTATTATGTGTAGAGGAAATAGCATGACTTTACTGATGCCCACATCTATAACTTCATAGCACAGTGATATTTATATGTGGTTTAAACTTTTTGAACCTTAGTTTTCTAGTAGGAAAGTGAGAAAATAATATAACAACTTTTGGGATGGACTGCCTTTGGAAAGAACACAAGGTTGGTAGTTATATGTGCTGACAGGCTGGTGTAAAAATAAATTGTACTTTTAGACTGCAAATTTAAATTATTATAGCTCATCTCAAATATATCTTTATTAATCAGAATAAGAAGCATTACAATCAACACATTTTGCCAATAAGTTTATTGCTATAGTATAAAAATCTGTGCTTCAGTATTTGATGAAGTCTTGGAAAGCATTTTCTGCATCCTGCTGGTTGTGGAAGTGTTTTCCCTGCAAAAAGTTGTTGAGGTGCTTGAAGTGGTAGTCAGTTGACAAAAGGATAGGTGAATATGGCCGGTGAAGCAAAGCTCTGTAGCCCAATTTATTTAACTTTTAAAGTATTGGTTCTGCCATTTGTCATAGGACATTGTTGTGGAGAATTGAGTCATTTCTGTTGATATAAAATGTTAGTTGCAAGAGTTAGTTTTCAGTGAATCTTGTGGATTTGCTGAATATACTTCTCAAATATAATGGTTTTGCTGAGATTCAAGATGTTGTAGAGGATCAGAAAAGAAGCCAACTACTAAACAGTGACCACATCCTTTTCTAAAAAAAATACTTTTATTGATTTTTTGAGAATTTCATACAATGTATTTTGATCATATTCCTAATCCTGCCCCCATCTCCTCTTAGATCCACTCCCACCTCTCTACCTCCCACTTCATGTCCTCTGTTTTTTTAACATCTATTGAGTCTGAGATGTGTTCTGCAAATATTCTTTAGTGTGGGTCCATCCCCTGGAGTGTGGTCAACCTCTCCAGCATCACATTCTCAAGGACAACTGAGCCTTCCTCTCCCAGCAGCTATAAATTGCTAATACATGCTCAGCTAGGGTTGGGACTTCATGGCCCCTTCTCTCTCCATGGTTAGATTTCATCTGGCTTGTGCCTGCAGAGGTGTGGTGCATGCTGTCACAATTGCTATGGGTTCATATATGCAACTGCTCTGTTATATCCAGACAACTTGATTTTCTTGTATTTATCTACAGCCTCTGGCTGTATAATCTTTCCTCTTCCTCTTCAATGGTCCTTGAGTCTTTCATGGAGGAATGTGGTATAAGAATTCCATTTAAGCTTAAGTACTCTGCAATTTCTTATTCTCTGCATGCTGACCCATTTTGGGTCTCTGTGTTAATTGTCATCCATGACCATATTGTCACATGTCACAATGCGGAGATGGAGAAATGTTTGTTGTGTAGAATAATATTAGATGACCATTCAAAACTATTTTTTGTTTGTTTTGTATAGGACTGTCCCCTGACAGACACCATCTTCCTGAGCTCATCTGCGCCCTCTTGCCTAGGATCATAACAGCTGTACTTGTTGACTGCTGATGCCCTGCATAGAAGGGGCAGAAAGAGTCATGAGACACTCATCTGACTATCCAGCCACGCCTCTCAGCATGAAATGAGCAATTTAGCCCTAATTGCAGGTGATTTTAGAGGTATACTAGATTATATAGGTTGGGGAAGACTAAGGGAGGGTCTCCCACCACTTTATGCAGCTATGGGGAAGCCATCGTCCATCTTTGGGTGCATGAAGACTTTCTGGTACAGGTTTAAGGGAGCACCCACACTCATTTAAGTAAAGCCTCATCAATTGCTCTGTAAGCAAGACCAATAAACTCATTGTTTTCCCAGAGTACATTTGGGTGGAATCATACCTTGGTTTTTCTTTGGGACCAAGGGAGGAGGGGTAGATATAGTTTACACACCTGCCTTAAGATTTTTAGGAAGACTGCTTTTAAATTTTCGGTCAGCTCAGGAGGTACTTGCTTATGGAAACTTTTCACCTTTTTAATTTGCTTCAAATGCCAAATGACAATTGAATGGTTCATGTTGAGTTCTTTGTAAACTTTTTGTGTAGTTGTAAAAAACAATTAATGCTTTGATGATTATTCATTGTCAACTTATGAAGGCAGGCCACTATGATCCCCATCGTCAAGGCTCTCATCTCTTTGCAAAACTTCTTGAACCTTCACTGCATTGTACATTTGTTATCATTTCTTAGGTCAAACGTGTTACTGATACTGTGAGTTGTCTCCACTATTTTACAAACTATTTTGAACTCAAGGAAATTGCTTGAATTTGCTTTTTGTTTAACATTATTTTCATATTATAAAATAAATAACCATGTAATTCCATTAGCAAAAAATACATAAAGCAAGAAATGCACATCAAGATGACATACAATGTAACCACATTTATTTAATAATATATCCCAACCTCAAACAACTAATTTCAGCAATGCAAAAACTGCAATTACTTTTGTGCTTTCTTTTCTGACTTGTCCTTAAAAAGTACCTATTACTTATTTTGCTCCACCTAATATTTTCTACCATTATAACCTCCTCAACTATACAATCAGCTTATTTAGTAGAACTTCAGTAGAAAAAAAATCAATTTTCACATTTAGTATATTAGACAGTGAACACAGTTGATAATTTCACTCTCCAACTTTGATTTACATTACTTGCATTATCATGTAGGCTTGTATACTTTTTCCTAGTGAGTGTTCACATTCCAAGGTAATATTTTTACTTATAGAGAATTTCTTGCCCTAAGTTAATGAATAGTCATTTGTGAATTGGGAGAAGCGGTATTGGTAGTCAAAATCAATCAGAAACCAATGTTCAGTTGCTTACCGAAGCTATCACTTTTAACTAAATGGCTGATTCTAGAACCCAATTTTAATTTTGTCATTGTTTCCACATTCTAAGTGGGTGTGGACATTGTCTCTAGGTGTATCCCTATAGGTCTCTCAACAATGATGAGATCAGATGTGAGATTGAATTTGGTTTCTTATTACATGCCATGGATAAAAGGTGAGTAGTTTAGGCCTTATATTATCATGTAATATTGAGGTCAGGATTGAAAAGAATCTCTATATTCTGTGGGTGTGGGTTGGTAGCATCAGTACGAATCAGAGGGTTACTAGAGATAGGAATTCTTGAGCCTCATCCTAGACTTGCTGAGTTATACTCTCTGGAGGTGATATAGCAAACATCCAAGTAATTCTTGTGCTACTATCTGAGAAGCTTAATTCTTTAGATTCTTACGAAATCTTGGATAATTTGCAATAAAATTCTTTTAAAGAGGCAAACTCTTCTGTTAGATGTAGAAAGTTGAATGTCACATTACTTTTAATTTTTATTGTTTAATTCTTAACATCTGAATTATTGATTTATCATTTCAGATTATATTATAGTTGTCTTGTAGTCTTCAAGGATCTTATGGAATTCTATTTTAAAACCTAAGTTCATAAAAAAAATTTTCATGTAGTTCAAAAACCTAAAAAGGACCCCAAAGAAAAGTAGCCAGTTTCTTAGCTAAAAGTCAAAAATGTTTTTGGGCCTCTTAGCACATACTCTGTTCCAAAGGCCAAAAATGTCAAAAGTATTTGGGCGCTCTTATCTAATCCCTAAAAGGTTTTAGGATTACCTCTTCAGAGTGGGAATGTTAGAGTAGCAAAAAGCCTCACTGAAAGAAAGAAAGAGCAAAAGAGTACACAAAGTTGTCAGAAAAAAGTGATGGGGAGATATGGGAGGTGTTGCAGGGGAGGGAGTGGGCGAGAATTTGATCAAAACACCTTATATGCATGTATGAAATTCTCAATAAAATTTTTAAGTTAAAAAAAACCACAAGGCAAAAAATTGTTTTAATAAAAGTCTTGCCATTCTAACACAGAATATGGAGCAATTGGAAACTAAAACTAAAGAACAAAAGGATGTCTTAAATTTATATTTCTAAGAATGCCTGCCTTTGACATTGGCTGGAGGAATTTTATTATTGTGTCACCCCACATAGAATTGACTTCTACTGTTGTCACCTCTTTAAACTCATACTCAATTGAAATGTATAGAATTATAGTTCTTAATATAAAAATATTTCTTCATATATCTTAAGTAACAAGAAAGTCCGAGAGATCAAATAAACACATAGCATACCAGAATTCCATACTGCAGATTTTTCTTGAATTAACTTTCACTCTTTTGGTGGAATACATAATATCAGAGCAACCTGCTGCAGTGCAGCAAAGCAAAAACAAGCTATCAGTACACCCTTGTTGCAGAGGTGACTGATTTAGGCATTTAATGAAGCCCATTTCCTATAAATTGAGTACTATTAAATTTTGTTAATGGCAAATAACTGTTTTGACCATGAACCATTCCATTTTCCAAGCCTAAAAGACAAGTGAGACTCTGGAGTGAAGCACACAGAAGCACATCAAAAAAATGTCCTGAAGGAAGGAATCTTACAGTTTTGTATTATATTGTCTTCCATGTAGGGAGATATTGTTGGTGACCCACTAACTGCTTGAGAACAGGCCATCTGAGTAGTTTTCCAGTACAAAGAATTACAGTCATAAACTATGACTTGGACATGCATTGCCAGCTGATTTAACTCTTTTAAATGGGAAGTATCTCAGGTACAAAGCCTACTATATTGTGGGCACTGGAGGAAGGAAAACCAGGGACCAAAGCCACAAGAGGGATTAGTTTCACCATCCTTGCCAGCAAGATACTTTGAGAATTTGTTTTACAGCTTCTTGCTCCTTAGTCATCTTACCCCTTGGTTAAATGGGACACCTATAGGTCCTTCAATTTTTGCTTGAAAAATAAGTGGAAGAATTAAAATGTCTGAAGTGGTGTCAAGCTTTATGAGAGAGGAATAACTGTAGAATGATGTCTGATGTTTTGATTTGGAAGTTCTTTTCCTCCTGCCTGATTAGAGGTGAAACCCAAGCAGCAGAATAACATAAGGATAGCAAGGAGGAAGAGAAGAGAGAATGCCATGCCTAGAAGTGATGGTTTCCAGTCAAGCAGTATGTGTGGGAAGTTTTTTCTTGAGCATGCTCTCCTCTGTCCTTGGCTAATGAATAGGACAATTAGGCCTATGACAGTCTTTTAGTCCTTTGGCAACCATTATACATGGCACAACTCTTCTTGTGTTCTTGTGTTCCTCTAATCAGGGGCCATTGCAGAAGAGGGGGTGGAAAGATTGTAAAAGCCAGGGCTGGTACATGATCATGAGGAAACAGAGTCTTCCAGTCTCTGAGACCTTGCTCATATAAACTGACAGCAATGGTGTCAGCATACAGAAGACTCATGAAAAGTCAGTCAGACAAAAACCCAGCATAGAACTGAGGAAATGGGCAGCAGGCCCCAATCTTATCAGAAGAACTATTGGCTGATGATTACTGCTGGGTGAGGGAGAGTTGATCCTCTTTAAGGGAGTGGTGCTATAGAGGCTGACTAGACTCCATTAGATGAACTTTGACTGAGTGACATCTGGGTACACAAATGTCACTCGATAAACCTTAATATATATGACAGAATGCATGAAATCCGGTGGTGGGAGCTAAGGGGGGATCCAGATCTGGAAGGGGGTATAAAGATGATTAAGATATTTTGTATGTTCCATCCATTTACCTTCAGATTTCATGATTTCATCTTTCTTTGCTGCTGAGTAAAACTCTGTCGTATGAATGAACCACATTTTCATTATCCACTCATCAATTGAGGGACACTTAGGTTGCTTCCATCTCTTAGCTACTGTGAAAAGAGCAGCAACAAACTTGGCTGTACAAGAGTCTCTGCAATAGGATGAGTTCTTTGGGTATATGCCAAGGAGTGGTATAACTGAATCAAATGGTAGGTTCATTTGTGATTTTTTAAGAGTTCTCCACACTGCTTTCCATAGAGGTTGAACAAGTTTGCAGCCCCACCAGCAGTGGATGAGTATTCCCCTTTCCCCAC
>NW_008333523.1:143937-154689 GCF_000622305.1 Nannospalax galili
CAGTGTTGAACACTTTTTGAGATGTTTCTTAGTCATCTTTATTTCTTCTATGAGAACTCTCTGTTTATCTCCTTATCCCATCTTTTAATTGGGTTATTTCTTTTCTTTATTCTTTGGTTTTGAGTTCGTTATATATTCTGGATGTTAAACCTCTGTCAGATGTATTGCTGGTAAAGTGTTTCTCCCATTCTGTGGATTTTCTCTTCACTTCCTTGGTTGTTACCTTTTTTTGTCTTTTTGAGACAGGGTCTCCCTGTATTCCCAGCTGTCCTGGAACTCACTATGTAGACCAGACTGGCCTCAAACTCACAAATATCCGCCTGCCTCTGCTGGTTGTTACTTTTGAAGTACAGAAGCTTTTTAGTTTAATGAGGTCCTGTTTGTTGATTTTTGACCTTGTTTCCTGAGCAATAGATGTCCGCTTCAGAAAAATCCTTTCCTACACCTATATCTTGTAGGTTATTGCCAATGTTTTCTTCTAACAGTTTCAGGCTTCACATTGAGGTCTTTGATCCATTTAGAGTTGACTTTTGTGCAAGGTGAAAGATGGGGGTTTAGTTTCATTCTTCTACAGGTAGAGATCCAGTTTTGCCTGAATCATTTGCTGAACATGTTATCTGTCCTCCAGTGAATGTTCTTGGCCCTTTTGTCAAATATCAGGTGGCTGAAATTGAATGTACTCATATTTCGGTCTTCAATTTTGTTCCATTGATCTACAGATCGATTTTTGTACCTGTACCATGTTGTTTTTATGACTATAGCTCTGTAATACAGTTTAAAATCTAGTATAGTAATTCACCCAGCATTACTCTTAGTGCTCAGAGTTTCTTTGGTTATCTGAGATCTTTTGTGCTTCCATATGAATCTTAGGATGGTTTTTTCCAATTCTGTAAAGAATGTCATTGGGATTTTGATTGACATTGCATTGAAACTATAAATGGCTTTTGGTAGGATGATCATTTTCACAATATTAATTCTTCCAGTCCGTGAGCATGGGAGGTCCCTCCATCTTCTGATGTCTTCCTCAGTCTCTTTCTTTAAGATTTAGAATTTTCATTGTAGAGGCCTTTAATGTCTTTGGTCAGGTTTATTCTGAGATATTTTATGATTATTTTTGCAACTATTGTGACAGGAAGTGTTCCCATGTGCTCTTTCTCTGATTGCTTGGTATTGATATATAGAAAGGCTACAGACTTTTGTAGATTAATTTTGCAACCTGCCACTTTACTGAAAGTGTTAATCATTTCTAGGAGCTTTCTGGTGAAATTTTTGACGTCTCTTAGATATAATATCATATCGTCTGCAACTTATTTTCTTGGTAATGAGCTAGAAGCCAGCATGAGCAGGAGAAATATTCAAATTCTAGCCAATATCCTTTACCCACTTGTTTCATAAATTCTTAGTTTCTTCTGTTTTCTTTGTGTGCTGGATAGCTTTAGTGACAACTTGACACACCTGGGTTGAGGGAGCCTCAATTGGGAAATTTCCTTCATTGGACTGGCCTGTGGCCATGTCCACGGGGCACCTTCTTGATTGTTGAGTGGTGTGGGAGGGCCCAGCCCACTGTGGGTTGTACCACCCCCGGGCAGGTGGGCCTATGTTGCATAAGAAAGCAGGCTGAGCAGGGGTCAGGGGAGCAAGCTAGAAAACAGCGTTCCTCCATGGCCTGTGCTCCAGCTCCTGCTTCCAAGTTCCTGCCCTGAGTTCCTATCTTGGGCTCCCTGATGACCTGGCAGATGTAAGCTGAATAAACCCTTTCCTCCCCAAGTTGGTACTGGTCAGAGTGTTTTGTCACAGCAATGGAGAAACAAACTAGAACATTTTGCTAGATACTTAAAGAAAACTCAGGTGATTTTGCATAAGATGGGTGAATTGGTGTAAGCAATTGATAATGAATAATAATGGAATTTTGTAATTTGTACAGAATGGTTAATAAGGAAGTTTGTTTGTTACAAAGGACTATTGTGTCAGAAACGGCACTATTCACATTGACCAATTCGATATAGGAAATCTATATAATCAAATAAACAAAGCATTGCTTTTCTTTTCTTGCTGCGAAGGAAGTAATTTTGAATGTTGAACCTTTCTTTCATGGTGATATATGTTGTAATGCCATTTAACCAAGGGGTTGTTTAAAATTGTTGTTTCCTTCATACAATTATTAGTTAAAAGTTTGGTGGCTGTCAGATCCCCTGGAACTCGAAGATTTAATTAAAAAAAGAAGTTCAGTGGTCAGAACAATTGAAGCCTAAGAATAACTTAATTGCAAATTGATTAGAAACCATGAAAACCTTTCTGGAATAATAATATAAATCAGTAAGATTTCAGGATGAAAATCCATAATATGATATTTTTAGGAAGAAGTATGCTTCAGCATTAACAAATATTAGGGTAGCTATAAATGACAGTTCCAAAGTGCCAAATTCTTGATAAGAAAACAAATGAAGTTTACTTAAATATAATTTAGGCATTCTGTTCTTTACCTTCTTACCCCATCCCACCTTACCTTAGGAGCATCCAAATCCCATGTTGATGATTAAGTGTCAGACTAACACTTTGAGTCTTATCACTCTCCATGGAACTTAGTAGTGAGATCAATGTTAGTGCTTAGAAACACACCCTTGGGACTAAAATCCTGGAAAATGTTAAAGGTGACACATTCTTGCTACCCACAAAAGTGTGTGTACCTTGGAAAAATATATCAGGTAGTATTCATAAATTGTTCCATGGACAATTTTTCTTGTCTTGTCTGATTATTTCTTCAGCTAACAAAAGTACCTTCTGGCTGCTGTGGATAGGAAAATAGTGAAATACAAATATTGTATAGATCGCAGTTTCTCCATAGGAAAATCTATCAAGAAATAGCAAAGAAATGCTTTCGTTTGAATATCTCTTGAAGAAATGTTGGGAATTCTTGAAAAGATCTTGTTAGACACACTGTTGTTTTCTGCTAGTCTGAGAACATAGAACTGCACAAAAGAATTTAAAATCATAGCATTGATCAGAGCCAAAGGGCATATTTATGAAAAGAAGGCCTGGAAGTGAATTGTGAGTAGATAGTTTCTTCCTTGAGATGCCTTTGGAATGCTAGAACTTTCAGGATAACCGTGTACAAATAATTGGAACCTTATATTAATTTTACTCTAATATCTAATTGACATCATTAAGATGTTCTTTGTTGTAAAATATAGACACAGAAGAATGAAATTCAAATTTGCCACCTTAGTTGCAAAGAAGGCAGCAAAATGTATGGCGAAATTTACTGAGGTGAAAAGAAATCTAAAGAGTACATGATACATGCCTTAGTAACTGTTTAATAAAACATATTGCATTTATTTATTTTGCATGTGTATATGTGTGCATGCATGTATGCACACACATGCCATGATGTGCAAGTGGAAGTTAGAGGACAAATTGCAGGAGTTGATTCTCTCCTACCATGAGAGTCCCAGGGATGAATTCAGGTTGCCAGGCTTGACAGCAAACTCTTTAATCCACTGAGCCATCTTGCTGGCCAAACGTCTTAGTAACTTTAAATTTATTCAAGACTAAAGAAAGGCAGGAAGAAGGCTGGAGAGATGGTTCAGCAGTTAGGAGCACTTGCTGCTCTTGCAGAAAGACCCAGGTTGGGTTCCTAGCACCCACATGGTGGCTAACAACTGTCTGTAACTCTAGTTCGAGGAGATCCGATGCCCTCTTTTGACCTACATAGGCATTACACAACATGGGTGCACTTACATAGATGCAGGCAATACACTCATACACGTAAAATAAAAATACAATAAATAAAATATTTTAAAATGTAGAATTAATCAGACTCCATAAGCCATGCTATCTACCTGTTTATCTATTTATCATCTATCATCTATCTATCTATCTATCTATCTATCTATCTATCTATCATCTATGTATCTATCTATCATCTATCTATCTATCTATCTATCTATCATCTATCTACTTACCTACCTATCTATGAGTAAATTAAATTGGGTGGGTCAGAGGGGAGGTTCAGATAGGGGAGGGGATCTAAATACCATCAAACTGTATTGTATGAAAACCTCAGAAAGAAAAAAAAACAATTAAATTTAAAAATGCAGCTCTTAGTGATTAAAGCAGCACAAGTTTTAGGTGATACAAATCATTTGGGAAACAACAATAACATGAAAATATGAAGGTCTTAGTAAATGTCAATTTAGTTTGAGCCATTTCTTATAGTGTCAGGGTAGCTTCTTATAGCTATGATCAATAGTGACCTTTGTTGTGACTTGATGGGGAGATATAGGAATTCCTGGACTCTGTGTGTGGAGGAAGTCAGATGTGTGAACTGAACATGATTTTCTGCTTAATTGCATGTGCATTTTATTCATGGTTTGGGACAGACATAATCTGCATTAAATATGATATTTGGAGGAAGGTATCATGTAGAGTTGTATTCTAATGATTATTGGTTGACTTATATATTCATGTGCAGTTGATTTTAGTTGTGTACTTTATATTTAAATCTATAGTAATAAATGCAGGATGACACTGCATTTGATTATGTGACATTATACAATGTGCCATAATATTTTGGATTGTAGTTGTGTCTGTCAGCTTTGAGTACATTATTCTATAACTCTTAGAATAGAATTCATCTGGAAGACATATCAACCACTATTTTGTGGGCATCAGGAATGCTTACAGTTGCAAAAGTTTTTGTCAGGACCATACCAGTCACATTAGATGAAGTCTGGACATATATTTGCCCTCTGAAATAATGACTGAATAAGGAATGGGAAGGGGATGTCTCTTGATAGGGAAAGACCACCAGTATAATATGATCTAAATATCTTAACTTATAATGATTCCCTATTCTGGTTGATAATGGAAAGAGAATTTTAGACCCCCCAAATAACTGACAGTTAAGAATTTGTTTTAATGTTGCTGAATTTCCAGGTTTTTGTAGCATGTGCAAAAAAGGAATGCTAGCATACAAATTTCAGAGTACCACAGCTACAATTTTTCAAGCTTTGCATATACATATGAATTATTTAGTAGTGCTGGAGTAAATATTAAGTCATAGAATGTTAATTGTTGCCATCTATTAACCACATTCAGTACAAATTCCAAGTTTTGACCATTCTTGGGTTATTTTCTCATATTTTTCCTGTAACATGAGGCCAGGTGAAAACTAGATGGGCCCTTTTGTTAACCCTGTATTTCTTTTTAAATAATTTTTTGGATTTATTTATTTTTATTTTATGTGTATGAGTGTTTTGCCTGCAAATGTGTATGTGTAATGCCATGTAATGCCAGAGAAAGTCAGAAAAGGTGTTGAGTTCTCCAGAGTTACAGATGGTTGTTAGCTGCCACGTGAGTGCTGGAAAACCAAACTGAGTCTTGTGCAAGAGCAGCCAGTGCACTTAATTCCTGAGCTATCTCTCCAGTCTCACAACCCTGTAGTTCTTAATTCTTAGAAACCTAAACAAATATAACTGGTTGATATCCTTTATTTGATGGCCTGAAATCTATAGGAGCTCATGATATTTTTTAAGTAATTATTTTTTTAATTAATTATTTATTTTTATTTTATGTGTATGAGTGTTATGCCTGCATATGTGTAAATGCACTCATGTTGTTCAATGCCCACAGAGGACAGAAGAGGGCATTGGGTCCCCTGGAGCTGGTGTCATTGATGGTTGTTAGGTGCTCTGTGGTTGCTGGGATTCAAACTCTGGTCTTCTGCAAGAACAGCCAGTGCTCTTTACCGCTGAGCCATCTTTCCAGGCCCAGGAACCCACATTTTTATAGATTCAACATCTGTGTTCCTGATTAAGCTATAGCAATAGTTAGTGCAATCGTTTGGAAATTGATTATTTAAATGCTGTGGCTCAAGAGCTAAAAAAGTATTTCTGTAGTTCTGTGATGCTTGTTTCCGAAATGAGGATTTTCTTATAGATTATGAAATGTCATTTTACTTTAATTCCTGGGAGGAGATAGCACTTGCTTCCAAGTGGATGGAGCTGGCATTTTGGGAATTTGCACTTTCCTACCCTTCATTTTCAGCTACTTATTTTTTAATCCCAAGAAGTGACTTTCCATTTTACTAAGTAAACTCCTTCACTCCTCATCTATAATGGCTTTGAAGGTAGATTTTTATCCTTTCTCAATTTTCTGATTGAATACATACTATCAGCACACATCCCTTTCATTATAAGACTATCCATTCAAGTGTGAAGCCCAAATGAGAATATCCTGCAGTGAGGGTTGAAAGATGCTTTATGCTTAAGATCAAGCCCTGTTGTCCTGTTGGTCTTTGCCCACTGAAACATGTGGCTCTCCATTCTGATTTGAGTTCCAACAAAAGGTAAATAGTTTATGAGATGCAACAGTCACAACTTTGCAGAGAGGTATGATTAAAAAAAACCCCCACCTCATTCAGTACCAAAATCATCTGAAGTCCATTTTAAAGTAGAAAATTCCTTTAAAATAAATTTTTGCTTTTATCTTTTTTCATGAAAAAGGGCATAGAAATGGGAAATAGAATATTATCCATTAACAAGAACTGTCTGTACGGAAGGCATCCAGGTCGCCCCCTAAATCGTTGCCCTACATAAAGGGACAGTATTAATTCTTTTAGGTTCATTGTGTATTTTATGTGGCCCCTTTTTAGGTAGCAACTTGAGAATTGGCCTATCTTCTAGAGAAATGTAGATTAAGGTGGAATCATATAAAATACCCCCATAAATCTAGGGCATACACATTATTTTGCCATTTAGGACAGAAACTTAATCAAGTATATGTTGAAAGTTTAAAATGAATTCATTCACTTTCTATTTTCCCTTAGCTCTTATTTTCCAGGCTATTTAGGGAAATGTCAATGCTTCAGAGTAAAGCAAAGTAGGCAAAAATCCAAGAGATTAAATTTAGTTTTTTGTGGATGTCTTCCCATCATAAAATATTTCCAAGTTAGCTCAATTAGTTGAACATTCAGCTATGAAATGCCCCAAGGAAATGATAGTGAAGGCCTAGTGTGATTTACTTTTCTAACCTGGATTTTTCATTTACATTACAAGTTTGGCTTCTGAAAAAAGAAGTCAGCCTGATGTCCCTTTTTCCATTTGTTGGACAGTTATACAACTGGTGAGTGAGTGTCCATGCAGAAATGATCCTGTGTATGCTTACATATACAAGTGCAGCCTCAGACTGTAGGTAGTCTCTCTCTCTATATATCTATCTATCCATCTATCTATCTGTCTGTCTGTCTGTCTATCATCTATCTCTTACACACACACAGAGCACAAGATAGAAGGGGAGAAGGAGGGAGGGAGGGAGGAGGAGGGGGAGGAGGAAGAGGAGGGAGGGAGGGAGAGAGAGAGAGAGAGAGAGAGAGAGAGAGAGATCTGATTTCAGTTTCCATGGAAATAGCTTAAATAAGGACTTTAACAGACAGGCATATGAGTGCGACTTATCCTTGCAATTCCCAGCTGCTGAGTTCTAGCACAGTACTATTGAGACAAAATCTGAAAGCATCCAAATCCTTTATATTATGAGTTAACTATTGAATTTGGTACCTGTGACATATAATTTTGGATCTAAACTTTCTTTGTGACAGTGATAATCACTCACCCATTCAATTAAGTCTGTAAAATGAACTGGAACAGAAAAATCATACAACAGCCCTCCAAAATTGTTCTGTCACTCTATGCATATATTGCTTTCTTACTCTTTTTATTGTACAAATTTTTACCTATAAACAATTTCACCCAGAATTTCCTCTCCCCCACTACCTAAATATCCATGGAAAACAAGAATTCTATATAAAAGAGAGGTGAAACTTTTTCTTAGGTGTCTATTGACTGCAGGAAAGGTCTGTGCTTTCAGAAAGCACATGGAGTGCTTACTGCTATAATTTTATTAGCATATTTGCAATAACGTATTAAATGAAATTCAGGAAAAGTTTTCTTTTTCCAGAGACAGAAGTGTAATATTGTGATCATTAAGCGAAAGAGGGCACCATATGCAAGGTTTTAAAAAATTATTTTATTTTATGTGATGAGTGTATTGCCTACACATGTGTAAGTCCATCCGTGTTGTGCAATGCCCATGGAGGTCAGAGGGGGCATCAAATCTCCTGGAACTGGAGTTCAGATGGTTGTTAGCCACCATGTGTGCTGGGAATCAAACCCAGGTCCTCTGCAAGAGAAGCCAGTGCTCTTAACCACTGAGCCACCTCTCCAGCCCCAGCAAGATTTTATTTAAAAACGGTATTTGCTTTTAAAACCTCATTTAATTTTATAGTCTTATAGGGTTTATACGGAGTACAATATTATGTAACTGTATTAATTCAACTGTAAACCTAAAAATTTACAGCCAATTTTGAAGGAGATGCATCTTAGCTCTGGAAATTGTTATTGAATATGTCAATGCTGTTGTAATGAAATGCTTCTTCTGATTGTGTGGTTATTAAATAAATAATTTTAAAAAATCAAAATACAGAAAAAACACCACCCCCAACTGAATTTTGTTGGATCCTGAACCATATACAGTTTTTGGTGGCTCATCTGGGAAACCCAAAATAAAACAACAAAAATCCCACATACTAATTGCTGTTAAAGAATACTTAAATATCTGGACATAAAGAAAGAAAATGAAAAAGTCCAATTCATTTTCCTGACCTGCTGCCATTTCACTCTTTGGTATATACATCGATGAGAACATTTGACACATGCATTAAAATGTGAAAACAAAAGAAAGGAAAAACTAAGTGTGAGGTTAAGGTTATACAAATTTGTTTGCTTTAATCATTCCATAATACATATAAATATTAAAGTATCACATTGTATCCCACATATATATGATTTTTAATATGTTAATAAAAATAGATAAAAAGAAAAAGTGAAAGCAGAAAGTTAAAAATTTTTACACTTGGAATTAAAAAACTTATCGTGTGTGTGTGTGTGTGTGTGTGTGTGTGTGTGCATCCATGCTGTAGTGAGTGTGTGTGCTTATGCGGTGGTGTGCATGTAGAGCACAGAGGATAGTCTATAGTGTCAGAACTCACCCTCCACCCCTTCCACCTTGTTTGAGATAGTCTCTTGTTCACTGCTGCGTATGCCAGGCTCTTTAGCTAGTGGCTTCTGGGTATTCTCTTGTCTCCATTGTCCATTTTTCCATAGGAGCACTGGATTAAGATGCATGCTACTGTGTCCAGCTTTAGGTAGGTTCGAGGAATTCAAACTCAGGTTCTTCTGCCTGTGTTGCAAGCACTTTCCCCACTGAACTATCTCTCCAGCACCTACACTTGGTATTTGATACTGAGACTGAAAAGATGAAAGCTCATGGGAAGATGGGATTTTAATATGGAAAGATAGTCAGTGAAGGTCTCGCTGTGTTTTGCATGAGTCATTTCCTCAGTTTTATGTGCCAAATGGGTTGGAGGCCTCTTCACTCTATAAATTGTAGGTAGAAGCATAAATGCTGAAAGCTAGTCAGGTGGAGAGGAACTGTGAGATTGCCAGTCATCACTGGGATTGTTTTCCCTGCTGATTTTGTTTCTGTGTAGGTGTGCAGTGATGTAAATACGTATTTTAGGCATCAGAGAAATTCAAGTAATATACAATATGGGACAATTGTTTCTGAAAAAGTTGATATTTTTTATTATACTGATTTTTCTTGAACATCTTTAAGAAGAAAAAAATGCTGTGGAAGTTGGCTTCATGGTAGCCATGATTTAGCTTCATTGATATAAAATAATGCAGAGATTTGGGGCAGTATACACAGCTTCTTCAGGTCAACACTTTCTGTTTAAATCTATGAATTATTGACCTATATATACTGCAAATTCACAGCATAAACATCTAGGCTTGTTAATGCATAGATTGTCATGATGAAGGAGAAGGACGCCAGAAAGGGTGAATGTGTATCTTGACTTTTTGTCAAAATGATAATTTATTTTATATTACATTTAATTTTTTGAGACAGACTATATGTAGGTAGCCCAATTAGTTTCAAACTCACAACAAGCCTCTTGTCTCAGTCTACCGAGTGCTGGAATTATAAATATGTGCTACCAGAGTCAGCTAAAATGGTAGGGTTTTTAATTATAATTTTTCTTTATTCTTGAGAATTTCATGCATGTACACAATGGAATATGATCATATCCACCCTCCATTTTCCCTCTCCCACTCTCCCCATGTCCCTCTAACCAACAGATCCTTCTCCCACCTTCGTGCTTTTTTCCTGATAATCCACTAAGTTCACTTACTGCTGCCCATGTATACATGGGTGTGGGGTTATCTGCTGGGGCACGGGCAACATACCAGTGGGAACACCCTTAAAAAAGAGTGATTCTCCAGCTAGCAACTGCCAATCACTTCTCAATGAGGCGTTTATTAACACTCCTTTGCAGAAAGTGTTTTAACTTCTTATGGGGAATGGTTCTTGGTAAGTTTTTCATCAAATCTCACCTGAGTAAGTGTTGCCTGCTGTGGATAAAAGTGGCACGAGTTACACTTCAGCAAGCTGGGGGGTCAGCAGGGGCTTTGTGATTATCTGTCATAAAATGGAGCATGCTTAACTAATGATGTGCTCTATCATTTGGATATATTTTCCTGGTTTAGAAATAATTTATTGCTAACAGAATCATTTGTTTGCCTAGTGTGAAGAACCCAACTAAAGTACTTGGAAATGCAGCATAACTGTGAAACCTTTCAGGAGAGTCAGATGAGAAGTTTTCTGAGTAGAGCATTTGTGGTTACTCTGAAATGTGTG
>NW_008333523.1:155159-172250 GCF_000622305.1 Nannospalax galili
GTATGAATTCTTTCGTGTTTTGTTTTTATTACCAATTAAAATCATACTGCTAAGAAAAATTTAACCACTGTCACTATTTTGTTGTCAATAATTATTGACAGAAGTAACCTTTGATGTTAAAAAATTAAGTGCATTGTCTATGTAGAGGCCCTTTTTAAGCTTTGAAAGACTGGACCATTTAAATGAATATAAATTTGACCAAAGGATTATTGAAACCAAGGTGACATTTTCCTTCTTTGACCTATAGTTCAATAATTCAGCTCATATATTTTAAGTTAATGTGTAAATCCACAATACTGGGTAAATTATGGGATCATAAACACTGGGATGAGTGTATTCTGATTAAGTTACTGAAGGGAATTTACTGGTTAATAAATAATTCAAAGAAAATGTGGGGTCCTTTTAATTCATTAATAAAGTACAGATTGAAGCTTTATATCTTTAAATTTTTACATTTGCTCTGTGTGTGTGTGTGTGTGTGTGTGTGTGTGTGTATGCCTGTGTGCATGTGGGCATGTGCCACCATGCTCTTTTGGAGGTCAGAGGACAAATTTCCATCACGTAGATCCTGATGATCAAACTCAGATCTTCAGGCATGTCAGGAAGTGTGCTTTTATCCACTAAGCCATCTCTTCAGCCTGAGGCTTTCTATCTTTATTCTGTAATGAATCCTGATAAATTCCAGTATTTTTAGCTCACATAACCAGCTATTTCCTACAATTCTGATTGGCTTCAGCTTCCTAATTCTTGCTTCCCTCCCCACAACATCTATACTTAAAAATTTGGGGGAACTAAAAATGGTGATGCATACTCTTCCACACTGTAAGTCTAGAACTTGAAAAACTGAGGCAGGAAGACTGCTGAGTTTGAGACTAGCCTGAACTACACAGTAAACACTTATCTCAAAAAATCGTGTGTGTGTGTGTGTGTGTGTGTGTGTGTGTGTGTGTATTTTGGAGGTACTACACCAGGGATCCTCCTAATGTCCAATTCCCAACTGTGTTTGTGAGTTAGAATTTTTTAGTCACAGATAGTTCTGTTGCGTATATACTATTTCTCCTAAAATGATTTTTCCTTCCATTTTTGTATTTTTTCGATTTTTTTTTCACATCTGAGTAAACTGAATTTGCTTGAGTTCTCCCTTAACTCTTTCCATACCCCTTACCTCCTCTTGAATTAATGACCTTGTACACACACACACACACACACACACGCACACACACATACACACAAACAAAACCTACTATATTCAATTAATGTTGCCTGAATGTGCATGCGTTTAGGGTTGGCTACTTAGGGTGTAGGGGCTCTTTCCTGAAGAAAACTTGTTCCCCTTCCCTTAGTAGCCATTGGCTCCCTGTAGTTCTTCATCTAGGGATAGGGCCTTATGAAATTTTGCCCCATGCATGTTGCCATGTCAACTGATGTGGTCTTTGCCGGTCTTGTTTAGGCAACCATACTGCTGAGAATTCATGATGTAACACTCCCATCATGCTCAGAAGGCACTATCTCACAACAGTTGCCCCATCCTCAGGCTTACGATCTTTCTGTCCTCTTCCATGATTCCATGATGTTCCCCAGGCCTTAGGTGTAAGGGTTCTGTGATCAATATTCATCAGGTTTCCATGGATCACATCTTCTTTCCTTGAGGTGTGTGATGTTCACTGACTTCCCAGCCAAGCTGATGTTATGAATGAATGGAAAATGTCCATTCTTTTCTAAGATTGCAAGTTGCCAAGATGGGAGTGATCTCTCCCTGTGTCCTTCCTTCTTTTCCTCACTCCTTTCCCATTCTCTGGATCACCAAGCAATGATTCTAGATGCATTTTCACAATTCTGGACCTTAGAAGAGACTTCTGTCATGTTCATTCTCTGATATTACTACTTATGACTTGGAAAATTTAACCAAGTACGGTTTTCCACCATAAAAGTACTATAAATTGCAAGATCAAGTTTCATGTTTTTAAAGTGTATTTTTTGGTTGCTTTCAGATGTGCTAATGCACAGGGAGAGTATACGAGGCAAAAATAACATTTTTTAGTTTTGTCTGTGTCCAGTGGAAGCACTTGCCCTATCAAACCTCACCAAAAATTACAGAGCCGGGCTTGATATTTTAATGGACCTCACACTTGTTAAGTGTACTGTAAAAAATAGTATGCAAATGTGTGTATACACATGTGTATATGTACAGTCGTGTACACATAAGTACATGCTATAGATATTATTCACATGTACATGTGAGTGTATGTTGTATTGTTTCGGTGTATATGTGCTCATGTATACATACATATGCTCTGTGTGTATATGTTATTCCTATCCCTGTGTGTCACCCAAAGTCCTTGGAGTCATCATGGCCATCATGGCAATTGTCGTGGTGATTCTGGGATAGCAGGCAAAGGAACTTTGTTAGTATGCTGATTGAAAGAATAAATATTTGAGAGGCTGAGACAAATTCAGAAGCCATCCAGGAAAAATCAAATATGTTATTGTTTTTGTTATTGTTGTTTTGAGAGAGGGTCTCCCTATAGCCTCAATTGGTCTGGAATGCAATATGTAGACCAGGCTGGCCTTAGTTTTATGGAGATTTGTCTGCCTCTGTCCCTTGAGTGCTGGGATTAAATGCATGTGGCACCATACCCTGCTTAAGGACATGGTTTTGACTAAGAAAATCTTATGGGGTTTTCCAAAGAATGAGCCTGGAGTGGGTAATGGAAATGGGCTGTCTTTGCCATTTTTGTAGGAATTAGACAAAGCACTTTGTAGATACCAATGATATAGAGCCCTCAAACCTCACATCAGATGATACAAAGTAGGACTGGTAGTCTTCTCAGAAGTTCTCCCTTATCATGGGTTGATAGAAGGTGATGGAAATGGCACTGATGAGTTGTTAGTAATTCATTTAAGCTTCAGGGATGGCCAACCAGTGAGTTTCTTAGCCTTACCTTAGGTCAACATAGGTGGATTCCATTATGCCTAAATTTATACTAAAAGAAGCAAAACCAACAGAGTTATTTACTCTCCAACTTACTCCATCAACTTCTGCTACTTCTTGCATCTGAGTAGTAGTCAAGAGAATTAGATTTCTGTTTGCATATTTATCCAAGGCACACTTGCATTTAAATGTGCCCTTATGGTCATGTCATGATTTCTTATTTCCCTCCTTCAGTATTATCAAGATGCTTGAGACTTTCCCTGTCCCTTTTTGTTCTTGGGTCAGCTACTACAAACATATGCAAATAAGCTTGGTGTAGACAGTTTGGGATAGGCCTCATCTGAGAATAGCCATTCTGAGGATTTAGCATTCTGTTGCCAAGAAACGTAATGTGGAAATAGTCTGCTTTTTTCCTGGTTCTTTGGAGTGCACAGTTTTACATGCCATCTTCATTGGATGTCCATTCTGAGTATGTCCGTGGGCTGTGGTTACTGTAATCCTTAATACATACATACATACATACATACATACACACACACACACACACACACACACACACACTTTGCCAAAACAGAGAGAATGTGTGAGCAACTTGGGTTCCTCTTGGGGTTCTCAGTTTTACATGCCATCTTCATTGGATGTCCATTCTGAGTATGTCCGTGGGCTGTGGTTACTGTAATCCTTAATACATACATACATACATACATACATACACACACACACACACACACACACACACACACACACTTTGCCAAAACAGAGAGAATGTGTGAGCAACTTGGGTTCCTCTTGGGGTTCCTCTTGGCAATAACGGCATGGGGCACAGGGATCCTTTCCTGGTCTTGCCCAGGAAGCTGTGTTTATCTGATGCTGGAACACATATTGACATTGAAAACATTTTTGCAGAATAAACTATCAGTGAAAGAATGAGTGAAGAATAAATAAATAGAAGTAAGCACTGGGCTTGGCATAAAGATTTCGGTATCTGGAAGCATCTTTGACACCTTTGAGAAAAGACGATTGAAAAGATATTGATTGCCCATTAGCCAAAATGAGGACACTAGGGTCACACTCCCAATGAGGTCTTTATTAATTTAGGACAGTGGACCGTGGAGACCTCTTTTGGAATCTGATGACAACTAAGAATTGCCTTTTTAGTAAAAACACATATTGAACATATACATATATTTTTTGGCATGTAATTTAATATTAAGGAGCTCAGATTTCATCCCTCCCCTATCTCATTCATAATCCCTAGGGTTAAGAACCCATAATTTAGATACATAGAATTTGATAGTAAAGTGACAGAATGGAGAATATACTGAGGCTAAGAACTAGACTTCAATTAGAGCTCTGTCTATCTGCTTCCCACTAGCTCTGTGAATATCATTTCGCTTCTCTAGGTTTGAGCTTTCTTGTGTGAAAAATGAAGAGGTAAGCATACTTCTATCCAAAGATTCATCTGGTATCAACATTTTAGAGAGAGGGAGCTGTCATATTCCACAGGAACATCACTACTTTCACTGAGCTTCCTCTGTGGGTTGTCTCCTTGGTACACATGCTTTCTTTGTACTTTGAAAAGAAGCCTTCTCTACTGGGTAGTTTCCTCTGAACCCCTGTGGTGCTAATTTTATTCTAGCTCAAAAATCCACCAGAGGCCCCAGCTCTCTGGCATGTCACTTCCTTTTTCTTGCATGGCACTCGCAGAGATACCAAAGAACACTTCAAATAGATCACCTGGGCAGAGGAGGGGGCAAATGAGAGGTGGGTTGTGGAGAACATACTGACACTGACTGTTCAGGTGAACTGATTCTAGCTCATTCACTTTCCTCTTTGTTTTCTCCTGGACTGGCGTGAAACAGAAATAAACAGTTGTAGCCACCACAGGGAGGAACTCTGCCATGTGTTGGTGCTGGCCATTCTCAGTTCTCTGCCAGTTAATCCAGTGTAGTGCTGATATAACATTTTCCTTTCCACTCTACATTCTTATAAACAAGAGGAGCTTTATGCTCTAATACCTGGTGCTTTTTTCATTTAGCACAAACTTAAAAGCAAATCAACTCAAAGGAATGTTCAAATGTCTTCAGACAAGCTAGGCATAGAAAGTGAGCAGTGCCGTCCCTCCCCACCCCCACCCCCACCAAGTGTTTATATCCCATTTTAAGTTTCATAGTCCATCCTCAATATTCAGGGCTTGCACCTCCCTTATAATTGTCCCATTAAGTGGTAATCCAGCATAATTTTGAATGCCATCATAAGACCAAGAATTAACAATCTTCCATGGTAACCTATTGCATTTTTATATAGCCCTAATCTTAGGCACTGATCTACTTTGTACCTTGAGCCTTAGTACTACTGTGTGAGGTTGACAAATTAAAAATAATGATTTTGAGTTCCTTCACTTTGCCTCAACTACTTCCCAAACAGCACCTCAGTCCTTGCAGCCGACTCACAACATCACTCAAACGTAACCTTTCTAAGGGCAGATTATGTTTAATCTTATTTGTTCATTTGTGTGTCCCCAGTCACTAGAACACTATATGGGCAATATTAGGCACTCAATAAATATTTTCTGAATTTAAAGATATTTACTGTTGTCATCTTCATTTTACAGATGAAGAACAGAGATTCACAGAGGTCAAACAAACACTGCTACAAGCTGCAGGGATACTTTAATAGGATCCAAAGGAATAAAGCCATTATGAGGAGGGTACCATTTATATTCAAGAGGCTTTGCCTCACACCACACCCCCAAGACAGCTCGTTATCCAATCTGTTCTTGTGAAGGACAAAGCCAAGGTCTGTTGCTGGGGCTGGAGGAAGGTAGATGTCACAGTCCTAGAATGCCACAAACAGTTGGGTGGTGATTATTTAAAATAAACAGGTTCTCAAGGGCTTTGTTTAGAACAGTATAGTGCATAAATAACTGCGGCCATGGAGAAGGGCTTCTGATCATCTCACCTCTAACTGAAAATGGAGGGGTGAAAGTAGTAGGAAAAGCAGAAGCCACACAAAGAAAAAAACACAAACTAAACAAAAGCAAAATTAATATTCCCCCAGTAAAAACAAAAATAAAAATGAAAACAAAAACCAACCAACCAATTAATCAAACAAGCAAAACCAATCCAACCCTAACATAAAACAAAAGCTGTGAGCTGGAACAATGGACAGGAATTTTCATGACAGTTTATCTTACATTTTCTCTGGAACGAACTTCTACTTCTTTTAGCCTGAGGAGTCCTCATGGTACTTGTTCGAACATTGCTGTATGTCTGAACAATACTGTCCTATTTCAAGTATCATTTTTCTCTCTTACAAACCCTAATTTCCCTTCGAATTTACATCTTCTGCTGAACTCCACTAAATGAGAGAATATCATTACTCGCACCTTGGTTTTTCTTATTTTTCTACTCAAGGCCAAGAAAGCCTAAGTATCACAGTATTTTAGTTGACCAGGAGAAATATTTTTGATGAATGGAATATTTTCTTTGGTAAACAAACACCAAGCCCCAAACCCCAACTTAAAACCAACCGAATAAGTTTCTTTGGTAAAGTGGACATTAATGTGTTGGTTGGAATTAAAAGAAAAATGTTAACTTGTTTGCTGGGATCATTCCTTCCCTTGTTATGGCAATTTAAAAAGCAAAACTTTATGAAGGCTTAAATTTTATGGAGTGTGATTTTGAGATACTTCTAAAGTGTCTTCTCCATGCTGGGGTTAAACTGATGCTGTCAGAGCAATAATCAATAATCAATATTAACAAATAAATAATTATCTAACAATAAATTATAAATCTTGGCATGCATAGTCCCCCAATAGAAAAATTCATTTCACAGTCATAATTTCATAAGCCTTGATTTCAAGTGCTGAAAAGAGAAGTTGACAAGTTTGAAAATGCCCTTCATTTAAAAATACAATATCTCAAGATACACAGAGACCCAATCAAGTTGGAAAACTACTATCTGTCATTACACAAAGTTCCATAGTAAGTCATTTTGGTTGACCAAATTTAATGATTAAATTCTGAACAAAATCCATTTAATTGGTGCATGTGTTGTGTCAGCTTTGTGGAGTCACTAAGCTGAGGTGTTCCACATGGATGACACTAAATCAATGGCTGATTTAGAACACACTGTTCAGAAAATGACTTAGCAATAGGTGATTTAAGAATAAAACCAATCCCCTCTTCAGCTGTGTTTTATAAATAATAGCCTAGTTGCAGGCCCATAGGAGAGAGAACTGATTGAACATCTAGTATGCAAACTTGCCCTTTAGAGAGGACTGTGCTTGTCCTCTGATGTAAAGCTCATTATCTTCTTGAGTGAATGACACATTGGTATGATCACTTAGTGTATCTGCAAGGGAGACTGAGCAAGTGTGTAATGCACTAGCTATGATCCCCTGCATAAGTATTCGAACTGTGTGGATAACAGCACATGAAATAGAAAGCACATATTTGCACTTGGTATAGTTATATCACAATCATATGGGCTTTTTTGCTATTAAGAAGGATAGTGACAAACCTAAATCCAAAACATTTGAATTCCAGACATTTAAAAACGTGTCTTCTTCATGGCCAATGAAGTCTGATGTTCTTACCTTAGAGATGTATTCTGAGGGGGTAATAGCAGTCTTATGAGAAAATCTAAAGTTGACTTTCCCTGTCTTAAGCATGCTAAAAGGATGGAACTCCTCTAGTGGTATGACCTGGGTAAGTTACTGTATTTTTCTAGGTCTGTTTCTCCTTCTGTGGAAGATGGGAAAGTAGCAGAGTATACCTGCTAAGGTCCAGAAAGGTAATATGCCTTTGGGAAATGCTTGGTACTATAGATGTCTAAAGAAGTTACATCTCTAAAAAGGAAATTTGTTGCAGATGTTTGTCTCAAATGTAACTCAGGGTTTGGCTTCATTTTTATGAATTTAAAGAAATATAGGAGTCTGAGGGCAGTATACATATCCTCTTCAGACCCGGCTGTTTTTGTTTACATCTACGAACCATTTCTCCTGTAGATACTACTGTTCAACAGTGTAAATATCTGGGCTTTTTAATGTACAGAAGGGCCTTCTGATGAAGTACAGAGACAGAAAAACAAAAGGTGTGTTGGGGGACCAGGAAGTTAAGGTACAGCCTGGTTAACAGGAAAATTTGACTGCTGGAATTGATAGGTTTGTGTTAGTGATTACTGTTTTCTAGTAATTTCCATCTAGTTTTCTTTAAGCCCTTTATCTCCCAGCAGCTCTACAAAGTTTCTCAATGCCAGGACTTAGATTTACCAAGTATTTTTATTTTCCCTACGAAGTCAATTAGAAGTCATCTCAGTGAAGACAGACTGGCACCAAAGGTTGGAAGCTTTGGCCAATAATCATTTTAGCATTCATTTTCCCCTTCAGCTATGTGTGGGCAGATGTTATTTCTGGGCATCCATGCAGAAGTACATGTAGGGCCAAACCACGAACAGCTGTACCAGCTGGCCATTCTATTTTGTTAATATAGAGACACTGTCTGTAGGTTCAAGGGGACACCTGCTTTTCCTCTAATATGCCAGACTCTTGGGCTTGGCTCTGTGGCTTTGCACCTTAGAGGTTCCTGTCAATAGCTGCAACTAATAAAGTACCCATTTGGTGACAAGTAACAAGATATTCTTAAAATATAATTGTCCCACTTCTATAATGCTGGAGCTGTCATTGATTTCTGGGTGCATTAACCAAATCATACAGATGTTAAATGTATTTCAGTGGAAGAATATGATAAATTCATTCTAGGAAAAAACCTTGCCTCACCCAGGTGAATTTGGGGGTGACTCAGTTTTAATTTGTGGATGATGCTCGGTCTACCACATCTGCTTTCAAGGCTCTGGCTTGCTTTTGCTGATCAGAACTTTCACAAGCATCTCCTTGGGTATTGAGGCATTAGATGAGAACCAAGACCTCAAACCACAGAACCTAAGTAGAGTTACTGCTCTGCAAAAGTTTTGGAAGCTTTGCTGTTTGAACAATGCTTAAAGTTATTTTTGCCATGGAAGCTGACCTTTCAATCAGTTGCTTTTTACAATACCAGTAACATCTGCCATGTGGATAAACAGGATCCTGCTTATTAATAAGCTTTCTTATATTTGATCTTAGCTTCAGATACTATCAATCGTGTGTGTGTATAAATTCCTTTTCCTAATAACCCTTTTGCTTTAAAGATTGCAAAGATGCCCTGCCCACTACCCCCTTGTCTTTTATATATTTTTTTGCAATGCCTGTTTCTTAACCTTTTTTCAAAAAGGAGCAACTTTGACTTTGTTTCATTAACATAAGCTTTTTGTTCTTGGTAAGACCTAGGGTGAAAATATATGAAGCAGATACTATCACACTGTGGTAATTTGGTCAACCACTCGGGTGCTATCAATATCTACCATTTCTACACACTCAATTTCCTCCCGGTTTTCAGGATTTTTCTTCTCTTTCCTTTTTTTCTTAGAGGGTGGCAGGAAAGTCAGTATCACAGGTAAAATGGCAAAGCAGTGAAAGAAGGTGACAAATGCTATTAAAAACAAGCACCTGAACAGTGTACAGGTCAGATTTGAAGGCACAGCTGCGAGAGGAAATAGACCAACAATATAGCAGAGGTAACTCTGTAAAATAGCTACCCCATGCACTTCCAGGGCATTTTTTACCCATTTAGTTCTTGTAAAATCCTTGCCCAGAACAAATGTGGATAACAGTGGAGCACAATTGTCAATCGTGTAGTTAATTCCATAAATTAAGCATAGCACGGAAATGCAGTCCAGTTCTACTTTCCATAATGTCATGAAACCTATTACTCCAAACTCCACTGACACAACTGTTAGAGTGATCCAGACATTGATCAGCGAATCTGCCACCAGGAATGCTGAGAAGAAGAGCAGGAACAAAGCACTGATGCAGGAGTTGTGCAGGGGGGCTCCCAGAGAGGAGGCATACCGATCCATGTACACAAACGACGGATTAAAGACAATGAACTTCACCTTGGAGGTGACAGAAAGTCTCCTCAGAGTCTCCAGGAGATCATAAAGTTCTTCTCTGTTTGTTTCCATGGTCTTGGCCACCAAAAACATTCTGGAGGCCACTACATCAACCTCATCATTGTATTTTTTAGAGAAGATGATGTCTTCTTGAAAGTGTGAAAATTGGGGAGCTTTCAGGAAGGAATTCCTCAACATGTCTGTGAAATTTTTCTTAGGCAAGTCAGTGGATACATTGAGTTTCCGAAGGTAATTTAAATAGCTTTCAAACCAGGATATCCGCACAAAACCCTTCGTGTATTCTAGAACATCTTCTTGGACACTAGAGTTCCAATATTCTATGGACTCATATATGTAAAACCCAATAACAGGACTGTAGTTGCTAAAGTACTTTTGCTGGGCAGTAGTGTACTCAATGGTTTGCGTTGCAGTTGCTACGATGTTACTAAGGTCTGACCCTTCACTGACCTGCAGATAGCCCATTAAGGCAAAGGAAATATAAATAAGGTAAAAGAGAACTACAAAAGGCTTGACATAGGTGTTGGTTATCCAGTCACAGTAATAGCGTTTGAGGAAACATACCAATAAGTGACTCTCGTAAGTGTTTGCTTCCTCGCCTTCAGCTGTTTCTTCACTGAATCTGGCTGTCAGAAGAAACCTGTACCATGCTGGCTTCTCCTGCAATACTTCAGGCTTTGGAACTTTTCTACAGAAGATACTATGCTGGTAATTGTTTTCTATGTAGCCAGTGAACACAAGGCTGGAGCCATAAAACGAGAGTACATAGAGGTAGTTGAAGAGGATTGCAATACAGGAATTGCAGCAGAAAATTCTGGCTGCCTCAATGTTTGTGAAAGGGCTGGCCCCTATGCCAAAGGTGACCAGGTACATGGCAGTGGTGAGAGAAAAAGAGAGCATGGAGTCTGCATAGACTGCTGCAGTTCGCTCTTTAACATGTTGGTCTTCTCTAGTTTTCCTCCACGAGGATAACATTTCAAAAGTCCCATATAATCCGTGACCTGAATAAGGAGAAAAAGACCAGACCTTTAAAAGAGGCATATCAACCTGATCATGGGGAAGTAATGGACCATGGGAAATACAGCAAATCCTAGGGATGACAGGTTGTAAACGCTAGTGATTTCTCCTAGGGAGAGATAGACCTGTGTTTTGGAGGGTAGTGAGCATTTATGGATAGTGCCCTCTAGGGTTGGTTTGGATAGGATAGGATTGGATAGGATAGGATTAGGATAGGATAGGATAGGATAGGATAGGATAGGATAGGATAGGATAGGATAGGATAGGATAGGATAGGATGTTCCCTTTTGGCCTAAAAAAGCTGGGTGGACTTTTGTCTATAGAAAGCTGAGTAAACTTAGGCCTCTGCCTCTTGGAAATTACATACATCAATAGCTTAGGGTTGTTTACAGTTTGGCTGGTGGAACACTCCAAAGAACACTCATGTTTGGACACTCATGATTTTGATTTCTATTCTCACAGTCTGGTTGGGGGTTCTCACAGAAGAAGGCAGTGGGCAATGGGTTCTGAGTCAGTGTTCAATTCCTTCTATTAAGACTGGTCAAGTATAGGGCTTTAGTGGGAAAGAGGCACCGCATTTAGTTTGAGTCTTAACAGGAAACTAAATCAGACTCTTTTTTTTTTCACAAAGTATCGAGGCAGGAAGTAATAAATCTGAGAAACAAAGGAAAGTAAAATAAGTAGGAACAAGTTTGAGTGGAGAATAAAGAAGGGATAAAAATATAGGAAGAATAAGATTTGTGGGAACCCTCCCTACTATTGTTAAAAATGACAAATTATGTTGAAGGTTTATGACTTGAATTTTGTCTTTAGGGATTTGTCTGGTTGCCCACAGGCAACATCAAATAGACAGTAACTCTCCTGCCTTCTTGGTATTATTTGGAAGTGGCTTCTGTGAAAGAGGACCAGGTTGATAACTTCTTCCTTTAATGACTGAGAGCTCCTGGCTCCCTGGTTAAGAGTCCAGCAACACTGGGGTTCACAGGTATAGTGAGTGCCCAGGTTCTAACTGCATTTTTCCTGGGAGTTCTGCCTTCTGCCATCTCTCCTGGTTGGAACGAGACACTTTCTCGATGTACCTCCCTGGGCTTCCAGGCCACCCCACCATTAGAAGCCTAACCAAAGCGACCTATTGCAGTTTTTGATAACCCTGGACTTAGCACTGGGATCAGAAGATCTAATTTTCTGCTTCCTCGCCTTAGCATATTCAATCCCATTATTGAGGATAATAAAATCTTTACCCTGTGGTAAAATAGTCTTGTTTTTAAAAAGGAATTTAAAATCTTCAGTCAAGCATAAAGTGAGTGAAGTGAGTCACCATTATCTTGTGTGTACAATAACTACGCACATGTCTTCCCTTGTGCCTAGACTGGTATTTATATCTGTATTGTGAAGTTCTGATTTCAAACTGAGTACCCATTTCATAGTAATGATACAGGCCTGTTTCCTCAGAAGAATTTGGCATTCATCTCAATTTACTAGGCATCATTTCACAGCTACTTTTAGAGGTCAGGTCAAGACTGTCAATTTGATTACTAGCACCATGGCCCCTATTAAACAGGAGGCACCCAAACTCCCCAGACATGAAGGAAAAAGTGCATTTGTTGACTGTTATCCTGCTGTTAATTATGTTTTATGTAGTTAACAATGTCTAGTCTCAAGAGGGAAAACGATTTATTAAATCCATTTCCACTGTATTCTCAGGATGAACCAGACAACCTTTGATTAAAAGCAAACTAGTCCTTGTCAATGAGTAAAAAGAAGACTAATATCTCTGAGGCATCAGCGTCCTGGAGGAATAATACTGACCATTTTACTGGGACCATGAAGAACAAGCAAGCTTTGGAAGGTAAAACATACTTCAAGAGGTTGATTAAAGTACAAATAGTTTTCTATGGTGGTTACTTGCTGGAAACAAAGATATTTTAAAACAAGACTTTAGTACTAAGTTATTAAATATGGTAAGAAACAAAGATCACATGGCAGAATTAGAATTAATCCTATGGCAGAATTTAAGTTAAAATTAAATATAACTGTCATTCCCACGTGGAAAAAATTAAATATAAATTAATAACCTTGGTGGGATGTTTTATAATGGCATTATCTGACTCTGACACATGTTGCACAATGTAATAAGACTCTGTTTCTGACCTTACTGTTGTTCGGGGATGAAAATAATTAAGCTCAAGGAAAGACGGAAGTATTGATAGCTTGTCTCTTGAGTTCTGTTGCTTTATTTTAAATGTCTACTAATTGCCTAGATTTTGATCTTTTTTATTGAGTCCTGATTTTATTTTGCATATGTTTTTGGTTCAAGGGGCACTTCCAAAGAGAATTTTAATTTTATTCTTAGGGGCTCTTGGAAGCAAAACCTTTCCTTCGTGTGTGTGTGTGTGTGTGTGTGTGTGTGTGTGTGTGTGTGCGTGCCCTCACAGAGGCCAGATTAGACAATGAAGAGAGTATTCTATCTGAGTGCTCACTTGTTCCTAGTTATCAGTGGCTTTGCTAGCACTACTCCTGATAGGCTAGAATCTTCTTTCTCAAGCCATACCTCTCTGTCGGATGCCAATACCCAAATTGGAAGCACCCTCTGGATTTCTGGAATAATTGCTGATGCCATAACTGTGCCTCTTTTCTGTGGATCAGTAAGCCAAGGGAGAAATAAGTGCCAAGAGAGCTATGGGCAACTCTTAGGGATTTGTTAGCAGCCCGGAGTGCCTAACTGGCACTAGACCCACCTTACAGCTGGGTATCTATGCTTAAGATGTCAATCTATTACCGTAAATGAAAGCCAAACTGTGGAGACCCCTGTTTTCTGGCTTACAATCAAAGGAGAAGCATATTCTGAGAGCCCTTAGACATGAGGAACACCCTGCTCCCTACAGTTTGCCTTAACTCCGCTCTGCCCAGAATTGCAGTTTAATTCCCTTTGCTTTTGGCCTGTAAAGGTATCGCTTAATTGCAAACTCCTCTAGGACAGTGGTCTACTAAAGCAGCTCCCCTTGGTTTTTGGAATCTGGGACAGAGAATGGGGTTGCTGATTGAGTAGCTAGGAGAATTCACAAACAGTAATTTCTTTTCATTTACCCTCCATCCAGTCCTGCCTTTATCTTTTACTGCCAGTTTAGAAATCGGGCAAGTCAGAGTTAAGGGAAAGCAGGGAAGAAAGATATTGGTAGGATGTTCCATTACACTTTCCTCTCTCACATGGTGGGTCCCTTCTCTAGTATCATCATTATCCACAGCCCTCTGAACTTTAGAGCTAGAGCCCAGCTGGCAGGACTTGGAGACCCAAGAGGCCCAATCTTCCTTTTTTTTCTGGTCTTTTTGAAACAGGGGCTCCCCAGCTGGCCTGGAACTCACTATGTAGACCAGACTGGCCTAGATTTCACAGAGATCCACCTGCCTCTGCCTCTGGAGTGTTGCAATTAAAGGTGTGCACCACCATGCTTGGCTAAAAGCCAAATCTTATACGGTATAGCCCAACTTACTGCATGTGGACTGAAGATACTCTTCTGAGGACTATTATTTTCCTCATTTTAAAAAAAGATGCTTTAAGAACAGAAGTACTGATATCGCTTTGTATTAATGTGCCATAACTACTTTCGTAGGTAATAAACAACCTTGAAGGCTTTGGCTATACCTCAGAAAAGAGCCTTGGTGAGAGTGAAATTTGTGAGTTTTCCTGAAAGTTACCCTAAGCAACTGGAGGATTAGCACACGCACACGCGCACACACACACACACACACACACACAAATAAATAAATAAATAAATAAATAAATAAATAAATGTAATTAAAAATTGTCTTTTTTAAAATAGCTCTTTGTGAGTTTGAGGCCAGCCTGGTCTACATAGTGAGTTCCAGGACAGCTGGGGCTACAGGGAGACCCTGTCTCAAAAAGACAAAAAAATTGTCTTTGAAGTGGGAGTTCTATAAGCAAATATATTCACAAAGACTCTGGTAACAAAGTTAACTTGAGTGACCACAGGGATGTTATCTAAACATGAAGTTCCAAAAACATCATGACTTTGGCGACTAGGGGCTCCATAGTGGTAATAGGAGTAATGTCTCATTATCAAAGGGACATATCATAACCTGAGACCTGTACTGTATAATAGTGAGGATTTCAGGAATGCTTCTCATACAGTCAAAGCAGAATGCTAAAGACTTACTAAAGGGAAATGTGAAATGGAACAACTTAATTCTATCAAATTTTGAAGATAGAGGCTTTTGAAACATTTGCTTGTCTTTTCAAAGCATGCTCAAGATATATTTATATTTTTGTTATGTTGCATGTCTATTGTTATGTCCATGCTGGGCACATGCATATGAGTATGTGTCAACACACACACACACACACACACACACACACACACACACACACACACATGCACACTTGTACATACAGACACACTCAGAAATCTAAGTTCTAATTATTCCTAAGTGACTGCTTTGATGTGACATATGACTGTAGTCAGGCCCTGGGCTAAGGAAAGTAGAGCTCTTTACCAAGGCTCACACACCATTTGTTCCAGGAGTATGGTTCTCAAAGGCAAGCTGCTTTTTATTACCAACAGACTTTAGGCCTGTCATCTAGTAAAATCAACCTCTAAAAGATTTGAGCTAATAATTTTTCTTCTTTTTCAAGCATTATTTTTTGTGTCTGTATGTACAGTGAACTTTCAGGATTTTGAACTAAGGAAGAAAGAAAACAGCACAGATGATGAATAACCCCAATGGTGGAAGAAACTCAACTAGCTAATCCTCCAGTCACTTAGTGGGACTTTCAGGCATATTCACAGATTAAATCTCACTCTCACTCAGGCTTTTTTTCTGGGGACTAGCCAAAGCCTTCAGGGTTGTTTATAATCTACCAAGGCAAGAATTCACTAACAAATAGTTGAGAGTTAACATAACTTTACCCAGTATATATGCTTCTAGAAAAGTTTTATGAAGTGATTCATGTTTTAAATGATTTAATGGTTTTGCTATGAGCGGATTCTGGATGCTTCGTTTTGGTTTGCTTGCTTTGTCAATGAATAATTCTAAGCAAATTGGTCTACTTTGTACTTTTTGATTTTCTGAGTCTGTTTTCTCCAGGCCCAGATTTTCCCACTTTGCTCAGTCCTCACAGATACAACACAGAAAACTGACTGATGCCTTTGGATACTCCTCACACTTTATTTCCTTCCCCACTAGCAGGATTTCCTCAGCTTGAGTTGCTTAAAGTGAGGAATTGCTGAGAAGATGAGGTGCAGTGAGATGGCTTACTGATAGATCATCTTTCAGTTTTAGTGTAAAAATATTTAATATCATGAGACAATGAAGCCACTTATATAGCATGCCTGTGTAGCGCCAGATTTCATATATGGAAACAAAATGACTACATTCGTCTCAAAAATCTATAGAATATAATGCACGAACAAAATTCATCTTAAGACATCTTTTATTCTTAGACAAGTTTCACTAAGTAGTTCATGTTTATAAAATGCTATTCTTTCAGTGGCATCTGCATAGATTCATGATTTTTGTTTTTTCAAGAACAAATTTAAAGTGTATATATTTCTGGATTGAGTAACATCTATTTCCAGGGAGAAGTTCATTAATTGGAGTACACTTACACTTTGCCAGTTATAAACATTTACTTTATAATATGAATTGTTTGGCTTATTCTAGCCTGTTTTGTCTCCTAGTTAAGAGTAAGAGTAAAGGTGTACTCTGCTTAAGTAAAGACAGATGCTTATATTAGGGAGGAATATATACATCTTAGTGTTTCTACTATAGACTTGGCACATAGTGGTTATTCTAATTATGGCACTGGATTTGAATCTGAGAAGTGGTATTCCTTCGCTAGATATCTACATATGAAAGTTCAAGAAATGAACTTGCTAATAGCACTTCCTTATTTAAAGATAAAGGGTTTAGGTCTTATATGTATACATGTGTATTATATAAAACCAGTATTTCATATAAACGTGATTCTAATACATGCCATGGTTATTGTGCAATATCTTTTCATATGAAGACATATGTAATATATAAACATGAATATATGGTCTATCTTATTTAAACATATTTAATATATTTATTATAAAATATTTGAATATATACCACATAATATATACAGAGAA
>NW_008333523.1:172379-185040 GCF_000622305.1 Nannospalax galili
TAATTAAATCTAAATATATGCAACATGAAGTAATTATATATTACATATGATACATGATATAGATAATGCTATACATAATATATTATGCACACATGTTACGCTCTCACACACATATGAGGTGAATACTATGCTGATGAGTAATTTATTTTACTGATGAATCAGAGAAATATTAGTGCTGGGAAGGAGCCTGAAAGCTATCTACGTTTTGATTCCTAGATAATAAAGTAGTAAAGTCTAAGCAAGGTTTCTTCTGCTTGAATTTTGAGATCCTGTAGACCCATCTGCATCATATTGCAATTTTCTAAGATTCTTCTTCAAGTATAGATAGTAGGTGTTTTTCCTTATGGTCTGCTTTGACCAGTTCAGTGTCCTGATGTTGTCTCTTGCTGCCTAAACTTATTGGGATTGGATGCTCTCCCTTTCCCTGAATGTGACTAGGTAGATAGACCATACAGAGGATACCCAGGAGAGCTGTGTCAAAGGTAAAGCTCCCTTGCCTGGCTGAGTTCAGTCTTCCTCTATTTGTGGCTCCAGTCATGGTCATGTCTTAGTTTATTGGGAAGAATGGATCAATAAAGCTTGTTCTGTTCTACTTCCTTCTTAAACTATTCCTCTCCATCTTTCAGTATAATATGATTGGTGAGAACTAACCACAGACTAGATTCAGTATCTGTTTGTAAATTAGTCCCATATGACCATAGACTATTATTAAAAAAAAAAAAAGGTAGGACATGAACTTTGAAAATATTATATGGAATTACTCTTTTATTTTTTTAGAATTTATTTTATTATTTACTTATGTGTATGTCTATGTTGTATATGCATCCACAGAGGCCAGAAGAGGGCATTGGATGCCTTGGAGCTAGAGTTACAGGTGATCGTGAGCCACCTGACAAGGGTGCTGTGAGCCGAGCTCTGGTCCTCTGCAAGAGCAGCAAGTGTTCTTAATTGCTCAGCCATCTCTTCAGCCCTGGAATTATTCCCTTATTTAAAATGAGATGAACACAAAATTATGAACAAAACACTAATATGCAGTATTTTCTAGAAACCAGTGAAAGTATGACTGTTTTCTATCCAGGCCAAGTATTTTCACATCACTTTATACTTCTATTTTGTCATGTAGATTGTCATGTTGTGGCAAATAGCAGATTTCTACTGTAATGTGTTGTGTTGAACCATATGAAATTGCCATTTTTGTAGTTTAAAAATGATTAAATGTCGTGCCAATTTTCTAGGTCAAAAATGTTTGGTAATTTCATATGGTTAAAACTTTGTTATTATCTGGAAGATTTTTTCCACCTTGTGTTTCTAATGAGTTTCTTAATAGAATGCAAAAACCTTTCAAGTCTGTTTAAATTTAGAGTAAGAATAATTAATGGTTTCAATTTTTTAGTTGGAACTAAACTTCTTGTACAATTTAGTACACTCCTTTTTATGAGCCACATACACGGTTATACTTTTCGAGTAGTATCAATGAGACTAAAGCCTTGAAGAACTAAAGTTGATCTTTTGGTTTCTACTAAAAAACAGATGATCTTAGCATATACAGTTGAAAGAGACAACTTTCCTGATTTTATTCCTCTCCTAGCATAATATACATTTTATCTTCTACTGACATTCTTCAACCTTGAGAGTCTGGTTAGGAAATTCAAATAAATGCTGTATACTCTGCTGATTGGGTAATTCAGAAGGAAGAGGGCACCATGGATTTGATATTTGACTTTTTCAAAATTGAAGACTGTTTTTTAAAATCTCATCCACTCTCCAGGGCTCTTGAATCTCAATAAAGGCAAAGTGACCCTTATAAGATAGGCTGCCACACAGAAACTAATGTCCGAACTGACTTTAACCATGTCTTCACTTCTTCCCTTTTAACTTCATGGAATGTACATGAGAAACAAATTTCCCATGTGCACAAGGAAGAAAATCTTCCTTCTGTTCCTGGTCCTTCTATATTCTCCAACATTCTGTTCCTTTCCTGACTTATGTATGATGAGTAAAGCTGTAGAAACATTAAACCTAGAAGGAGAGTTCGCATATACAAAACTTATGCCAATTTCTTAAGCCATACTCAACTGGGCGCAATGGTGTAAATTCTCATTTTTTATAGGAAATTCTATAACAGAGTAAAATGATACTTATGACTGTTGAATACCTTACTATCTGACATTAATGTAGCCAAATATATTCTTTTTCAAATTCTACTAACTAAAGAATGTCAATGAATGTTTATTATATTGTAGACCTTTTAGGATTTCAGCTCCAAATAAACTAATCCGACTCATCTGGATAGAGGTTTTGGCAGAAGTGGAATTGTCTAGTATGCATGACACTGATGAAAAACACTCTAAATCGTGATGTATTTATGCTTACATCATTGCCAAACTGATTCATCTGTGTAGGATATATTCTTATTGCCAGAGATGTCATGTATCATCTTAGCTAGAAACATACAACCACGTCCCATTATGGTGAACTCACAGAGTTTATCCAAATTCTTTCCTCTTCTGGAATTTTGTCAGGTTAATACTTCTTTATAGACGTGGTCTTAAAATTTTCCGTTCTAAATCAACTGCCATTTTGGCATTTGGCTGGATCTGGCCTTATGTGACCGGTATCACACTGAGAATGTTGAGTTTGTTGAAGTTTAAATCTATAACGTTTGCTGCATTATAAACTAATTGATAACCAAGGAGATTTCTGTATTCCATACTCTTTCTATGATACTTTTTTTCCTTCTAAATGAGGCCATACATAATATGATTTGATTTGATATTGCATTTACTAAATCAAGAAGTTTTGCTAAAATCTGATTAAGTTTAGCATACATAACTAGTTTATGCTATGGACAGCAACTTACTGGATAGAGGATTGATATTTAGTGCAAAACTCTTAGCACTGCATTTCTTTTGGTGATTTGAAATATTTATTGGCATTTTAGGAACAGAACTAAACATTTGCCTCGAATACACATTTATGAACCTCCTCTTGCTTATATTTCATTTTACAATCATACTGTAAGAATGAAGAGCTTATCTGAGATATCCAGAAGGGTGAGCATCCTAAGTCGAGGCACTGTTAGCTTTATGAGCATATTAAACATCCATTACATCGTGCAAAGTATTTACTGCAAATGGGCCTTAGCTACTAAAATGTGTAGCTTCTTTTCATGTAGTGACTAAGTAATTTGAGAACTCTGTGGGCTGAAAATGTACAGAAAGGTTGCAAACTGGTTGTCAGCAGGGAAAACTGCCATCAAATCAATGCATGTAACATTCCTCACAAATTGCAAACAAGGGAGTATTGGGCACCTGCCGTGCTTGTTCTCTTTCACTGCAAATACCCGATTTTTCTGAATTGAATTCTGACGTAAAGTTCAGTGATATTCAGTCTCTGGGGAGTTGTGGAACTACTTACTATTTCTGGACTTGCTTTTTAAAGGCATTCCCTTGCTAACAGTATCATTGTATCCTAACATCTCTCACATTATTTACTCTACCAATACGATCTGACATATTCTATTCTGGTGTTCATTTTTACTTGCAATATTTCAAACTTCTTGAAAATACGAAGATACATTTGAAAAATGTTAAAGATTCTAATTCATTTTATTTTAAAAATTAGTTGAGAAGTTTTGAATGTTTTAATTTTGTTTTACTTAGAGAAATTAATTTTAAATAGTGCTGTTTGATTTTACTTAAAATGAGTTCTAAGAAGCTTTAGATATTGCGATTTTATTTTCCTTATCATCAGTTTTAGGAAGCTTTAAATGTAACCTGCCTTGAGAGCACATTTAATAACTTGGAGTGCTATAAAACCAAAACAGTTCTTTTTTTCTAGTTCTTACGTCCTTTACTCTTCACCTTAAGAACCTTACCATCTCCCTTCAGCTCTCAACCAATTTCTTAAATTTTTAAAATTTTTCTTTATTTTATATTTATGAGTAATTTTCCCTCATGTATGTAAGTGTACCCATGGCATGTAATGTCTGTGGAGGTTGGAATAAGGCATCAGACTCCCTGGAACTGAACTTATAGATGGTTGTTAGCTGCCATATGGGAAACAAATCCGGGTCCTCTGCAAGAGCAGCCAGTGCTCTTGACTGATGGGCCATCTCTCCAGCCCCCAATCATTTTCTTATTCTTGCGTATATTCCTCTTGAAAAAGCAACAACAAAAACCTCATTATTTTTAAAATGAGAAGTTTTAAAAAGTCCCTCTAAACACTCAAACATGTGACTAATCATAAACAAAACATCTTAATTTAAACCTTGACTCAACTCTCTGAGGAAGTTACTAATACTCAGTCCTACTCACTCCTTGAGGAATTTCCCTGGATTCCACAATTAACCTGCATGGTCTTGGGGTTATTTTAAAGGAGCAAGTTATGCTGCTTTCCTAACAGACTGAATCCATGAGTAGTACAGCAGCCTCCTTCTCTGTTGTTTTCAACAGTGACAAGCAAATTGATCTAGCAAATCCTCAGACTGCTTAGTCTCTCCACAGTGCCCCGATTTTCACAAAAGCTACTAGTATATGTTTATTGACTAGGTCTCAATTCCCACTGGCTGCTGAGCGTTGAGGGCAGAATGTAATTCTGTGGCCTTGCAGCCCCACCAGCGCTGCTTATCATTTAACCATAATGCAGCTGAGATTTCCTGAGGAAATTCTTCGCCTTTATGCTACTCTAAAACCTGGCATGAGGCATACCAATGAACTGAGTTATGGTTACTTCCCAGTCAACAACAACAACAACAACAACAACATGCCAGTCTTTCTGTACTGTCAGTATCTGATTCCAAGTGACATTTTAATTTTACTAAACGAACTGATAAGAAGTTGCCACTGCCAGTCTTTCTGTACTGTCAGTATCCGATTCCAAGTGACATTTTAATTTTACTAAACGAACTGATAAGAAGTTGCCACAGAAAAAAAGGGGAAGCTAACTTGATTGCATCTTTGGCCCACAGGAACTTTGCCATCAGGTGTACTGGATATGTCATCTTCAATACCAGGTAGGCAGAGCAACTAATGCTGTGGGCACTGTGACTTTGTTTTGAGCATTATGTTTGTTTGGGAATTTTTGCATTGCCCCCCCCCACCAAAATGAAAATTCTGGAAGGACTCCATCACCACCACTCTAAAATGCTCTTAAACGAATACCAAGAATAAGAAAAAAGATGCCTTCTAACTGATATTTCACATGACACCTTTAAAGTTCTTATACATTTATTACGTTCCTTTAAGTGATGCTCATATCCACTCTATTTATTAATGAGTCAGATAAACCAAACCATTTACCCTCTCCTTTGCTGCTCTGGAGCTTCCTGAAGGCTTCTCACTACAAATTCACCTAGGGGCTTTCTCTGACTGCAGAAGTGGACTCAGGCTTCCCTGGAAGTGCACATAGGTGTTAACTACACAGGGGAGCCGCCATCAATAAATCACACACAGGGCTTCTATGTAAACAGCCCAGCTTCCTCACTGTTTAGGAAGGAACTTTCTGGGGAGTGTCCTATCCATTCTTCCAGTGATCTCCAGTAGAACTGATTCACTGGAACCCACAGCAGTAATGTAATAACATGCTTGGGGCTGTCTGTCTTCCTGTCCCACTCTTACCTCCATACTGGTGCTACCAGGCTTCCTCTCCTAAATAAAATACTTGTGTCTATACTGTACTTGGGTCTGCTTTTGAGGAAACACACCTTATGATACTGAGGGACAGAATATTAATTTCTGCTAAACACCACATAGCTACTAAATGTAGAACTAGGGCTGAAGCGCAAGCCTTTGGCTTTCTGGCACATGTGCCAGATTAGGTTGCTCCTTGCTGATGATCAGTACTTGATAGAACTGGTTCCAGGCCTTTTGAGCAACATGAATATACTATAAATGAAACAAACTTGTTAAATGGCTCTTCTTAGTCTGTGAGAAAACTAGTTACCACCATCAACAGGGGGAAAAAAACCAGGAAAATGAAGGGCAGCAATTACCTAGCATGATGAAAGGGACTCCCAGGAAAGTGGAATTGTATTTTCCACCAGTAAGATTGATGATTCCAGCTGCAGTGAGAGTGGCTAGGCTTATGGTTACCAACCCAAGTAAGCCTAACCAGGGCTTGCTGCGGACACAGTCCTGCATGGAGCAGCAGAGGATGGCCATGGTAACCACCAGGATCAGGCTTGTGACCAGGTAACGTTCTGACACACGACTGGTCTTCTGGAAATCTTCTCTCAGTGATGAGGATGTGTAAGGGTACATTTTGACTTTGCTGTTGGATTTCTCAAACAGTCTGACAGTGTCGCAGAAACTGGACTCCCACCTCTCAGCTACCATGTCATTGAGACTGTTGATTGACTGTAGATAGTAGGTTAGCTGAATGGCCTCTGCAGATTTCACCCGATCCTTGCTGTGTACAGTGACGCCTCCAAGCTGGTGCCCATTATAGACAGCCCTTCCATCCTTTAAGTGAGTGATTGGATACGTGATCGCAAAGTTGGTCCGATTGGTGGCTCGGGCATTCTTTAGCTCTTCCAGGACGTGTACTATGTCATCCACTATGCAAGTCTTATCATTGTTCAGGATACATATGTGGGCAAACGTATAATTAAAACCAGGCCTTGGAACCTGGATCTTGGTCACAGCAGTATGCAACTAGGGGGAAAAAAGACAATCAGTGGTTTTTTTTTTTAAATGAAGAATTGATATTAATAAGTGACAATGGCTCTAGAGATTTAAATATTTCTTCTTATTTGGGGAAAGGGAAATCATTAACTCCATCTCTTTGACAAAAAGTTTACATAAAATGTTTTCACCATAGACCACAAATAGATAGTAGGAATGCAAAACATATATTGGGTATTTTCAACGTGTGTGGTCCCTGGTCCAGCAGCATCAGACCAACATGAGAGCATGTCCGAAATGAAAATTCCTAGACCCTATTCCAGACCTGGGAAATCAGATTTTCTGGGGTACAGTCTATAGATCTGGATTTTTACAAACCTTCCAGGGAATTTTTAAATATTTTATTTATTGTTTTTATTTTATGTGTATGAGTGCATGCATGTATTTAAGTGTACCACATGTGCGCAATACCCACAGAGGCTAGAAGAGGGTGTTGAATCTCCTGGAACTAGAGCTATGGATGGTTGTTAGCCATCATGTGAGTGCTGGGAGTTGAACCTGGGTCCTCTGGAAGAACAGCAAGTGTTCTTAGCCACTTCAGTGAATTCTTATACTGCTAAAGTTTAAGAAGTGCTGCATTCAACTATCAACATTATTTCTACATGCTCTTTGTGATCAAAGTGTTCTATACCTTTTGAAAATCTTCTAGAGGTCCCTTGTTTATTATTTCTTTTGAAAACATGACATACCAAGTCAACTACAGTGCAATTCTGAATGCAGAGGTCCTCTGATGGCCAATCCCTTGCTGCCAATAATCTTATCCAGTTACTCTATTCCATAAAAGACAAGAGGTTCACCTTGATAGCCCTTGTATTCTCTGATTTTCCTTATCTGTATAGAGGAAGGGAACTGAACTGTAAGAGCCTGGCTGAGATAAAGGGAAATCACAATAAAGGAGCACAGTGAGATTTATTCTCCACACTTTAAGGACTCAGTGATCAGTGATAGAGTGCTTGCCTACTATGAGCAAAACCCTGGTTTCCATCCCCAGTACTGCAAAAAACATTCTACATACCTTGTCTAGTGTCAGATTTCCTGTTGTGCCAAGATATTGTACACTTGCCATCGAAGTGCACACAAGACAAGCAGCTAAGTTAACAGCTGCTCCTCCAAGTCAAGCAGAGTTCTGGGCATTTACCCAGATTAGCTCACTTAGTCCTTACAATAAACCACTAAGTAGGAATGAGCACTAGTCTTATCTTCCAGACGAGGAAACTAGACAGAGAGAAGTTAAATTATTTGCCCAAGATCACATTCATCACAAAAGGCAGATCTGGCTTGTACCAAAGAGTCTAGTTCCAGAGCCTGTGTGCTCAGCTTCTTATCATATACCTCTAGGTTGGCAATAACAGCAATGCAAGGAGGGTTCTTTGCCAGCAACTGATTCCTGAGTTTGTGCTTTTACTGCCCTGCCCCTAAAAATCCCAAGTACTTAGGTTTACACATATAGGAGGATATGCAATCTTCTATCTGAAATGAGAAAACAGGTAGTATATGCGTGTAAGGTGATTAAGGAGTTTGAGCCTCTACTATGTGCCAAGATTGCATATTTTAAAACTTCTTGATTTAGTTTATAGATGAGAAAACCAAGATTCACGGAGGTCATGTAGATAGGTCATAGATCTAATTGCCATCTTAAAATGACATCATCTTACTTTTTGAACTATAGCTATACAGTCCCCTAATTTAAGTGTTTCAACTCATCAGCCAGTTATCCTCACGGTGGCTTTACCTTATCTGTGTAAATGTAGCCAATTTGCAAAATGAGACCAGTGGCATGCATTGGAGTGTTAGATAAGATAAACAAGTGTATCTATAACTGTGCCTAACACTGAGTTGATTCTCCCACCAGTGTCTCTATGACCCTGATGTATCTATATATCTTCTCTCAAATCTGTTCTAGATGAATTATTTGTTAAGACATTTTGGTGTTCATGTGTCTGGGTGAGTGGGATATTATGCTTTTTTGAAAATGTCTGAGAGGCACCAGCTGTCAAAGTCCTTTACTTAGCCCAAAGATTGAGCTGTTCATCCTAACTCTGTGTCCCCTTCCCCCACATCTCTTCATGTATCCCACCCATAGGTTCAGAAAACATTTTTGCTGTATTACGTTTGGCTGAAATATTTTCATTTCTTTCACACGCAATACAGTCTTCCAGATATACCTATGAGGCTATTTTTATAGTGCTAACCATATGTTAAATTTTTGTTTTGGTGTGTCAGGATTAATGGCCAGAAAATATCTTTCAATGGCTTTAAGTTCTGAAAGTATGTTTCTAACCATTCTTGTCTAAGTACAGGCTAGCAGGTCTTGAGGTCTTGGTTAAGATTGTTTCTAACCACAAAATTTTTCAAAATGTAAAAGCTTATCTTGGAAGAGGAAAAAATAAAGAGGAAAGGCAAAAGAATTTTGATAATACTTAAAGACTTTGGGGTAAAGATTCAGAATAGACTTGGAAAGGAGTGGTGTTGAAAGCATGCATATGTGTAATATTTAGTGCATTGTTTGTTCCCATGAGCAGTGTAATAAATCTCCCTTAGAGTGATTACTAAATACGTCAAGAGAAAAAGATTGCCAAATAAGATGGTGTTAAGCCACAAGGCTGAACCCAATTATAGTAGGGGATATTTTTCCATCCATTTTCTAAAGTGACCATGCCCTGCTGGGTGGGGAGAGATAAACTATTTAGTGATCTGCAAACTCGGCAGATCTACAGCTATGACCTCTGGGATTATACATGGAAAGAAGCAGATACTATGTTAACCCCTGTGCTGTCAGACAATTGCTGAAAGTCTTGGAAAAGGAGACCTTACTGAAGTTTGAGAGGGAGGATTTCTTAACTCAGCAGCAGAGATATTATGAGATGCGATTGTCTTGAATTTCTGATGGAGCTGTGGGTAGAACATGTGTCATTCTTGCTACTGAGGAGCAGGGTGACACAGAACGACAAAGCAGCTGGGTGGTGGTTGAGGTCACCACCTACATGGCAGGGGCAGTCTATGGGTTTCTATCACAGGATAAGAGAGGAGAGGATAGAGTGGAACAAAGGCAAGACTCCTATCTGTGACTTCTAAATAACTCAGCTCTGATCATTGTTTCTCATGACTAGTTATCAAGTATGAACACATTTCACTCTTGGACTTACACATAGCCATGGTCAGACACTGTGGAAATAATTCTTGAACATCTATGTATAGGTGGTTTTAGAATGCTCTGATGTACTTTCCTTTAAAGGAACCCCAATGAGGGAAGCAGAAACTAGACAGTTTAAGCTGCGGTACCAGGTACATTCCTGGGATTTTGAGAAAGGAATCCAGATAGATGGAAGTTACGCTTCAGCTAATCCAAAAAATGTACACCAATCTACACTAATGCATTATTAAATTAGGTAAGAGACTTCTGGTAAAGAAAAGGAAGGAAAAAATGTGAAGTAGTAGTCCTGACCCTTAACATGGGTCAAGATACAATCTGTGTTCGTACAACTATACGTAGATTCTATTCACTCAACACACATTCAATCAGTACTTATCAAATCTACTGTGTTGTCAATAATAAGACTGTTTTCCTGAATTTAGTGTGCTTGCATTCATTCATGCAAAATCACATGAAATATAGTATCTAAAACGAGGAGATTCTCACAATAGAGAACATCAAGTACTTTGTACTAGTAAAGCCCAAGCCTATGTCAATCTTGATCATGTTATTAGATTATTATATATTTATTGACCATGAGATCAGAAATGAATATTAAATTTTCATTCTAAGACTCTGAACATAGCATTTAAAGTATCTATCATTTTATTTATTATTATTTATTATTTCTCCCTGTAGCCCCAGCTGTCCTGGAACTCACTATGTAGACCAGGCTGGCCTTGAACTCACAGAGATCTGCCTATTTCTGCCTCCTGAGTGCTGGGATTAATGGCATGTACCACCACGCCCAGCCTGTTTTTACTCTTATTTTATGTGCATGACTGTATTGTCTGCATGTATGTAAGTGCACCCATGTTATGCAAGGCCCACGGAGGTCAGAAGAGGGCATCAGATCCCCCTGGAACTTGAGTTATGAACAGTTGTTAGCTGCCATGTGGGTGCTGGGAACTGAACCCAGGTTGTCTGTAAGAGCAGCCAGTGCTCTTAACCACTAAGCCATCTCCCCAGCTCCTTATCATTTTTATTTTGTGTGTATGAGTGTATTGCCTGCATGTGTGTAAATGCACCCATGTCATGCACTATCCATGGAGGTCAGAAGAGGGCGCTGGATTCCCCTGGAACTGGAGTTATGAATGGCTGTTAGCCACCATGTGGGTGCTGGAATTTGAACTCGGGTCTTCTGCAAGAGCAGCCAGTGCTTTTAACCTGTGAGCCATCTCTCCAGCACCCTAAACAGATCATTTATATTGTTAGCTTCTTTACTGTCTTCACTCTTCAAGTTAAGAATGATAATAACAGTAGCAATTAGTATATTAAATGTTTTCTATACATGTTTAAAACATATTCAATATAGGGGCTGGAGAGATGTCTCATCAGTTAAGAACACTGAATGAGGGGCTGGAGATATAGCTCAGTGGTGAAGAGCACTAATTGCTCTTGCAGAGGACCTGGGTTCGATTCTCAGCACCCACATGGCAGCTACGAACCATCCTTAACTCCAGTTGCAGAGGAATCCGAAACCCTCTTCTGACCTCTGCGGCATTGCACAACACGGGTGCACTCACATACACACAGGCAATACGCTTGTACAGTAAAATAAAAATCATCATCAACAACAACAACAACAACAACAATAACAAAGAACACTGAATGTTCTTGCAAAAGATCCGGGTTTGAGTCCCAGCACCCACACGGCAGCTAACAACTCTCTGTAACTCCAGTTCCAGGGGATCTGACAGTCTCTTCTGTCCTCCAAGGGCATTACATGACATGGGTGCACTTACCTACATGCAGGCAATACATGCATACACATAAAAATAATAAATTAAAAATATAAAAAAACTTATTCAATATAAAGACTATGCAGGTAGTTAAATTATTGTCCCCATTTTACAGTTGGAGCATCTGAGGCTTAAAGAGCTTCAACAACCAACCCAAGATGATTTGACAATTATAGGATAGATGAAGGACTGTAAATCAGGCCTAACTCCATAGCAGGACATTTAGCCTGAGACCAACACAAATTCATGAGTGAGGGTAAAGGAAAATTTGGCAAGAATGAAGAGCTGTGAGACTATCTGGTTCACATGGCAGCTGACAGTGAAATGACTGAACCGTGGGATAAATACTTTGAGATCTGGGGTACAGTAAGAGAAATCAGAAATGATTCAGACAGCTAAACCTCATCTTTTGCAGTATCACATGGCAATATGGACAAATAATGAAGGGGATGGGTTTTGAGTTTATACTTTTCTTATTCTCTCTCCAGTGTCTGGAAGTGCCAGATAAATCTTTTCAAAGACAGGCTTACTAAGAATAAAAGGCCACAAAGCACAACAGAATCCAGTAATAAGAAGTTTTGGCTTCTAACATGGCTTCTGCTACTTACCTTAGTCATGCTGGAGATCCTAGGAATGACAGTCTAACACTTTGGTTTCAAAACTTCAGGTCTCACATTTTCCGTAATGAAAAGGGTGCTGATATACCTAATCTTTAAGACCCCACCACTCTGGTTCTAATGCCACATAATTCTAGGATGAGAGACATCCATAAACTATATAGTCAGATACTGGGTGAAAGACAGTTAACATTATTAACATGATAATTATCAATTTGAGGTTTATTAGAGCTGTTAGAGGCATGTTTTCCAAAATAACTAAGTTCTTTTTAAGGCAATGACAGATCTGATACTAGATTAAACCCAGAGAGAAAAGAGGACAAAGAAAATAGATCTACTTCAAAAAAAAAAAAAAAAAAAAAATTCCCTCCTTCAATTTCCTGCAAGTTCCATCATTAAAAAAAAAAAATTTTATTAATCCCTCAA
>NW_008333523.1:185100-220251 GCF_000622305.1 Nannospalax galili
CCCAAAATAGGCAACATAAATAAAAGTAAAAGGCAAAAACTTTGAAGAAATAATCAAAAGTTTGATACGTGAAGTTCTTGTTTGTATTATATAAAGAACTTCTACTTATTATGTGATAAGAAATAAAACACAAGAAAAAAAAAGAAAAAAAAAAAAAAACTTACTTAAAAAAAAAAAAAAAAAAAAGATTCCCTCACTGAGTGATTTCTCATTCTGGGGAGGCACTGGCTTTTCTAATCCCCTTCTGCCACAGCCTGGGACAAAGCCAGTATGGGCTGCCGGTCACGACAGGCCAGAGTCTAATTTCCTTTCTGCCTCTCCTTGGCACACTCAGATCTTCCTCAGAAGACAGCAGGGACACCTTGTAGAGGAGAGTACAGAAGGGATCTGGAAGGAAGTGTCTGCTCCTGACTGGTGATTAACATAGGAAAAATACCTGTGGGATAAGAGCATGTTATACAATATATTTCAGTTCTTTAAAAATTTTTTCTTGCTGTAAAGGGAAGAGGGAAGGCATGGTGACTACTCTGACCACACAGGGTCATTCAAATGTTTTAGGAGCAGGTTCAAGCAGTCACCCACCAACCTCAACTGGGAGGGAAGACATGGAGGAGGTGTGAGTTCCGTAGGTCTTTGGTGGGATGCAGTTCAAGTTACCCTGAGTAGGACTTAGCATGGCATCCCATTTTTCAACTGCTTTCCTTTCCTTGTCTCACGTCCCCTCCCCCACTTAATGCTTCCACTCTGGAATAAGCTGCACACACTTTCAGAAAACAGGATGAAAGTGAAGAATGTTGGTTTGCCTTCCTGATCTATATCATTTGTCTCCTTCCAAGTGACACTGAACCAAAATTGCTTAGAAATGCTTTCAAGGAATATCTGGTTTTTCACCCCCAACTTGAAAATGATTTCTGCACTGAATCACTCCAAATTCCAGGTCTTAATCAGGGTCTATAGTCTGTAACTATAGATGGATAGGTAGTAACCAGCAAGATATCCTCACCCAGGACACAAGAAAACACCTTGAAGTGGATGGATCTGGTCTTTGCAGTTCATAAATTACGCTAGCTCCTTTCATGTTATGTTCTGCCTTTGCATGATCTCACTCTCACCCACTCTCTTTCCTCTTCTTTTAATAGCAATGCATTACATCAGAACACCAGAAGTTGCAAGTTGGGGATTGTTACCGTGATTCATTTGTAGTGCAGCCAAAAGCAAGTTAGTCATCCCTTAATAAGTGAACAGAAATAATCATTCTGCCTTTGAAACATTACATTTTTCAGAGGACACCAATTTTAAGCTGTGGATGAAGTCAAACAACTGACTATCTAGTCACACTACCTTTGCACATGCGTACCTGGTATCATGCTCGCCAAACCATTTATTCCCTGTGTCAATACTGTCATGCCAGTACTGGTCTTGGAGAGTGGTACATGACTGTTTTACTCCTTATTTTACTGGGGAAAACTCTCAGACTGTGGTTGTTGATACTGCAAAGCATCTAAGAAATCCCCACTTGGTAATTCCCCAAACAAGATACCTGTGCATTCCTAGCTTTTGCTAGGAAAACAAAGCCACTTTCAATTTGAAGGTAGTAAACCTGCAGTCTGAGAAACAAACAAAAAATAGTCATGGTGAAAGGAAAAGCAATTGCAATCTCTTATTCCAACTTTTGCCTGATTTTACATTGTTCTAGATGAGGAAGACAACACAGTTCTCCATAGGGGTTTCTTTTTTCTTTTTCTTTTCTTTCTTTTTTTTTTTTTTAAATTTCCACAATCTGAGGAAACATGTCACTTAGTTAACAAAAACAAAAATCAAAACAAAAAACCAAAAAAAAATCTTGATTTCTAAAGATTCTTAGAAATCTGTGAAGTCAAAATTTCTGATTAAAGCTAGTATTTTTCATTCCCTATGTCCTCAGTTTGCTTTCCTGGTCAAGCTTAAATTCTAGTTGAGCAAGTTTGTGGGTGATGGGTCTTATTTAACAGATGTAAGAAGATCTATGCTCGCAGAAATGGGAGAATTTTAAAGCTGGTTGGCCAAATGACAAAGGAGTCAAGTGCATAGAACAGACAACTGTTTTAGGATTTAGTCAGGAGACCACAATCAATCCATGTAATGCAAAATAAAATCAGGAAGCCAGGAACATTTAGGCCTAGAGACTGTGAACCTGACTAGGGACAGTACTGCTTCAGGAATCAGAAGGCTTCTGTTTCTGGGTTTTGCTGGTCATTTGACTTAAAGACAAAAATGAAAACATATCACCTTCCCTGTTCTAAATCCCTCTGAGTGTTCTCCACCATGCTGAGAGTAAAACTCCAACTTCTGACTATGGGCAACCACATGGGACTTGTCCTTACAGACTTCTCTAGACTTGTGTTTTGCCATGTTCTTACTGCACTGCTCGTCTCACTTTTGATTCTGACTAGACCTACCAAACTTGTATCTTCACTTCTTTCATTTCCCTTACTAAATTTCAATCATAGTTCCTGACAATACCCCCAATTAAAGAAAGCATCATTACTATCTCTTATTATTTTGATTACTTTAAAAATATTTTATTATTTTTATATTATGTGTATGAATGTTTTGTCTGAATGTATGTAAGTGCACCCATGCTATGCCCATGGAAGCCAGAGGAGGGCATCAAATCCCCTGGAACTGGAGCTATGGTTGTTGTCATGTGGGTGCTGGGAATTGAACTTAGAAGTCTTCTGGAAGAACAGTAGGTGTTTTAACCACTGAGCCATTGCTTCAGCCCTATTTTAACTTTTAAAAAATAATTTATTGACATTTTGAGATTTTCGTACAATTTGATGGTATTTACATCCCATCCCCTATTCTACCCCCACTTACTGTCCCCTGCTGAATTTAATATATTGTATTATATATGATAATGCCTATAGAGTCTAATTTGTGTCCCCAAATTTCCTTCAGAGTGGGTCAATCCACTGGAGCCTGGTTAATGTATCAAGAGCAGCGTCCTTGAAAGAGTGTCAGGGATGAAGAGATGACTCAACAGTTAAAAGCACTGGCTGTTCTTGCAGAAGACCTGGGTTTGAATCCCAGCACCCACATGGCAGCTAACAAGTGTAAGTAACTCCAGTTCCAGGGGATCTGACACCCTCTTCTGTCCTTTGTGGGCACCGCATGGCACAGGTGCACTTACATATACGTAGACAATACACTCATGCACATAAAACAAAAATAAATAAATAAAAATTAAAAAAAATAAAGAGACTGTCTCTCTCCCTTCCAGTAACCATCGACTGCCAAAAGTTACTTAGGTTGAGTTGGGATGTCTTACTTACTTCCCTTTGTCTGTGCTGGGATTTTGTCTGGTTTGAGGTTGCATGGGACTTGTGCATGCTGTCACCATTGCTGTGAGTTCATATATGCTCACCAGTGCATATATGTATTCATGCAATAGTGGCATGAATACTATCTGAGTAACAAACTATTCTCTACTTGGACTTAAGGTTCGCTTCTTAGGAAGGAGCCCATGCCTGACATTGACAGGCTTAGGAACCTGAGGGTAGACAGCCTATATGGCATAGGGGAAGGCCTAATAGTAGTTTTCTACTAAATAGTTGTAGTATTAAAGTGACTAGTGACTTATTGTTAGACCCATAGATTAACTGCATCTCTCAGCTCTCACCAGAGAAGCTTCCTTATGCAGCAGATGGTGATTATTTTAAGTTCTTTACAGCACCAATTATAATATGGCATTGTATGTCTGTTTCTGTACTCTGCTGCCCCAACTGGAATACAAATTCTGCCATGCTGAAGTGTGTGTATATTTGGCTTACCACTATATTTCCTTTACCTAGAAGAGTATCTGGAACACATACCGCATAGCTGTGGAGAAAAATATATGGATAGAAGGGTCTTGGGAATGAATAAACTTGTATTTCTGTGTGTATGTGTATGTTTGTGTGGTATATGTGTGTACATATTCATGTGGATGCCATATGTTAAGCTCAGGTGTTGTTCCTCAGGAACCATCTCCCTTGATTTTGGAGTCAGGGTCTCTTATTGACCAGGAGCTCAGCGAGTAGGCAAAACTGAACTGTGAGCCTCAGGGTCTGTCTCTTTGCCTCCCCAATAGTGGGATTATAGGCACACATCATTACTCTTGACTTTTTATGTGGACGATGGGGATCAAATTCAGGTCCTAATGATTGTTGGGAGAAGCACTTTACTGACTGAGCTATCACTCCAGCCCTGAATGAATTTATAGTCTGTTTTATTATGAGGGCTCAATAACTTAACCGGATGTGCATGCATTCTGTGAACTCGAGATGGTTACATGGATGTAGTTGTTATTATTACACAGGAGAAAACATGGATAGTATCTCTACATAATGGTCTTACAGACATAATATGGACTTGAGTTCCAGTTGTCTTAGAGTCCTGATCTTTTCTCATTGGATAGCATCTTGATTTTGGGTGAAGGAAATGGGTTATGAGGTCAGATGGCCACAAGTTCAAATCTTGCCTGTTAGTACTATCTGAGGGATTAGCAGACAGCTAAGCCCTGCCTATATTCCTTCATTCTTCCTACTACAGTGCACACCAGACCTACTTCTAGACTAATGGGCAAAAATTATGACAACATATTGTCTCAATCTCTCAAGCAGCTTGAACCTATGACTAGAGACAGTTTCTGTATTAAAAACCCACCTCCCATGTCCTCTCAGGCATGATAACCTTGCAACATGTGTTCCATCAGGTATTCCCAGAAGGACTGGGGTCCAGCTACCCTTGGGTTATTCATACCTGACTGCATCCTTTCCCTATCTCTCATTGTGATTTTTCTCCTCAGTGTCATCTGTCCAAATTGCCTGGAGTCCTTACCTTCACATAAGCTTCCCAAGGAACCCATACAAAGACAATGACTTTAGGAATTTAATTCAGCTTCATTGTCTGTAAGGTAGAGATCATCCTCACCTTGTAGGGTCATAGTGATAACATAAATGTGCCTGGCCTGGAATTTAATATTCAGATGTTAGTAGAAACTGTACTTTATCTATAGGTTCAACAGTGGTTTAGCAGTGACAGCTTTATATAGTTGACCTAATTGAACTTCAGTGAGTATTTGTTCTCTTTTCCTGTCCCCTCCTCTCTATTAAAAGTCCTATTAGAGTCCATGTTTATGACAACTCCATTTACAGGAGATGGTTTGGTGGTACCAGGGCAGGATTTTTAGGTAAAAAACAACCAGTTTAGGAAAGATCTTACATATCCATTCATATAATTGTTCCTTTTCCCCTCCCAAAACAAAGGTAAGGATGCATACATTCTGAGCATGAGCGCCTGCATTATTCACACTTTTAGGAATTTAACCCTATGAAAATAATTAAAATATCATATAACTTACATCCATGAACTATTTGAAACTGCAAATAATTAATAACTGTTAAGTCTAAAATAATGAAAAATGTCTCCATCAGATGAGCTACTTGACATACTACATTTTTCCTTAAAAGGATTGTTTAAGTTTCAAACGGGTGCTGTGGATGCGAATAATGAAAAGGCTGATGACAGAAGAAAAATGTTTCGCCTCATGACATGCTAACAGCTGTCTTCAATGATGGGCGTGGGTCTTCAAATGAGAACCTGATGCAGACCATCAGTATTCTATTTGATAATACAGTTACCGTGGAAATACTTTTATCACCTCAAGGTCCTCATACCAAACTACTGCCATTAAAAATTAAAATACTGTTTCAGCTGCTGCCATTTTTTCCTGATCTGAATAGAGGTTTAGCAGCAAATGATCAAGTTTATGATGATTTCTGTGATTCAGCTTGCTAAGGCCTTGATCCTTCTGAGAGGTGTTGATATTGGTGCATGGTATATACTGGTGGAGATACATTGCCTGGATTCAAATTTCAGGTTTGGTATTAGTTCATATGTGTCTCAGTTTCCTCATCTGTAAAATGGGAATAATAATAATAATAATAATAATAACGATAATTGTACCTATGTCATTAGGATTAAAAATCAAATTTCTCAGTAGAGTTTCTGACACACAAGTGATACCCAGAAAATGTCTGAGAGCAAAACCAAAAAGAAAAAGCATAACACTTCATTTCTGTCTTCAGTTTTGTCTTGCTCTCTCCCATTTTTAACCTTTGAGCAAAACTTATCTAGAGTTGTTTTAGAAAAGTATATTCAATTAAATGTAAAGCAACTAAGTTTTATGAAGAGATTACAGGGTAAGTGGAATTACTGACATGCATCTGTATAGATATTTTAAGAGACTAGCTGGATGGTATGTGTTTGAAAGTTGGCACTTGCCAATTCCAGTTTAGGCTCCCAGCCTGAAAAACAACCCATGTACTTTAGGTTTGCTCTCTGCTGAGATGACTGTGCACATCAACTAAAGGAATACAGACCATGCAGGGAAAGATGGTAGACGTGAAGAAAGGAGTGTAGAAGGTACTAAGGATCTATTAAGTGTTGGTCATTGTGCAAAGAATGCTACATATATTATCTCATTTAATCTTCCCACCCAAAGAGGTAGCTATTATAATTTCCATTTATAAGGGAGGAAACTGGTCCTCAAGGACTTAAACAACCTGCTCAAGGTCACAGATTTAGCAAGTAGATCAGGTCAGATTTGAATCTTGGGCTCAGAAGGTTGTCCCCTACTGGGAGTTCCTTTGGCAATGCAAAGTCTTTATCTCTTACTACCTATGCTTTTAACATCTGGTTACTGACAAACTTACTTTTTGCTATTAGACTTAATCATGGTTGACCACAGCATGGGAGATACTGACATATCAGGTAAAAAAGTCAAACATGACAAAGCAGCCTAGGACAAGCAGCCATATTCTGACCTGCATTGAGTGCTGAAGCCCAATGAATGCCAAATACTTAAAACAGAAAACCTCAGAGAGAAGTCACAACCCCATTACCAGTGATAAGCATGCTCAGCCATCTGGAGATGAGAAAACGGATATGGAAAGAAAGAAGACTTTCCATAGTCCAAACAGTATCCCTTAAATATCATGTGTGTTTCCCATGTTACCCACTTTCTGATAGACAGACAGACAGACGGATAGACAGACAGACAGACACATTTATAGATGTACTAGTAGCAAAGGATGGCAGCTTGGGATTTGCTGCAAAACTTAAGATGGAAGTTATGGTGTTAGAGAACTTGAGTATCATCCTTCCCCAAAGGTGGTTTAACACTAGGAAAGATGTGCTTTCTGAGGCAGGGGCTTTGTTTAATTTAGAGTAGTGGATGGTTCACAGGAGACTAACAAAGATGTCTGACTGAACCTTCAGAATTTGTTCTTTCTTGCTGATTTGCACTTCCTCTGGTGACATTGAATGATACTTCATTTGTACCCAAAGGCTACTGTGCTACATGCATATCATTTACATCTTAAGTAAAAAGATGACATTGAATTTGGCCCTGTTGCTTACATGTTGCAGACAAATGGTTAGTCCCATTAGACAAATGGCTATCATTAGACTCTAATCTCAAAAAACATAAGAGCAGAGAAACAATTTAGGTAAGTGATTGGGGACTGATAAAATTGTGCTATGCCTAATTATAGGGCACTTTAAATTTCTCAGGTACGTTGAATTGTTTTAGAAGAGAAATTAAAGACAGAGAAATCTGAACACAAGTAGAAAAACTGTGCAGGTACAATCTAAAGCCATGTCTGTTTGAAGATTTTGCCTGTACTGTTAATGCTTTGGATGTGTATTATGACCATAAAATTTACCATTCAATTAGGATGCTTTTTCACATTTTGTGCTAATTTTAATGACAAAAGGGTGCAAGAATAACACCCTCATATTTAACGTACTTTCCATGACAAGCTAACCAAACGGGACATGGATCATAAATTATGAAACAAGCAAGCAATTTTACTTATTTTTCTTCAATCAGATTTCTGTATTTCAGACATGTCTGAGATATAGCACACTGATAAAAGTATGAAGAGTACAAGACAGCATTGTTAATTTCTTAGGAACAACAAATATAAAGGCGTATCACAGGTAAACTAGGCTACATGTACTCCTTGCCTATCAACATCCTGGAGGATATAACCACCGCTGTAATTTTATCTGTTTATATTTCACAGTGGACGTTACATGGCAATCTTTTAATTTTCAGCCCCAACATTGCTAATGGATCCTAAACTACTGCATGTTAATGCTATCGTATCACCATATATTCCTTAACATATATGACAGAATGCATGAAATTCTGTGGGTTGACTGTGGGAGAGGTGCAGGTAGGGGAAGGGATCTAAATATGATTAAGATGTATTGTATGAAATGCACAAGAAGCCTCCAGGAAAGGAATTTGGAAAAACTCCTTCCATCTCTGACCAGACCTACCATTTCACGAGTGTGTCTTCCTTCTGTTACAAGGCTGTAATGTTATGCGAGATTCTGCAGCTCGGTTTTGCTTGCTGCTTCAGAGATGGTATGCATCCACAGAACCCTTAGAACATTTCGCCTACCTTTCCTGAGCACACCAGCTCTGCTGTAATTGACAAGTAGCTTCCACTGAGCTGTCTCACTGACAGGGGGATTTTCGAAGTGGTTTACCTAGCCAAGAGCAAAAATAGCTTTAACAATCAAATATATCACTCTGGTTGATTTTTTTATCTTTAATGCTGATAGTGCTTGCTGATTTTTCAGGTTTAAAGTTGTGAAGTCTGGGATGGGTCTCAGAGGCTGGACAGGAGACCAGGCGGAGACTTTTTACTTCATTGAGAAATAGAGGTCAAGCAGAGAAAGTATCTTGTATCTCATCACAAATTACAGCATGATTCATTTATTCAACATGTATTAAGTAACTATACTATGTTAGTCATTATGTAAACCTTGGAGAGATTAAATGATATTAAAACATAACTTTACCTTCAAAAGACTTTAGGCTGGTTCTCTGAATTGGCTGGCACAGGCGAACCATAAAGTGCTATATTGCTATGGCAGGGGGAGCAATATGGTATACAATGGGACACAAGGAATCAGTGTACTGTGTTTATGGGTAGAGCAATGAAGGGGATAGAAGGGTACATGTGTACCAGCATGTGCAAAGTACTGGGGGGAGGGGAGTGCAATGAAACACAGAATTGAAGAAGAAACTGGTTAGATGATGGAAGATCTTTTTTTCCATCCAGAGAAAGTAATTTCATAGTAACTGAGTAATTCTTAACTCAGGCCATGTGAACACAACAGCTAGAGCTCTGGTTTCATAGAGCATTCTAATTGTGGGAGAAAAAAGACAATGATACAATTTCAAAATCTGTGTGGATTTTAAGGTGACAGATGTTTAGGGTACTAAGGGAAGCCTTTTTAGAGGAAATGGCTTCTAAATGAAGGCCTCTGAATGCGGAGTCCATCATGGGCAAAGGCTTGGCCAGGGGTGTAGAACTGGTGAGGAAAGCATATCGGATGATAGGTATGGCATGAGCAAAGTCTCAGGGGCATGAAAAGGATGTTGGGGAATGTAAGGGGCTCAGGACTGTGGGAAAACATAGTGGAACGTTAAAGAGCCAAGAAAAGTCCACAAGGTCTTGTCTGCAGAACTTGGAAGATAATCTTTTTTTCTGAGGGCAATTAGAAGCCAAAGAAAGGCCTTAAACAGGGGACAAGCTTATCAGAATTTCCTTGGACAATCAGTACCTGAAAGGAAGGTCGGGGTCCTAGAGGTCATGCTGGCTAGAAGGAGGTAGGGTTATATATCTATCTTTTAACAGATCTGGACAGCTTATGTCAGGAAATAAACTTGGTAGCAAAACTGGACAGCTTTCTCTTCCAAGGTGCTGATTAAATATTTGGGCTGTATACCTCAGGTTTGTGTCTTAATGGGCCACCTACCAATTACAGATTTACAGATGTGCAGTTTTAGTTGATGTGTGGGATTTCCGTTTTCTGTATGTATGCTTCCAAAGTGCAGGCATAGATCCACAAGCACAGAAAGTCCTGTCCAATTGTTTGAAGTTATTTGGTAGCAGATGTGACTGGCATCCCATTCAGACCCTCTAGACCTTATCTCTTGAGAGCACACCTGCCTAACTTCAAATGCCAGCACCCATACTTCTTTGTCAGCGAGCCCACTTTGCCATCTGCTTGGCAGGCCAGAAGTGTTGGGAAATTAACACTCCTTGGGAGCAGCTCTCAACCAATGACAGATGGGAGGTGATGTTTGAAATCCTAGCTCCCTTTCCATAGATGGGATCATCCTGGGGTGAGTGTGTTTTTAAACTGGTTCACAGAGCTTCCCCAGTGGTATTGTGATCCAGATGACTACAGCAGTCACATCCTGAACTGCACACTCTTTAAGGCCTTTCCCCATTTCTGGCTTACTCCTGTTACTGGTCTTCTTACCCTTCACTCTTCAAATAAACTGCCTTTACCTTGTTTCTTGTTTCAAGTTTGGCTTGTATGGGACAATAAACCGAAACTGTCCAATAATGCTCAATGCCTCTGGAATGTGGTACCTAGTAAAGTTAGGATCATGTGAGCATCTCTTCATTCTCAATTTTTTCATGTGAATCTAATCTTTTCATTAAGGGTCAAAGCTGATTGCATGGTAGGTCCATGGTGCACGCACACACAGACACACACACACAGACACACACACACACACACACACACACACACACACACACAGATAGATGGAAAGATAGATAGAGAGCTGGCCTAGAATTCACTATGTAGGCCAGGCTGGCCTTGAATTCAGAGACTGTCTAGGCTCTGCCTTCCCAAGTGTTGGGATTAAAAGTATGCACCACTGTGCCCTGCTGGTTCAGGGTATATTGATGTCAAGAATGTACCATAACTCCTCAAGGCTTAGGACTGCATCCTGCCAGGAATGGAGAACTGTGGAATCACATGGTCTCTCATTTTTCTTCTTGCTTATGATAAAAGAAGCAGGCACATCTTCGACTTCTACTTATTTGGAAGAAAACAACCCAAGCTTAGCAGTATGGTTAGAAGCCTCTTTGAATCCTTCTGGAACATCTCAGTAGGTAAGGTCTCAGGCTTCAGTGTTCTCTGTTGACAGCAAATGCTGGCATGCTGCCCAAGTTGGATGAGAGTCCCTATCTTTACATTTCTGGATTTCTGCTGTTATGGCAGTAGGTGTGTGGGAGAGACAGTTGATGTGTTCACTGGATTCTTTCCCAGGCAGTGATGTGCCTGGGGAGTATGTGCTGGTGGAGACAAATTCTCCATGTGCTGTCACTGCTGCCAGTACAGGTGTTGAAAGTCTCCATGATGGCAGTGTGTTGAACTTCAGGAAAACTGAGCTGATTTGTCTGCCAAAATTTGGGCTGTCTTTCTTCTGGTTGATACTCACCATTGTTGGATGCTTTGTACTGATAGGATGGTGATCTAACTTTTCTACCTTACTAACAGGGCCATTGATTAGAGGGTGGTGTGGTGTGTGGTGTGTGTTTGTGGGGGGGTACACATTCTTCATTATTGAGGTTTAACTTATATATAGTTAAGTATACAAATCTCAAATATATAGTTTATGCATTTGTATGTACACATCCATAACAGCATCATTCAGGCCAAGAGACAGAATATTTGTAGCACCTACAAGGATCCCTCATGTCCCCACTCAGTTAATAGCTTCACCAGTCCTAGAGGGAAATTGTTCTAATTTATATCAGTATTGATTAGTTTTACTTGGGCTTGAGCTTCCTATAAATAGAATCCCATGGTATGTACTTTTTTGTCTTTGGGGGGTGGTTGAGACAGGGTCTCCCTACAGTCCCAGCTGGCCTGGAAGCTGCTATGTAGATCAGGCTGGCCTCAATCTCACAGAGATCCACCTGCCTCTGCATCCCTGGTGCTGGGATTAAAGGCATGTGTCACTATGCTCAGCTTTCTTTTGTCCTTTGGCAATAAGAGTTGCCACTGTCTTAGATTCTCAGCAATACTTGGCATTATGTATCTTTCTAATTTTTACCATTCTGGTGGATGTTCACTGGCATCTCATTTTTTAGGGTAATTTGCATTTCCATGGTGACTAACGTGAACTAAGCACCTTACCATACACTCATTAGCCCTGCTGCTAGCTAGCTTCTTGCCTAAAGTGCCTTTTCAAGCCTTTTACTCTTTTGATTATTTGGTTGTTGTGCCTTTACCTTATTGTTTGTAGGAGAAAATCTAAGTTCAAGACGAGTAAGTATCATTGGATACACTGAAAGGAAGAAGAACTCCAGAGGTAGACTAGCATGCTAGAAACAACAATCTGATATAAGATTCATATAATTTGTGCTCATAGTCAACTAAGTTACTTCCTGATGATCTTGAGCAAATGATCCTTCTGGACCCTCGGTTTCCCTATCAAAGCAGGATTACTATTTTACAGTGTTGTTGATTTCTGAACGATAACAATATAGAACTCTTATCAGAAATATCCACTAGAGGTACCCATTTATTCTTTTCAATCAGAAAATGGAGCTGGTGTCTTCACCCAGGAGATGCTATTCATGTGTCAGATGATGGCCTAATTGAATGCCCAGAAATCTTATATTCTTCTTGGCTGTATAATAATGTTATTGTCATAGGGCAACTGCCTTTCTCTTGATGCAAATGTTATATTATTTATGAGAAGGAGGGTCTTATTTTTGTAGCAAAGTTTACTAAGATAATATTCTCCAGTGACTTATTTGATTTGGGCCAGGAAATATCTCTATGACTTTGTTTTCAGAATACTGTGACCTCTACTTGCAGGGAGAAACTTCTACTTCTACAAATCAGCATTAGTACGAAGCTAGAGCTGTTTCTAGAAGGGCAGCACAGTGAGTAGGTAAGTTGCAGGCTCCTGCCTGCCTTTCTAGTTTGGGTCTGTGAAGAATGATAGCCCATTAACTCCTCCTTGGTACCCTGTGTTTGGACACATTCATTTTACCACTTGTTATATTACAACAGCTATATTCTTTTAGATCTTTAGGGAAGGCTCTGAGTCTCAGTCTTCATTATATTCTTACTCCCAGCGCACTTAATGGAAGAGAAGACATACAATAGTTAAGACAAACATTTCGGCCAAGCAGGCATACTCTCGTACTGTCCCCTTAGCATCAACAGCATACATTAAGCAGCTTCTCCTGAAACCTACATAAATGCTGAGAGGCGATTAAGTGAAAATTCTAGGTAGTTCTGAGAGACTAAGGAGAAAAAGAAAAACAAACAAAAAAGCAAGCAAACAAGCAAACAAGAAGAACCAGAACACGAATAGATTGTACTTAAAATGAGTACACATACTTGTATGTTTGCACAAGTAAAAACACAGTAGAAATTGAAAAACATAAAAACAAACACTATAGGAATTCTTTTCTAGCCTAGCTCTCAAGAGATTATACAGACTGGTGCACTTTTAGAAAGAATAGCATATTAGAATAAAGAATAAAGAGATTTAAATATTCGTAGATTATCATTCCTTCTTTCCAGGGAGAAGTAGCTTTCCAAGAATTGATATAAAACAACCTGCAGATCTTAAATGAGCTTTCAGTTCATTTAAAAAGTGGGTGAGCTTAGGTGTTGCTCTTGTTCTATCATGTAATAGAGCACAGAACACAGCAGTGTCTTTGTAAATTGCACTCCAATGTTTTCCATGTCAAGCTAACTACTTCAAACAATTGTTGGAATCAGTAATGTTCAGTACATGTTAAAAGGTGCTTCTGTATTGGTTTAACAAGTAGCAGCAGGCTTTGTAACTTCTCTGTTTAAGTAACAAAAGGGAAAACCAAAATGCTAAGAGCAAACTGTTCTGGTGTGGAAACACTTTCACAGTACTTTGCATATGACTTCATAAAGGGATATTCCCAAAGGGAAAACCTCATGGTAGACACTGGTTTCTTTGGCCGATCACTGTGTAAGAGAGTCCATAAGCCATTATCCGTGCTTCTCAGTCTGGGTGCAGGGGCCTGCTCTCAGACTAGCTTCTGTGGAATATTTGAGTTTCTTAGTGAGTGCTGAGGAGGACTTGTAAGCCTGCTGCCTTGCTCCTCTAGGAGTAGGTATTGGAGCAGCCACACTGTACCTGTTATAGTATCATCTAGCTGGATGTCAAAAGGAAACCACCCAGGAGCAAAACCAAAGCGATTTTAAAAGAAAGACTTCCACACAGGAGGTTGGGAAAAGCGTCTGTGTGAACAGTGTGAGAAAAGTTGTGAGGGGCTTTCAGAACATGAAGAGGGGCAGGCAAACAGCAGTAAAGATAAGTTCATTTTGTCGAACTCACTATAGCTCCACCTTCTCAAGATCTCATTGTATATGTACTTCAAACTTGGAGGGTGACAAAACAGATGTTTTAATAAGTTGGGGCTATGTTGGATGGCACAAACAAATAAATTATTTTTTTAAACATATGCATGTGTTTAGATACATGATGGGAAGATAGACCGAGTCGCAAACATTATGACTTTACATACCTTAACTCAGTTTAACTCAGTTTTTTGGTGTGTACAGGGGTGGGGTGGTGGTATATGTGTACATATGGTGGGGGCACATGTGTAGAGGCTAGAGGAGGATGTTGGGTGTCCTGCTCTATCACTTTCTGCCTTATTCCCTTGAGGCAGGATCTCTCACTGAACCTGGAGTTAGAATGGCAGTCAGCAAGCCCAAGTTGGCCACACTCAGCTTTATACATGGGTGCTAGGGGTTCAAATTCAGGTTTTCATGTTTACATGGCAAGTGCTGCCACCCACTGGGCCATCTCCCCAGTCCTATTCAAAGTTTTACAGTTCTCTTTTCTTTCTTTTTTTTAATTTTTTTTTTTTGCCATGTCTGGTGTTATAGGACTATACTAATAACTTCTTGGGAAGCTAGGGCATTAGGTTCACAAGTTCAAGACCTGCCTGGACTACAGAGCAATTTCAAAGACCAGCCTGGGGCACCTTAGTGACTCAAAATAAAAAAAAATAAAAGAGGACTGGGGATATAGTCCAGTCTCAGAGCACCTGTCTAGCCAGTACCAAAAAGGGTTTTACTTTTTGTTTTTAATACCAGACAAGTGGAAGGGCAACTTGCCCTAATGTTTCCTGGTTGTACCTTTGCTGCCTTGTCCTATCTTTTGTTGAATGGGTGTTTGGAAATTCTGTGAGGTTCAGTCTGTGCTTTCCTATTCTATTTCCTTAGTCTGAGATTCTGACTGACCTTTCAGAACCCTCCCAAGTTGAACCACCTGTGGAACTATGCTAACTCAGATGCCTGAGCCTCTTCTTACAGCATTTACTGAGTATTGTGGCAAGGGCCAAGCATTTGTATTTATTTATTTATTTATTTATTTATTTATTTATTTATTTATTTTGAGATAGTGTCTCCCTGTAGGTCCAGCTGGCCTAGTACTCCCTATGTAGACCAGGACGGCCTTGATCTCAGAGAGATCCACTTACCTCTGTCTCCTGAGTCCTGGGATTAAAGATGTGTGCCACTACACCTGGGTAAGCATTTGTATTTTAAAAAGTTTTCCAGAATTGGGGCTGGAGAGATGGCTCAAGGGTTAGGATCACTGGCTGCTCTTGTGGGGGACCCAGGTTTGGTTCCCAGCACCTACATGGCAGCTAATAACCATTCATAACTCCAGTTCCAGGGAATACAATATCCTCTTATGGCCTCTGTGGGCATTGCAGGCACACAGTACAGTTATATACATGTAGGCAAAACACTTGTAAACATAAAATTAAAAAATAAAAATAAAAAAGCCTTTTAGAGACTGTAACACAGATGAGGTTGAAGACCCTTGCCTCCCAAATCTCTCAAATTTATTCTTTTCAAAAGTCTCATTTCTGCGGTGTGTGGTGGCATACTCACTTAATTCCAGCACTCGGAAGGCAGAGGCAGGCATATCTCTGTGAGTTCAAGGCCGCCTGGTCTGCATAGAAGTCCCAGGCCAGCTTGGGCTACAAGCAGACCCTGTCTCAAAAACAGGTCTCATTTCTGTTGCTCCTGATTTGGTTCCATCTATCTGAATGACAAAAAATAGCTGCCAAACTCTTCTTTGTTGCTTTAATTCTATTTCCATACAAATACCAGGGTAATTCTTCTACAGCATAAATCCAATTCAGCCTTTCTATGCTTTATGTCCTCCAATGGTGCCCTCTCAATGGACCTGTTCACTTCTTAGATGATGATGGAGAACAGCTTTTTTCATCCTTCGAAGTATCTCTCTTAGCTTAAAATGCTTTCTTTTTCATTTAAAACAATGAAAGATTCACATGAAGTCATAAACAGTTCAGAATTCCCATGTATCTCTCACTCAGCTTGCCATAGTGATAAATATCTTGAATAGCCACACTACACTATCAAAACCATGAAGCTCATTTTGGTACAATACTATTAGCACCAGAGGCTTCATTTGGGTATTACCAGTTTTTACATATACTTTTTTGTATGTGTGTGGAATGCTGTGAACTTTTATCAAATGAGCTTAATGAAATTTTTAAATGATCCTCTTTGGCCAGCAAGGGGCGATCTCAACCCTGATTGTACATTAGAATCTCCTAGGTGAGCTTGAAAAAAATGGTCACGTGTGGGTCCCATTCTAGACTATGCTTTAGTCCAGCACTTTTCAGGCTTAAATGTGTACATAAATCAATGCAATAGGCTTGGAGCTTGCTAAAATGTTCACTCTGACTTAGTAAATCTAGGTGGAATCTTGAGAGTCCAATGTAATGGAGATTCTGCCAGTCTGAGGACCACATTTGCAGTAGATCATCCTGGTTTTAGGCCACCAAGATGAGATTCAATGGGTGTAAAGCCTGACATAGTATATTTTAATTCTTCTGATGATTCTAACATGCAGCCACAGTTGAGAGCCACTAAGCTATATGATGAAAATTGAAGGTCACCATTGAAGGTCACCATTCCAACTTTGTTTAAGCCATTCCAGGTCATTTCAGTTTCTTCTGATGACCTATTCATTTACAAAACCTATTGAAGAAAATTTCCCTGCATATGATCCATATTCTTCTGAAATCTAAACATATCTTGTATGAATTTTCTCAACTTGCCCTGCCAGCACTACAGTTTCTTCTCTCTCTATAATATCCCACTTTGAAACCAATAGGAAGGAGACACTGTACCACTGCTTGCATGCTCAAACTCTATGAAAGAGATTGCTTCCACATTACCATTTAGTCTTCTCCTTCCATTGTCAATTGGGTGCCAAGCTCAGAGATGCTAGAATGTTCTTTCTTTAGCCCTTGACAAGATTCACTTTTAGCTCTTGAGCCTTCCTATCTTGAAAACTTAAGCCATCAGATGAAAATTGCCTTCAACTTTCTGCTACCAAATCCATAAAAATTGCCCCTGTCCTTCCTACCTTTGAAAATCAAAGTGGTGATCTTCCCTCTCTCTAAAAGACAATTTGACAATTCCTTTAATCAGTTTTCATCTTTTCTTTCCTTATTTTTTAGGGCAGTTTAACCTTTTCTTCCACATTTTCAAACTCTTTCTGCTAGTTTTTTTCTCATCAGCTTGGAAAACAGTCTATGTCTTTCCAATAACCTGATATGGCCGCTACATCTCCTGCCTTTAAATAGCCCTTTATATATGTTGTCCTCATCTAGCATTTGGAAAACAATAATTTATGCTGGGTTTGGTAGTGAATGCTTATAATCCCAGCTCTTGGGAAGCTGAGGCAGAAAGATTGTGAGTTTAAAGCCAGCCTGGACCACATAACAAGTGAGAGCCTGTCCACCCTTAAAAAGTAATTCATGGCTTGTTACATTCACCTCTGCACTTCTCACTTTCTTACAAAGTCACTCTAATGTAGACTCTATCCAAGCACTCAACCAAAACTCAACAATTACTTCTAAGACTGTAAATCCATAGCTACTTTTCAGTCTTTATCTTCTTAAACTCTCAGCAGATATCCACAGCTAAATATCAATAATGAAATGTCAAAGGAGGACTTAAAAATATCTGAAATGGTTCAGCATATTGAAATTTCCATGGGATTCCCATAGGTTCTATTAAGGCTCTGGCTGGACTCTTTCACTGTCATACTCCCTACTAATGTGCCTGATAAACAAAGGTATTCAGCAAACTTATCTATGGTGTCATTGAAGCCCTCCTTCACTTCTATGATGAATTCCCTGACTCAATACTTTTCTCTCCACTTATCTCTCCACCTAGCTTTTTCTTTCCATCTAAGTGAATCATTACCTTTGCCTATTTACAAATTTGGTTTTACGCAAGACACTGTCTCTGAAACTTCTGATCTTGTGACTTCCCACTAAATTTTTCATGGGTGATAAATTCAACTTCTGTGGTGGTTTGACTTCTCACCTTTATGCTGACCAATCTCCAGTTTACCTCAACACCTTACTTTTCTTCCAGACTTCAGATCTAAATTTCCATCTGTTTCTTGAAGATTTATAGATACAGGCTATGGCAGTGTTTCAAATGGCGTATATCCAACAGCTGAATCTTCCTCTTCAAATCAGTTATTCCAATTCTTTCCTGTTGTGGTTAGCAGCATAGCCCTCTTTCTAGTCACATGTGTAGGAAACTTGTAAGCCCAAGTCATTCCTTTCTCTTGGTGTACTCCCAGATCCAGTGATATGCAGGCCTTATTGATTCTATTTCCCTATTTAGGGACTAGTATTTTTAGTGTGTGTTCTGAAGTTCATTAGTTCCTACTGATGTTGATGGGGTCACCTAAAAAGTGAAGTGTCCATATCAAATAATTTTGAGAAATGCTCATTTAGGTGGACTTAAAAGTTTTTAGTTGCTTTTTTGAGAGGAACATTCTAGAGCCTTTAGTATGGTAATATGCATTCAATATAGGAAATCCACATCTTGTTTGCCAAAGTTATTTGACTATAGAGCTTATAGCTCCAAAGGAAACTTTCCTATAGTACATTTTGGAAAATGGTAGTTTAATTTTATTTTTTCTTTCTATAGCTTTCCTATTCTAAGCCTCTTGTTTATAGACTTAAATAGCTTCCTGGGTATAAGACTGGATCTCCTTTTCTCTGTCTTAATTATTTGATTTAACTTGTAAACCCATGTAAGAGCTATCCTTATAAAAGTTTGATTATGATCATGACACTTCCCAGAGCAGTAAACATAGTGCCCCTTGCTTTGTCCAGGTGATCTATGTCCATATTTTCTGCCTACTTATTCTATAAATTACTAGTAGAAAGAAGTTACAGTTTCCAGTTATAATACTGGATCTATCTGCTTCTTTCAGTTCTATCAATTCTTGCCTTATGTATTTTGACGCTCTACTGTTAAGTGTTTACAAGGTTAAGGTTTTTGTTTTTTCATGGAGAACTTATTCCTTAGTGACTATGCAATGCCCCTCTTTATCCTTATAAATTTTCCTAGTTCTAAGTCAATTTTATCTGAAGTTAATATAGCTACTTGAGCTTTCTTTAGGTTAGCATTGTCGTGGCATAACTTTCTCCATCTCTTTACTTTTACTGTATATGAATCTTCATATTTAAGGTGGGTGTACTGTAGATGATATAGAGTTGGTTCTTATTTTTTCATAATTCACTGATAGATGCTGTCTTTTGTGCTTGATATATATGTATGTTACATTTATGCTGATTGATATATTCTATTTATTGATATAGTTGGATTAATATCTATTGTGATTATATTTCTCTTATATTTTTCCTTTCTCCATTTCTTGCTTTCCTAGATTTTAATTGACCCTTTTATATTCTCCTCTAGTTTATCAAAGTACACTTCTTTAAAAACTTTAGTAGTTGCTATAACACAATAAGCTTTTATAGCTAACCTAAGTTCACCTATAAACAATGCTACAATGATTCACATGTAGTGCACTTAAAAGAGAGCACTCTCATTTCCTCCTTCGTATGTCCTGTGACATGGCTGCTATTCATTTCATTTATCTGTTATAATCACTGAATACAATGTGGTCATTGCTTTAAATGAGCAATTTTCTTTTAGATCCAGTAACAATAAGAAGACTAAGATAAAAGATTTTAGTTAACTTTCATTTACTCCTTCTCTAACACTCTTCTTTATGTAAATCTGACTTCTGAAACTGTTTCATTTTCCTCCTTCTGCTTGAACAACTTCTTTTAATTTTTTTTTTGTAGGACAGGTCTGCAGACAGTGAATTCTCTCTGAGGAAGTCTATATCTCCTTCACTCTGAAATATAATTTTGTTGGCTATAGAATTTTAAGTTGATGGGTTTTAATTTTTCCTTTCAACACTTTACATATTTTACTCTGTTCTCTTCGTGCTTGTATTATTTTCTGCTAAGGCTTATGTCATTCTCATCCTTGTTCCCCCTTTCAATATGTCCTCTTTATCTTCAGTTTTCTTTAATTTGAATAAAAGATATGCCTAAGTGTGGTTTTACGAATACTTATTCATCCTGGTGCTCTCTGAGCTATGTGGATTAGTGGTCTGGAATGTGGCATTATCTTTGGAAGGATCTTTGGCTATTATTCAATATAACTGCTGCTTCATTTTCCTGGCTCTTCTGGTATTCCAATTATGCATATGTTATACCTTTTGATACTGTCCTGCAACTGGATAGTCTGTTAGGGACTTATGTCTTCTTTCTCATTCTTTAACTCTTTGTATTTTAGTTTACTACATTTCCGTTACCCGACATTCAGGCTCACTGACTGTGTCTGTTATGGCTGCTGCTCAGTTCATCATAGCCACTTTATTTCTGTGGCAGTGTTTATTTCTAGCATTTCCTTTTGAATCAACCTGAGAGTTCCAAACTCTGATCATACTGCCTATCTGTTCTCGAGGTCGTCTTCTTTCTCCGTTAAAGTCCTTAACATATTAATCATACTTATTTTTGAAATATTTTATTTATTGTTTTTATTTTATGTGTATGAGTGTTTTGCCCGCATGTGTGTAAGTGCATCTGTGTCGTGCAATGCTCGCAGAGGTCAGAAGAGGGCACTGGAACCCCTGGAACTGGAGTTACAGACAGTTGTTAGCCACCATGTGGGTGCTGGGACTCGAAATTGGGTCCTCTACAAGAGCAGTCAGTGCTCTTAACTATCTCTTCAGCTCCAATGATACTTATTTAAAATTTTCTATCTGGTCATTTTAATACCCATATCATATCAATTTGGTTCTGATCTTTCCTCTCTCTGTCACATCTGAGTAAAGAAAAAATTCATAAGCTGCACCTGTATCAATTAATAGGATCTACAATAAATAGGCCTTCATAGACTTTTTTTTGAGACTTTTTGTTAATCTAGTTGCCAGGAATCATTTTTATGTTCATTATAGCTATGGGTAACAAAACTTTCAAATTCCCCTGTTGTCCTTGTATATGTCTCTGCTGTTGACTTTGGACTTTCTTACATACATGTCCTGAGAGAGCCTATATCTTGTTGCTCTTTTACCTATAATCTACTGTTATTATACTGGAGCTCTGTTGATATATTCATAAAGTATGAGAGGGGAAATGCTTTATAATTGTGCTGGACAGCTTTAGTGTCAACTTGACACACCTGGGTTGAGGGAGCCTCAATCTGGGAATTGCCTCTATTGGACTGGCCTGTGGCCAAGTCTGAAGGGCATCTTCTTGATGCGTGATGTGGGAGGGCCCAGCCCCCAGCCCACTGTGGGTGGTGCCACCCCTGGGCAGGTGGGCCTGTGTTGCATAAGAAAGCAGGCTGAGTAGGGGCCAAGGGAGCAAGCCAGTAAGCAGCGTTCCTCCATGGCCTGTGCTCCAGCTCCTGCCTCCAGGTTCCTGCCCTGAGTTCCTACCTTGGGCTCCCTGATGAACTGCGACCTGGGAGATGTAAGACAAATAAACCCTTTCCTCCCCAAGTTGGTACTGGTCAGAGTGTTTTGTCACAGCAATGAAGAAACAAACTAGGACAATAATCTTCCAAAGAAATATCATCCTTTTAGTGGGTTTGGGCCTTGAACCTGTGACCTTGCCAAGTTATTTCTCAAGTACTTCTCTGAATCCTTGACTCTTGTTGATTCTCCCCCACTCACTTATGTAGCCTAACAGAAGTATTGAAGGGGCTGTAGTAGGGAGAAATCTAGGATAAAGTTTCAGAATTTTGCTTTCTGGATTTTTGCCCTGGACAGAAGGTTTTTGTTACAGACAAGAATAAATGTATGTCATAAAAATAATATTAATAATCCTCTTTTATAGGGGACAAAATGGAGACTCCTAGAGAGGTTAAATGACTGGATCAAGGTCACTTCCAAGTTCAAAGCCTTAAAACAAAGAACTGTAAGGTTCTGAATCAATGCTTATTCCACTAGGCCCAAATTGGAACTTACTAAACCTTATCTATCTCTAATAGCACTAAAGTCAAACAGTAGTTAAAAACAGAACATTACGGGGCTAAAGAGATGGCTCAGTAGGGGGTTTGAGAGATAGCTCAGTGGTTTGGAGAAATGGCTGCTCTCATAGAGGACCTACCTGAGTTTAGTTCCCCGCTCCTGCATGGCAGCTAATAATCATCATTAACTCAAGTTTCAAGGTAGCTGACGCCCTCTCCCCTCTTCTGGCAACCGACAAAGACTCTCTCCTACCAAACTCTAGTCAAGCTTTTGAACTTTCTTCCCAACTAGGTCATGGCTTTTAAGACTTCTTTGTCTATCTTTGCATCAAATAATTTTTAAAGACTAATTTTATTTTAAAATTATGTATATATGCACATGTCTGTGTGTGGGTATGTGCACATGAATGCAGGTGCCTGTGGAGGCCAGAGGTGTTGGATCCTGCTAGAGATTCAGATGGTTGTAGGAAGCCTGGTGTGGATGCTGGGAATCAAACGTAAGTTCTCTACAAAAGCAGTACATGCTCTTAACCATTGAGTCATCGCTTCAGCCTCCTCAATCAATGCATCAAATAATTTTAGCAACAATTCTACTTAACCAGAAACCCCCACCTTCCTCTGTAACTGATTATACTAGGTACCTGACTGAATTTCTCATTTCCTGAATCCCCCAGGTGATACCTAATTACTCTGGCCTGTCTCCATCAAGAATCCCATCAGGTTTATTTAGCCAGAATTCCCTCATAATCCTTGATGTTTCTTTTAAAAGTTCCATTCACTGCTACCCACTGTGCTCCTAAGTATAACTTCCCACTTTTCCTTGTATTAAGAATTCCCTATCACAAATTCCTATACCTAGTCCTATACCTATTTCAGTGTTTCTGCCTGAATAAAGTCTATCTTATCATTTTTATTAACAAATCTTTGTTGTTTAATTTGTGTGCAAAATGATGTATTTTATTATGACCTTTTCATACACATATATGATACATTAATGCATTTTGGACATACCCCTCATTGCCCTCTTGTTACTCCTTCTCATCTTATGCTGGTCCCCTTTCTCTCCCTCAAATGATGGTTCCTTGTCTAGTTGCATGTCTTAAATATATACATACATTTTTAAACAATCTAGATTTTGCACATGAGGGAAACATGCAATTTTATCTTTCCCAGTCTGGCTTATTTCACTTAACATGACTGTTTCCAGTTTTATCTACTTTCCTTCATTTATCTTTATCTGCTTAAATATTCTTTAACAAGTGCTGTAATTTTTCAGTACAACCACATAGCTGAGGTCCTGTTTCAAAAATAGAGCATGTAGTTCCTATATACACACACTGTGAATTCTGATTTGCTTTGAAGGCATTTTCTACAAGGGCAAATGGCAAATGGCTAGTAACCTAGTGTGGGAAGTCTCTGGGAGAAAAGAAGCTTTGGTAATCATGAATGTTTAATGGTAGCAATAACATTCTCTGTGTGTGTGTGTGTGTGTGTGTGTGTGTGTGTGTGTCTGTCTGTCTGTCTCTCTGTCTCTCTATTATTTCTAGCACCATCTCAGTATGTTCTTTACTATGTTCGGCCCCTTGACTTAACCATACCACCTGTCCACAGACAGCTGAGAAAACTTCTGTCCAACATACCTGGGCTTACACTGGAAATTGCACATGTTAAGGTTTATGTAGTACTCTTGGTGTAATAGATATTAGGGTATCATTCAGAACTCATTGATGAACAAATAACTTTTGCACTTGGCTTCTATCTGTTGACTAGCTTCTACAAGAGCATACCTTTTGGGAATTACTTCTGGCAAATAATTGCTAGGATGTTTTATATCAGTGCTTTCAAAAATGGTCCCTCGACCAAGAGAAACAGTATCACATTGAGGAATTGGAAGAAACACAGATTCTTAGGTTCCACCTTAGGTCTATTGATGGAGAGACTCTGGTGGTGGAGTCTGGTCTGTATTAGGACATGCCTTCTAGGCACAAGTTGGAGAGTTTTAGCCCAAAGAGGAGCTTAAATAGCACACAAAAGCACAGCAAGGTTTCTCTGGTCCACTAATCCACTGTTCTCATCAAAGTGTGGACAGCAGATCACAGCAGCATACCTGGGAACTCATACAAGTACAGAATTTCAGATCTGCCTCCCCAGACTTACTGAATCAGACTCTGCATATTCACAGAGATCCCAAGAACTTCAGAAGCACCTTCAAAATTGAGAAGCACCATTAACCTTCGCTTAGCAATGAAGATGGCTTTGAGGACATTAGGCAGAGAAAACTACTTAGATAGAGGAATCTTTAGATTGGTGTATTTGCTTACAGGTTATTTATTGATTTCTTTTAGAACCTATAAAAAGAAATTTTGAAAAGGGGTGGGCAGGGAAGTACATTGAGCTAAATGATAAAAATTTCCAGTCAGCAAAATTTTCCAACATTTCAGTTTTAAAAGAATTCACAATTATCATTTGCTCAGGTCTAGAGCAATTCTGACAACATTCTTTCCTTTGAAGTGCTTCCAGATCTACTTATGTGGGCAAGATTTCCCAGGGAAACACAGTAGTCATGTAAATTAAGTGAGGAAGAATTATCTACTCTAAACTAAATCGTTGGAGGTTCCCCTTTCTTGGCACATTGCTCAGAATAGTGAAGAGAACTTTGAAATTAGACCCCACTGGCCCCTCCAGCTTTTCATTTTAATGGTACTTCCCAGGGCAGGAACTGAAGGCTGCCTCTGTGCACAAAATTCCTGTCAAACATGAAGACGATATTCTGAGCCCAGAGAAACAACCTTGAACCAGAATGCCAAACACTCAGTCCCATGCATAGCTTTGCCTACCAAAGACCTTTATGCAGAAGTTGTTGCTGCACAATAGAATTAATCCAATCATCTGTAATGACTCAGAGTCATTAAAGAGCAGCAAATTGCCAATCTGAGTATTGAGAATGTAGATTGAGCAACCATTATTGCCTGTTGGGTCAAAGAAAAAAAAATACCCAATGTGTATTTACTCAACAGGTAATAATTGTGTTAAAAGAGCTGGCTCATGTAGTAGTAATAATGATCACACAACCTACAGGAGGCTACGGTTACACAATGTCTTCACATATTTATCTATTGTATCCTTACCTTAAGTGGGTAAAAGAGATCCCATTCCACCTAGTGTTCTATCTGATCCAGCATCTGGAGGAGGTTAGGTGACTTGTTCAAAGTCACACACTTAAAAGAATGGAGGCTTGGAACCTGACTTTCTTGATCCCCAATCCAGTGTTCTGTTTACAATAGGTAAATTTGAGCCTTTGTATTCAAAGTGTGGTCTGCTGACTAATGTCATCAGCATTACCTGGGAGCTTTATTAAGATGCTGACTAAGCTTGACATGGTGGCTCATACCTGTAATTTCATCATTTGAGAGGCTGAGGAAGCATCATTACTTAGCATTTGAGGTCAGTCTGGGCTAAAATGTGAGATCTTGTCTAAAGAAAAGAAAGACCCAAATAAATAAATAAATAAAAAATGAAATATAAAAAAGAAATGCAGATTATCATATCCTACCCCAGAACCCCTGACTGAGAATCTATAGTTTAACAATAAGCCCGGGTGATGTGTGTATAGGTTAAAAAGTCTAAACACAATCAAATAAACTTTGCTCAATCTACCACTTTTCCAGATGTTGTACAACTACAAGAACAAAAACAAAAGTCAACAACTCAAACCTCACAAATTAAGGTACTAAATATCACAAAGTTATTTTAAACACTTAATTTGATAGTTGTATAGTAGAAATGCCAATTTTTCCTTGAGCCATTCAAAAAGAATTGAGAAAGCCTTGGCAGTAATGATGGCAGGAAAGCTTCATGGAACAGGCAAAAGGGTATTTACCTTCGAAGCTGAAAAACGAACAGTTCTATGGGTTTCACTGAATTCACAATAATATGTTGTTTGTTGTCTGATTATCATTTCTTTCAAGTTCATCTTTCTGACCAATACTTCGAATTAACCTGGCTCACATTTATGAAAAGAAGGGCTAAATAACATATGAACAGTGGTCTCTACAACAGTGATGCTACTGATGCTATGGTTAGGTAAATCACTTTTCCCTGATTTTTAAAGTGTTTCATGTATACATTTGAGTATGAGTATGGCCAATATTTTGAGACTTTACTCCAAGCAAATAAGGACATGTGTAGTATAGTGAGTTGACTTCCAGGGTACTTAATGAGAACTGCAGAATTCTCTACTTTCCATATCAGGGTGTCTTGTGGGGAAATAAGGTCAAGTTTTTGCCTTCTCAAACTCTACACAAACCAGAGGGTGGTCAGGTACTTGGTTTTCTAAGAATTTCTCCTCACCTAAAGACTATCACACCTGGAAGGAGAATGAATGCTTATCAACAAGTTTGAAACAAAGATTTGTTATGGATGTAAAATGAAGAGAGATCTAAAGAAATCATGAGGAAAAAAAATCTGTTTGACCTAAATAAATCAAGAAGGAGGGAGAGTACATGTACTGTCCTCTTAAGTATCACCCACCAAGAATTTATTAAATACCTTCTGTTCAATACATATTATGCTAAGTTCTAGGAGATATTTAATCAGCATCAAACATTGTTTATGTCCTTGAACAGCTCATGATCTTGCTTAAGAGAAAGTATCATATGAAAATACAGAAAATTATGTAATGGTCTTTAGTTAAGCATTAATGAATGTCGATGTAAACGCAAGTCAAGTAGATTTGAGGAAAAGGAGCCATGAATATGAGAAATCCTCAAAAGTAGGAAGCATGTGAATTGGAACTTAAAGGGAAGCATAAGGGCACTTCTAGAGAGAACAACAATAGTAGATATGTTAAGATGCAGGGTGTGAGATGGAGGCCTGCAAACACTGGGGTTCATAGAGAGTAGCTGGACACGAGCCATTTATATGTGGAGGTTCACCAAAACAACATATTCTGGTGTATCTGTATCAGAATCTGGTGGTCCTTGTGAAACTGAAGAATGAACAGCTATGCTGTATCGTGGCCTTAAACTTCATGGAGATGAGGTCACAGCTCCTAAACCTTTAACTGTATAATTCTGTCTAGGTATGAGATATTGGAACAGATGCTCTTAAGAGTTCTGCCTACGTTCTCAGCTTACACTCACCTCTACATGCCAAAGCACTTACTGCAAATGTCTGGAAGTACTCTACTGAGGCTTAAAAATATTCCAGTAGTGGGGACAAATTCTGCAGATGGAAATATCTGTGATTTCTTTTCCTCATATGCAGCTACCTCGGCTAGAACTGGGAATAAATATCCAGGTTCTCAGGTACTTGCTTTACAGTGCCTTCCTGAGTCCACCGGTATGAATGAGCTCCTGTTGTCTACAGTGGACACTTGTTTGATAGTGCTTCCCTGGTTGGCTTCCTGCTACTCCCTATTTTGGGGGAACCTTACTTCCCTATTGGCATTTTAATTTCACCTCCCAAGATACCTGCTTTAAACTCAAACAAATCCTCAACTTGACTGCTTTTAGGGCTAACAAGTTAAACCTAAAGTGGAAGACCTAACAAAGGGATTTTTAAAATACCAGAAACAACATTCTCGAGAGGATTTCTTAGAGAGCAAGCTTGTAAAAATAGCTTCTCTATTCTCTCATTGCCCCCGTTTGTTCAAAATATGAATTCTGAATCCTAAGGCACGACATATTATGGCATATTTTTCCAGGCTTCCCATATGAAATAACAACTGGTGATTTCCGTTGTTTTTTAAAAATTTTTTAAAGGTTAGAGATTACTCACCTCCCCTGCTGGTCATTAAATCAGTCTGGCAGGATACCTCCGTAGTTCTGTGGCCTCCTGGGTATGTGGCAGAGACACAGGCAGTGCTGCAGACAGGCCTACTTGCTGCGATGTACTACCAAGCAGGTGACATCAAAGGTCTACTTTAAGCCTATCTCAAGTATCAGTTGGGGCTCACACTGAGCCCCAAAGTCAGGTACCAGATGGCACATCCCACCAAGCCAAAGTTGATCAGCTCATTTGCATCTCATATCTCCCTAACTTCCCTTCTCAGGGATGCTGTAACCTCTCAACAAGAAAACTGTGTCTATTGACTTCCTTCTCTTATTTATCACAAGGAGTTGCCAGTTACATTCTTAAGAATTCTGTGAGAGATGTAGTTCTGTCTGGTAATCCTGAGGGGCTCAGTTTTGAGATTTATTGAAAAAAATATTTTTCCCTATTTATAATATGAAATCTACTAAGATCCTTGGGCTAAAAGTCGGACTTCTTATGGATTTATATTGAAATTTCAGTTTAAGTTTATATAATAACTGGAGTTCATTCAAAATGCTTTCTTGAAGGAAGAAAGCAAGAATTATTAAAATCGATTTATTTGTATTTTTGTTTCTTGAGTCAAGAGCATATATAGCCCAGATTGGCCTCCAACTCAACTTACATAGCTAAGAATGGCATTGAACTTCCCATCTCCCTGCTTCTACCTCCCAAGTACTAGGATTACAGGCATGCACCACCATGCCCTACTCTGTTCCTCAAATTTAAATGAGAAAGGTAGGTTGAGCATTTGAGATACTAAGAATTCAAATAAAATGTATTTAAAAGTCAGATAACATAAGAATGAGATTGTATTTAGATTATTTGGGTGTACTGCCTATGAAATGAGAACGGTTTCTTCAGGTTCTTCACATTTTCTCTGAGTACAAAAATAACATATAGAGGGCAATTTACTGACTGGGCAAATGCATAAATGCTGCCCTTTTGGGCTTGGGCTCAATCTTTTCTAAGAGTACCTATCACCTGGATAACTCATAGAAGGGACTGGACTGCCCAGGGTGTCATAGCACCTGTCACCAGACAAAGCACCTAGAGATGCTAAAGACAGATTCCAGCATCAGAATCTACAGAGGTGACCTTCAAAGTGCCTTCCAAAGTTAGTTCTTTGATTCTACATTTCTTAAATGAAGCTCTTCTTTTGTTGTTTTATTCCCCCCAAAACAGAGCAGCTGGAATAGGGAGCAAAGTGCTGTCTGCCTGTCTCCTTGACAGATTAGCACTCACAGTGGGGTCTGATACACAGTCAGATAATCCTGTTCTAAATGAGCAAGTGCTATAGATTGAGGTTTGGGGCATGCTGATAATGTGCACTTTACCTCCCGATGACAAGTCTCAAAGGCTAGTATCAAGTAAGTCAGCAGCTTTGCCATTCAAGGAGTGAAACTGCATTCAGTGTCTTGGGTTCCTCTTTAGCAGGTACAATTAGACTACAAGGGATAGAGTTATGGGAGAGGACAGGATAACTACATCTTAGGAAAAATTATATTGGAAATCTGGTGTCTTCTTAATTGCCCAAGCCAGCACCATCTCAGAGGTTAGAACATTTGCCCCCAAAGTTCTGTAAGGTTTTTGGATGTGAATTTCTGTTTGATTTTTTTTTTGCCATTTTACATAATCAGTGTAGCTGAAAAAAATCCTAATAAATACAAACACATAGAGGTGGTTTTTCCACCTTGATTGACACTATTGATATTTAGGATCAGATAATTCCTTGTTTGTGGGCTATTACAGGATGTGCTGTAGAATGTTTAGCAGCATCTCTGCCCTCTACTCACTAAATGTCAGAAACACAATGTCCTCACCATCACTGTGACAACCCCCCACCAAAAAAAAATGGTCTCCTGGCTTTGCCAAATGTCCCCTGGGAGACACAGTCAGACCCAGTTGAGAACTATTACTTTATGGGCTGTTGTAACATTATTGACATTCCGAAATGACTCCAGTAATGGACTTTTAGGTAGGAACTTTTTGTGTACAGAATCAGATGGTAAATTATTTTAAGTGTAATAAGCCCTATACAGTCCCTGGTGCATAGCCTTTGTTTCTGTTTTGTTTTGTTTAAAACATTATTTTGATGTGAGAAGTACTTAGACTCAAAAATAGGTTAGAATTTGCTGATGCTTCCTTAACTAGATTGTAAAGGAAGAAATAATGGTAATTCCCAAAAGAAATAAAAGTGTTGAGTCAGTACCTTGAAAAATTGGGCTCTTCATCTAGTTATACAGTCTTTGTGACCCTAAACTAGCAGTTGTGTTGTCCTTCTTGCAAAGTCTGAATCAAATAATTCCTGGTAAAATTCTATTAACCTGTTTTCAATCTACTTCCATCAAATATAGTTAAACATAAACAGCTTAAATAAAATGGAAACTCAATATTTGAGCCAAATGAGATTTCCCAGTAAATGGAAAACCACCTCCTTGGTGAGAATATATCTTTTCTCCGGTTTGGAATTAAACATCCTGTGAGGTTCCTTTGAAGAAGCAAACATTGTACAAAGGAAATATCCTCAATTTTAAAGCAAAAATATGTTTTGATATGACTGCAGAGATTATCAAGGAAGAGAAAATGGTGTTTTGGAGCAAGAGAAGCTTGGGAACTGCCTGTAAAGTTGTAAAAATAGAAATGTCATTTTGAAACTACATTTCAAGGTACCTTCTATAGAATTTTCTTTACCTATTGCACAAATGCTTTAGTAAACTGGGGAAGGTCTAGTCACCAAGTGTTTGTTGAGAAGCTAGTATCTACCAGGGGCTGTGGATCTCCTGGGCTTGAATCCACCTGGACCCTGTCAGAGAACCATGCTCCAACAGGAAAACAGCTGTGTTCACTCACCCAGTGACTTTCAATAGTTTAAAAAAATATGTTGCTAATTAAAAATATCTAATGTTTTGCTCTGTGTATCTGGAGATTTTATCTGGATATTCTCATTGATATTAGATGACACTGGGCATGAAAATATCCTTATTGTTCAATTAAAACAACAGTATAAGAAGAGATGTAAGACTTTGGTCAGATATACTTCACTTGAATAACCAAAAAAAATGTTCATTTAAAATCATTCAGGTAGTTTATCACATGAAAGGTATGGGAATGAAAGGCCATATAGTAAAAAGAACACTGGGCTGAATTCAATCCTGTGTGTCCCAGTTCCAGTTCTAGCTTTGTAGGTTTTTTATTTTCATAGACAAATCAGTTAACTTGTGAAGAGTACCCTTTTCATCTGTAAGATGGAATGACACCACATTTTTCAGTATATTTGAACATACTATATGCTTATAACCTGTAAGTGGTGCAATGGTGATAGCATTATTTGAAGGACTCAGCTGATTCTCAGCTGATCACACTGATTCTTCTCTCTACATAGAGGATTCTGGGATCAATCCAGTGTTTTCTTGGTCACAGCCTAGACCAATTAACAATGGGATTGTCTTAAAATTCATTTTATATAATCACAAAGATATGTATTCATAAAGCTTGTAGGCCCTACTCTGAAATCTGCTTTGAGATGAACATCATTGATTTTTTTTTGTTAAAAGTCATAATGAAGTAAATTTAATTTTCTATAGAAATGAGGACTTTTGAAGATAAACATTTATTTAAGGGGGCTCAGAAATTAACTGCTGAGGCCTTCCAGCATTATCAGGTGCCAACCAATTCAGCCCCAAATTATATATTTGCCTTATAGTCTTCTGAGGAAACTATAGCTAGAGAAAAGTCACTCCCCACAGTATGGTGGGGGCGGGGTTAAATTCTTTAGGAATCTGTCAGAGAAATGTAATCAACATCACTTGAATGGAGAAAGCACCTTTGAATCAGGATCAGGGAGCTTTTCCAACAGATTTTTTCTGTTATTCTCTTAATTGCATTAAAAAAGGCAACCTTTTTCATTTTTGTCATTACTACTCACTGTCTAAGTTTTGTCAGTAAGTAGCTGCCCTAAAACCTGAAGAACGATATCCTTCAATGAATAGGTACAACCCCAAAGTATCATGAGGAGAAAAGCATTCCCATTCCGCTTGAAGTACCCTAAGCAGTTCTGCAAGTTAGTTCCGCCAGTTTGGCAGTACCCAGAAAACCTCAAACACTTCTTTATGCTCTGCCTACTGTATATAGCTTGGAGTGTGATGCCGTAAACATGTAGAAGCTATTTGGTGTTGTGTACAATGTTAACTGTGGTGCTATCTTTGATTCTAGTAAAGTATTAGGATGGCAGTAGCACTGACAGTAACAGTGACATGTCCATCCCTACTACCTTTTGGAAAGGACGAGTCAACATGTCTCTAAATGAAAAAAAAAAAAGGAGGAAAAAAATAGGTGTTCACGCCCACACTTTACATTACCATGACTACTAAAGAAACATTTTCTTATCCCCCTGCTTCATACCTACCAAAATAGGGGTTAGGTATATAAAGAATAAAATGGATATACAATTTTAAATCAAAGGCAATTCCCTACATTTTATGAGTTCTTATAAGCTGTATGAACTCATTTGACCAGAGAGCCATCAATTGGAAATGAGTTTCTGACCACTATTTGGCTTTGCTTTGATTTTGCCCATACACCTAAAACATGAAAAACCATCCCATTTCTTGAAACAGTCCACTGACTTCAAGCCTGTCCTTTGACAGGTAGGAAAAGCCAACCTCCCTCTCTCCAGTGCTGGCCTTCTTATAACATGCTTTTTCTGTCTTGAGCTGAACAAAATCAAACAGAGAGAAAGCATACAATTGCAAAAAGATCTGATGTGCCTGTTAATGTCTCATTAACCTTGAGAGTGAATGTAACTGGTTCCTGCCCATCACAGTGGCTTGGCGTGATGGTTTCTTAGGGGGCAAAAAGCTGATGGAAACACCTCGTGGGGAAAAACACAAAGAGAAACATCACTTAGAAGATCATCTATCAAAAAAAAAAAAATGAGGCATTTCCAACTGTCAAGACTGGCTGAATTACAGTTTCCTTAAGCCTGTGATGAATCTACTACATGCTTTCTCAGGAAAGCATTTGTAGCAGTATTTATCTGTGTGTCAAAATATGCTCACTTAAGTATTGAAAAAACATTTTGATGTTGGAAGGAAAATCATGAGAAAAGTAAACATCTCAGGATTAACATTAATAAGGTTGTACAATAAGTGAATATGTGCAGTGATTAGTGTGCCATTAAAAATATCACAAGCCATTCAATGCAAGAAGCTTCTAATTCCATTCAGTCCCCAGCCAGATTCTCCTCTTTACTAATTGCTGATGGATAACATGTCAACAAACAGAGAGGGAAATCACAGAAGAAAATGAGCTTGTCTCTAGGGATAAATGGTTACCTGGAGAGGAAGAGACAGAGGAAAGAGTTCCTCAGATTCACTAGTAGATTCCCCTTGGGATAAGTAGACTAGAAATCTAACCTTCCTCTAATCCCAGAATCTGGACCACAGGAAAGCAGCACTTTCCATCCCTCTGCACCAGCATCTCAGCTGGGACTGGTTCCTGTCTGCCCTCCCCAGAGCAGAAGCTGAAGTAAACAAACCCCACAGTCCCCACCAGGGATTCAGATGGAACATTCTCACCTATTTTTTTTTTCCTTTTTCCTTTTCTCTCCCATGGTCTCCACTTTCCCATTTCTAATCCTCACTCTTCAGCCTTTCTTAGGAACTTCTTGAAAGTTATCACCATTAACCTCACTTTTCACATCAAATTCCCACCTCAGGCTGAGGGTACAACTGGTTTCTGCTAGTGACACCCTCTAAGCAGTTGCTGGGTTCCTGTGATCCGTGATCTTCTCAAGGCCCCACAGCAAGGCTTCTGCCCCCAGGCTTCTGAATCTGCTCCTCACTCCCGTGCTCAAATGCACCCCAATAGGTTGATCTGTTCTCTTCCTAAAGAAGTTTCTTTTTCTTTTCTTTTCTTTCTTTTTTTTTTTTTTGTATGTGTGTGTTTCAGAGAATAGGAATTACTGTGAAAGAGCAAATAACTACGAGTTACAAACACCACGTCCTACTCTCTAATATAGATATGGCTTGTTCCAGGAGAAGGGGGCTGCCAGATGCCATCCTCCAGGGAACGCACTTTTAGTTGGGTGGGTGGGAGACATTTTCCTCTTTCATCCTGCTTCCCATTCCCCAGTCCCCTCCCTACCACCCCCATTAGCCTTTCCCAAAACACTTCAAGGGACTAGAGGAAGGGAGGAAGCATAGAGACAGGGGACTGGTGTCTCTGAATCCCACCTCCCTCCTCCAGCCTAGTATTTCGTTCTCAAGTAGCGGGACTTTCTTTAATGTCTTCTCTTGTTCCGCTTCTTCTTGGCCCAGTTACCCCAAAGCCTCCCCGCCCCCAAGCCCACTGCGACCAAAACAAGCGCACCGACTACAGCACCGTGGCCGCCGCCGCCCCAACTGTTGCAGCAGCTGCGGGGTGGCGGCGGAGGCGGTGCGGGCAGGGCCGGGCCGGGACCCAGACCCGGACACTCTTTGCCACCGAGCCTGGGAGGCTCCGGGTGGTCGGTCAGGGGCGCGCAGTGCAGGGAGCCCCTGCAGCAGCCACCTTCTGGGATAGCAGAGGCGGCGCTCTGTGCCGGGACCCCGCGTCGAGCCAGCCCGCCGCAGCAGTCGCGCCGCCGGCCGTAGGCTGCCCGCACCCGTCCCCCTCTCACCTTTAAGATCAGGTCAGTGTGATGCTGGTCCAGCATGTTGGCTTTCTGGAAGGAGGTGACGATGACCCGGCCGTAGCGCCCAGGGGTCTGCAGGTCTGAGTAGAGACGGTGCTTGGAGCGGTTGACCGGGAAGAGGCTGTTGACGAGGTTGCGCTCGATCTTGGCTAGGCTGTGCTGGGGCGCCAGCAGGTGCTCCACGCTCTCTTCGACCTGGTAGCGGCTGAAGCTGGCGCCGAGCAGGATGGAGATGAGCACCGGCGCCGAGGCGAAGAAGACCGGGTGACTGGCAATGAAGTGGCCAAGCCGGGAGAAACACGTCCTCAAGCCCCTGTGCAGAACCTGCCGCAGCATCCTAGAGCAGAGCGGGCGCGGGAGGAGGGCGAGGCGCACGCTCGGCGCGGGCTCGGGCGGCGGCGGCGGCG
>NW_008333523.1:220446-224053 GCF_000622305.1 Nannospalax galili
ACCCCCCGCCGCGTCCCCGCCCGGGGGGCGATGCGCGATACTGCCGCGTCCCTGCTCAGCGCGGGCGGAGCCGGGGGCGGCCCCCGGGGCGCGTCATGACCCCACTCACCCGATCCCCGAGGCCAACGACGGGGTGGCGCGGGGAGCGGCGGCGCTAGCGCCAGGAGACTGTGAGCGCCAGCCGGGGAACACGAGGACAGAGAATTCCAGGCTACACCCAGTCCCCTCCTCTCCGCGCTCTGTGCTCCCCTCCCCCGGCCCGGCCCGCTGAGCTGGAGCTCTCTCCCCTCCCTTGCCCTCCTCCGGGGAGACCCAGAGATAAAGAAATAAATGCCTCGGATTTTTCTCAAACAAAAAAGTAAAAGAGTTCTCCCTTTGGGGGTGGGATAGGGGGCCGTCAGGCAGACCCGCTTCGAGCAGAGTCTATCCCGACGCGGAAAAGGAGCCGACTGAGGACTGCGTGCGCCCTGGCTCTAGCCAGGCTCAGGTGGTGGCGCGCACTGGCTGGTGCCGAGAGGGGGTGGGGAGCGAAGACGCTCGAGCGTGGAAATCACGCCTCCTCCCAAGTAAGAGCCATTTAAGATCGCCCCAACACTGCAGCTCCAGGGGCACCATGGGGGACCGTTGCGCCTCTGGAGCACATCCACCCCAAATGTGTATGGGGACAGTCTTTCTCGCCCTAATTTTAGGGTCGCTCCAGAGTAGATTGAGCTGGGCAGTTCTGCTGCGCGTCCCCCCCCCACCCTCGCCACCCAGTCCCCCAATAATAAAAGTGCTGGGAATGAGTTGGTCCGATCGTGGAACCGTCTGTCACCAGGCAGGGCTCTCTGATCTCCACCCTGCCTTTTTTTCTTCCCCCTCCTCCTCGCTCTGTCGTCACTGGCAGGTCTGGGGGACCTGGTGCGGTGGAGCTGGCCCGGGCACCCCTGCGGGGATAGAGTGTTTGAGAAAGGCTGGTCAGGGAGTCTGTAGGGTTGACCCCCTTCTCTCCTTCACTCCACCCACTCCTCTTCCACACTCTACAGACCTGGAGGTGTACAGGTCTCGGAGCGTGTCAAGCCGCAGGGGGCGCGGGGGAGCCGGGGGGGGGGCGCCGACGGCTCGGCAAAGTTGGGCGTGTGCGTGTGCGCGCCAGCCATGAGCTAGCAGGCAGTCACTGTGGTTCCCTTCGCACTCCCCCTCGGGAGATTTCCCCGAGAAGGCGGGCGCCGGCTTCGGCCTGGGATAGACCTGCGGCGGCGGGAACGGCCACGCACAGGTACAATTCAGCGCGTTTCTTTGCGCGCTTTGAGCCTCTGGGTTCATCCACTGCAACACAGACCGAGCGGGATCCACCGAGTCTGGGTCACTGAGGCTCCTGTCGGGCCAGGGTGGGGGTGGGAACCAAGGCATCAAGAGGGGTCCTCAGGTTCTGCACTTCAGGAGCTCAGTCTGCTCATCCCATGCCTCTGGTCGCTCCTGCTCGGCCACTTAGTGCCTGGGGTCGGATGGGAGGTGGTGGTAGTTGGAGGCGCGGTCCCTGGAGTATGGCCCGCACTACTAAGCATGGACATACATATTAATCAGAGATGAAGGAAGACGGAATAGGGACGGGAGGAGGAGGAGAAGAAGAAAGGGGAGAGAGAAAGAGAGAGAGAGAGAGAGAGAGAGAGAGAGAGAGAGAGGATTCAGAAAGGCGTTTTCATAATCCCAACCTCTCCTAGCCTCCCCAACACCCAGCGGCCCTCCACTTCTCAAACTGAACTTGAGAACTTCCACGTTGGAAACGGGAAGTCGCGGGACAGGAAATCCTTCTTTTTTTATTTTTTCCTCCCTCCCCCCATACCACACCGGTATTCCCTCAGCAACGCCTGCTACTGATGTGCTGCCCACCCTGGGGACACACTTGTCCAACTCGGCCCGAGCTCTCTAGGTCCTTCCACCTGTCTCTTGCAGGTTTTCTCTTTGCTCATTCAGGCTGTTCGCCATCCCGGCTATATTTCCAAAGGCTCCTCAGGACACCCAAGTCCAGCAGCTTCTAGTCTACATCTCCCTCCCAACTCTATATTGCCCTCCTTGGGAAGGACACACTGAAAGGGGCTAGAAATTACCCTGCCACACTCCACTTGTGCCCTTCCCCCAGCATTTTAATTTTTGCTTGCTGAGATGCTGCTGCTCTGCAGCGCTTTGCTGATTCACGATGATCGCGGAGGGAAAAGCCTCATTGACTTGTGCCCCTGTAAGCGGCGAGGCGAACGTTAGTGGCTCCAAGGGCACGTGCGCTAAGAAATCATCCCCTATTGAGTTGTGGAGGTGGTAAAAGGCAGGGTGGATATCCCGCATGGCTCTTAGTCCTGGCAAAGGCAAAGATAGAAGGGCGCTGGGAGGGGGCGGTGGCAGCGGGAAATACTGCGAGCCCAGCTCTTTTCAACTGAGCTAGTTGCAGCTAGTGGGTGGGCAGCTCTCAGGAGCCCTAACATCTGTCTCTGTCTCATATACTCTGGTGCCAGCCCTGGAACAAAAGTAAGAGGCCAAAAATCAACCCAGGGGGGCTACTTGGGAGCCTTTAACATTTGGACGAAGCTCTTTTCATTCTGAATATTTTGTCTTTCCAAGTGATTTCCCCCAACCTTGCTTAGCCCTCATCCCTAGAATTGCTTACTTTTTAATGCCAGCCCTTATTCCGGCTACAGAGCAGGGCTGCTCACTCTGCAACGCTTGGGCAGGAGACACTCAGTATGGCCAGGGTGGGAGTGTTGTCCTCCAACATGGAAAGAGAAATCCCTTTGAGATTGAGGCATTGGCTTCTGGTCATTTGAACTCTGTTCCTGACTGACCTTGTGCATATTTGGAGGAATCTCTTCCCTGCCTGCTTTAACTCAGAGACAGAACTGTCCGAAGGAGGCTCCTCAGTGAATTTTTATTGTAGGCAGTACAGTTAGTATTGTCTAAAATGGGTTGAGAGAAGGGAAGAAAGAGAAGAGAAGAGGAAGAAGAGGAACTGAAGGAGGGAGGGGGAAGAGAGAGGATGAAGGAAGGAGGAAGGGAGGGGGGAGGGAGAAAGTGGGTGGGAAGTTTTTTTCTCCTTTTAGACTTCCAGGAAGGCATTGCCACTACGAAAGACTTGGGTTTGGATTTAGGACAATAACATTGGGGAAAGACCTTCCACCAGGCTATTAATAGATTATTAGTTTATCTGATTACAAATGAATTCATATTGATATTACCAAATTTAGGAAATAACAAAAGAAGGAAGAGAAGGAACTTGTATCCCTGTATGCTCACTGCCTTTCAAAGGTAACATCTGTTGAAGCTTCCTTGTCCACATACATGATATAGGCTGCTGGCCTTATAGCTACAGAGTCAAGTCCTCACTCCGTTGCTTATTACTTATATCAGGTGAACAAATTTACTCTCTTATGTCAGTTCTCTTTTCTTGGAAATGGGAATAATGATAGTACCTACCCCATGGAGTTTCTGTGTTGATTAAATAGATTAGAAGATATAAATCACTTAAAATAGTACTTAGAATATCACATACCTAATAAATGGCAATCATAGTTCTAGTTTTCTCTCTCTGGGAGGGAGAGAGAGAGAGAGAGAGAGAGAGAGAGAGAGAGAGAGAGAG
>NW_008333523.1:224272-259790 GCF_000622305.1 Nannospalax galili
AATCAATCAGTCCTTGACATCCAGCTGGCCTGTTATTATCAGATAGGCCTTGGTGTTGCTAGGAGCTGGTCTGGCACTACCAGCTAAGCTTTGGTGTTCTCTTAGTGAGCATAAAGCATTTCCCAAAACACTGATGTCAAATGAGAGCATTCTGTAACTGTAATGAATTTAGATCAAATGAAGAGTACTCCATAATCATGACTGAACACAGACAAAACAAGAACCTTTTCCAACCCACAAAAAATGACCGAACAGGTCATTATCCTGGCTAATAAAATTGACTACTGTGGTCTTACAGAAGCAAATTACAGCATAAACTTTGTTCTAAACTTCTGTCCCTTAAGATAAAGATTTATTATGACACCCAGTCATAAAACTATCTCCACTTACTGATGGCTTTTGATTTGAAGCAAGAACTACTGGCCTAAACTGCCAAATAATTGATTACAAACCCACATTCTAAGTAATAATCTCTTTTTGAAATGCCTCATAAATCTTAATGATGTATTCTTCCTCACTAATATGAAAAACAAATGCAGCTTGGTTGATCACTAGTGTAGTGCTGGTGGCTTTCAGCAATGACAATACATACATATGCTTGTATACATTTTTCCCCTCAAACTGAGCATTTTTCCCCCAAACCAAATATTTCTCATGTCAACTAATATTGATATATAAGATTTTAATGGCCATATATAATGCTATCATGTGGCTAAACCTTTATTAACTTATTTTAAAACAACTCTATTATAAAAAAAATACCGAGTTGAACATCCTGTACATAACCCCCTGATTGGACCTTTATTTTTTAGAGGGCAAATACCCACCACTACATTTTAAGTAGAGTGTTTCTAACAGATGTCTCTGTAATTAATGATAAATTGGAAGAGGCAATGATATTACTTCACATGTATAAAAATCTTTTAATAAAATATTAAATTAGTCAAACATTACCAAGAATTCTATCATCTGTTATATTTGAAATCAGTCTCTCTGCTCAGGCTTGCTCAGAGATGCCAGAGACATTGATCACGATGGGGAATGGGGGTTCAAAAGGAAAGGTCATTTGGTTTGATAAGGTTAGAAGGAAGACTCTACTCTTGTCTTGGAAATATGTTAAGTGTTAGCTTTTAGATACACTACCATTTTTTGACAGATAAACAATAAAAATATATCCATACACATGTCTTAAATCTAAACAGTCCTGTGTCAACCACAAAGTCATTTTGCATAGCAATATCATGCAAAGGAATGTTGGGAGACTGTAATTAAGGGTGGCATGCATTGGGGCATGCTAATCATTACTTTATATTACTCTACTCTCAATAACACTGATCTATTGATAAGCAATATATTGCTATATGTGCCATACTTAAACATCTATGCAAGATATCCTTTGAAAGTGTAAACACATTCAGGGAAAGCTGAAGCATTACATGGATTATCCTTTCCAAGTGGGAAAATTTCTCTGGCAAACATAAGCATTACCTTGAATATGAGTATGTCTATGAGATATTTACCAGGTCTAATCTTTGTTTTAACCAAGAAGCTGTTTTATGTAGAGCAACATTGTATTCCCCAGAATGGTATAGCTTCTAAAGACAATTTAAATTTGCAGTTGAATAGGGAAGATGTGTGGCAAATCCTAATGTTTGTGTAAGATGAAGAGACACATTATTTTTTCAAAAACTTTTAAAATTAATTAATTTTTATTTTATGTGTATGAGTGTTTTGCCTGCATGTATGTAAATGCACTGTGTCATGCAGTGCCCACTGAGGCCAGAAGAGGGCATCAGATCCTCTTGAACTGAAATTACAAACAGTTGTTAGTCACCACGTGGAACCAAACCCAGGTCCTCTGTAAGAGCAGCCAGTGCTCTTAACCACCATGCCATCTCTACAGCCCCAAGAGACACATTTGTAGGTATAGACAATCCTTACTCAAATGTTTGCTGATTCTACATCTAGGTCTTTAAAAAATATATTTGTTTTTACTTTAAGTGTATGAGTATTTTGCCTCCATGTATTTAAGTACACTGTGTGTGTGCACAATGCCTGCAAAGGCCAGAAGAGGGTGTCAGATCCCCTGGAATGGGCGTTATGGATGGTTGTTACTGGCCATGTGGATGCTGGGAAATGAATCTGAGTCCTCTGCAAGAGGAGCCATGATCTTAATTGCTGAGCCATCTCTCCAGGCCTTACATATATAGATTTTAAAAGATATTCTCTGAACTTAGCAGGATTTCTCTATCATTATGAGTCGTTTAGAACAACACATTACAACATGAGGAAAATGGCATGCAATATCATTTTTCTAAATAAACACAGGATTCAGCAGTAAGAGGGGGCTCTATTATGTATTGGTTCAGAGGAAACTCTCTGAGCACACACTGTGTATCTGTGATCACAATGCTACTTTGGATTCAGGGGTTGAAGCCAAAACCTTTGCATTGTTTTTATCTCCTAATAGATAGCATACCCTTACATTTTCTCCACCTTTCAAAATCATCCATATCTTCAAGATTCTCCTACAATCCCAGTTTATATAGCTTATAAGCCTTGTCAGAGTGCCACAATCAACATCAATTAATTTAACTTTTGAATAATTTTATGTGAATTATGTCAGTGAGATAGGCTCTATTGTGATTGGCAATTAGGAGAATTGAGAGAACTTCTGTTTTCTCAAAAAATTTGTAGTCTAATAAGGTTGAGTGAAAACATAGAGCAGTAAAATATAAACTAATGTGAATAATCCCACTAGTGTGTGTGGGCTCATAAAAGACATATGTGGGACTGAAGATATAGTTCAACACCATGTACACACACACACACATATGCACACACACAAAGAGAAGCATATATGATATTTGTTTGATTTCTTGTGTTAAAATGCCTTTAGCCTAGAGGTAGTGTCTTATTTACTGTTTTGAGTTTCATGGATCCTTAATGTGACACATATATCATTCTCTTACCAGAATTTTAATTTCCTAATCGTCCAGAACCTTAATTTCACCATCAGATCCTCAATGGCAGGACTTGACAGAGAACGGGCTTAAATATACACATGTTGGTGACTTATTACAGTAAAATACATCATGAATTGACCATGCAATATGAGAATGTTGCCATATTCACACAAATGCTTTCCGAAGTTATTTTACTGGAACCAATGATAAGTGACTTTTAAAATGGAGAGGTTAACAATTCTGGGTTCATGCATTCAAAATGTATGTTAATCTACATGAGAAATTTGGGCTATAAATGAGATTGTGGGAGTGCTGGTTTAAGAGACCCTTTATAATGGATTGGGCACATTTTAATATGCACATGAATGTTGCTAATTATAAATGAGCATCTTTCCCTAAACTAGGACGAACAGGACAACAGTTTAGACACATTTTACAGAGAAAAGTTTGAGGCACTGGGGACACTGAAAGCAGCAAAGTGTACATGTATTTAAAAACTAATATATAACTAAATTAAATGGGCAGAAAATTGAATTTTAGTGCACATCTGCTTTTCATAGCCTTTTGGTCACTGGGTTGGGCTCCTTGAGGCCTTCTCTCCCTTCTTTGGAATGATCTTAAAGTTTTGAGCTTGGTCAGAGAGGATGATCACTCTTTATTCTTGGGGCATCCGAATAATGTTGCTTTCTTAATATCACACAAAGTGCAATTCAAGCTTTTTGTTAAGCTAAGTTAGTTTCCTGTTCATTGCACCTCAATGAGGAGAGTTTAGGTACATGATTCACTTTCAGCACCAGGGACAGATCTGATTAAACCTAAATACCACTTCCCCTTTCAGCCTCCATCACTTCCAAGTTGGTTTTAGAGGAACTTTAGACCTAAAGAGATTATTTAAACTGATATAACCTGGGAGATGATCATCTTTTTCTAAGACAGGCCAGTTAAATCAGAAACAAATGTAAATTATTGGATCACGCATCTAATATATTTCAAATTATGCCCAGTGCTTTATGCCTTTGGGATGTGTTTGTCTCAGAAGAAAACACATTTGAGGGGAAACTTAAATTATTAAAGTGTAATCCCTTGTTTTCGAGGAGTAATTGTGCTGAAAATTTATAAGAACGGTAGAAAATCAGGAATAGAACATTTTTTATGCATTTTGTGTACCACATTTAGTCATAGATACTTTCAAGTATCTTATTCTCTATAATTTGTCAAACCATTCTGTGAGCTAGTAATCATTTTCAAACTCATTTTATAATGAGTAAATTGAGGATTAAGGAGATTAACTATCTTGTCCAGGGTTACACAGTAATGGAAGCAGAAACAGAACCCAGGTCTATATCATATTAAAATCCATATTTTTTCTGTTTAGTCATTCTGGTTTTAAATGGAAAATGCTTTATTTCTTTTCTAAATTTTTTGACTGGATATCATAATTCATCAGAAGCATCTTAGTCAGATAACATAATATGCGATGAATATTGTAAATAATTTAATGTTATTTCTGTAATTGCTAATCAGTATTGTAAAGTGGCAATATTACAACCTCTCTATTAATCTGTTTTTCAGTGTTTGGACTCGTTTCTGATGTTTCTATTTCTTGGAGGAGTTCTGTGGACCAACAAAAATATTGTTATGGAGCCCAAAGTGTTTGCTGATTTAATCCAACCCACTCTTCTTACAGATGGCAAAACTTCTGCAGTTCTTGTCTAGTTTTTACCAAGAAAAATTCCTTAAAATGTTAAAAGGAAAACTGTCAAGCAGTTCTAAAATACAGAATAGAAAAAGCATCCAAATAGACTCTGACCTTATGCTTGCTGAAATGCTTTCTTTTCTTAGTGGTTCACCGGTAGTCATTAAATTACTAAGGGAAAGTTTGCTTACTTCTCTTTCTTTACTTTATGGGATACAGCAAACAGAGACCATTCCAGTCATCAGATCCATTCTCTAATGTTTGAACACAGGGGCATAACAAAGCAGGGGGTTTCCTGATTCAACTCTTAGCTTCAGGGCAGCCTTTCTTTGATGTTTATATATTTAATCCTTTTAAAAATCATACTCTAGAGCATAACCTAAGAACAAAGCACTTCATCCCTTCCGTTATTAGAACTGTGTTACTTTTAGCTTTAACTTAAAAAATTACAAAGCTACAAGGCATCCTGTTTCCCATGGCTGATCACTTCTTCTAGTGAGTGGCATTATGTTGGTGAATTAATTAATGGTAAAATCTGATTTGCATATTACAAATATCAGAATAGTAAAAAAGTTGAACTAGGAGACAGCTCCTAGGAGAGGCGAAATTGGGGAAGGAAAAAAAAATTAAAGGTCTTTTTTTCAGAGAAAGTACAAGACTTGGCATTTTCAGGGCTGCTTAAATTCTACCTTCAGGCATCTTTTGAATATTGTAAAGGGGATTATTCTAGATGTGGAAAATTCTGTCCTCCTGTAAGTTGAAAGGTTTAGCCTCAGGTGAATACCATTACCCCTGTACTGTGCCAAGTGGCAGGAACCAAAGCAGTCTGGATACTGGCCTTGCCATCAGCCCATGTGGTCCTCCTTTAAATTGCTATATCATGACATTTTGAGTTTTGTTCTTAAAATGAGACTAGTAAAGATGATGATGATATGTTCCTGCCAAGGAGATATTCAGATGTAAAACCTGAAAATGAGTATAAAGACTTTAGGAACAACCCCTATATTAGTGGACCTGCTTGTTCCAATCACTTTGTTAACTATGAAGTATGAAACAGATGCAAAGATTTTGCCCTCAGAGTGTCCACTGTCTAATAGAGTGAGGCCAAGTAAAATCAGAAAATTGTGTAGCATGGAAAGGGCTTAGATGTGGTATGGGACCAGTGAAAGTATTCATCTAATCCTACCTGAAACACAGAGGTGGGGTTTGAAAAAACTTTAAAGAGGTTGTGAAGAGATGCTTTGTGGTATTTCACTATTATTCTCTTGGCCTACTCTGGGAAGTTCACTTGATGTAGCTCCCGTATATGCTGATGGATTCTTGCTCCTCTCTGTCTGAGTTATCTTCTCTAGCCATGGGACATGCTGGATGCCTTGTGGTATTTCACTATTATTCTCTTGGCCTACTCTGGGAAGTTCACTTGATGTAGCTCCCGTATATGCTGATGGATTCTTGCTCCTCTCTGTCTGAGTTATCTTCTCTAGCCATGGGACATGCTGGATGCTTTGTGGTATTTCACTATTATTCTCTTGGCCTACTCTGGGAAGTTCACTTGATGTAGCTCCCGTATATGCTGATGGATTCTTGCTCCTCTCTGTCTGAGTTATCTTCTCTAGCCATGGGACATGCTGGAAATGTCGAATCCCTAGGAGTAATTCTTAATGAGAGATAGGAAAAATAGATAAATACCCAGGATTCCTCACCTCTGTATGCAACAAGTTAATGATGCATTTCCCACAAGTCTTCAAAGAATTCTCAGCAGAGAGAATCCCTAGTTTCCCACATCATTAAGACACTAGTTTTTTTTTTAAATCACATTCGCCCCCTTTATTGGCTTTTTTGTTCTCTCTACTTCATCACTCTGCTTTTAGGAATTACACATACAAAGAGAAAGAGAAAAAGAAAAAAACTCACTTTTATTCACATCTTTGTTTTGGGGTATGTCTTGCAGAAACTCAACCAAAGACAGGAGATTACATTGAAATGGATTTTCAGAAGTTAGCAGTTAGTCAATTCTAGTGAACTTAATGCTATATAAGTTATACTTCAGTAACGCTGTTTAAAAAAAAAAGAGTTAGCCCACTATAGATGGAAATAATATTTGAAGCAGAATGGAATAACATCTGAAATGATAAAGATGGGACAGAGAACTTAGATAATTTTAAGAACTACAAATTGCTCAGGATGGCTAGGCAGTAGTTTGGAAAAGACGACAGGAGCTGTGTTTAAAGGACTTAGATGCTTAGACAAAGACCTGAGTATTTGTTCCAACAAAAAAGGTGACAGGGAGCCATTTCAGAACTTCAAAAAGAGAATTTATTGCCAGGTTTATGTTTGCTTATGTTTCACAAATGTAGCGGTTGCACAGAAGGTTGAGAAGGGCAGAGGCAAGTTTAGAGAAACCATGATAATTGTGACAAGAAGAGACTGGGACTGTGCTAAGGTAGAAGCCAATGGGATGGAGAGAAAGAGATGATTCATCTGTTTGGGGGGACATAGAATTGATAAGACTTAGTTGATTGCAAAACATAGATAAAATACTGCATTGAAATTTATGAACCCACAATCATTTCATACAGGCATGTCATACCATACCAAATCTCAGAGACATTAGCTTATTCTTACCACATCTCCTTGGGGGAATAGAGTTTCTTGTTAGGATGAGGAAGCAAGAAATTTAGAATTCTATTGTTAAGTCCTAAATTATAACAAATGGGAGATGAATGGAATGGTTTGGGTATTAGAGCTGGCTAGAGGGACCAGCAGCTTAAAGGAGCCTTGTTGGGGACATTATCAGCCATGAGGTCAAAGCCATAATGTAGAAATTCATATAGATTAATAAATGTCTTTACTCCCAAAAGAATTGAATTATATTTTAGAAATAGTTGCTTAGGTGAGGCAATTTCATTTGGAGAAGGAAAGGACACAAGTAAGAAAGAAAGGGCAGAGCAAGATGGGAAAAGAGAGAGGGAGGAAATGTATGATTTTCATGAGACCCTGGGAAACCTCCTCATTTTGGTTTGTCTCAGCTGCCTTCACATTTGAAGATTTTCCTTTTGCTGACTTGAGAGAATCTATTCCTAAATGACCAAAGACCATACCTTCTATACAGAACTCATAAAGCCTCACTCCCTGATGGCAACTTGTGCTTATGTTAGGAAATACACACACACACACACACACACACACACACACACACACAAATTCACATGCACAAACGACATACATTATACTTATTTTAATTTACTTAGAAATCAAATTATGAAAAATAAACTAACATTTTATAGCCTCCGATACTCTTTCATTGACACCTATTGGGGGGCACCACAAATGAGACCATTTTAATGAAATATTTTTATTCCCAGTGGGATTAGTGCTACTCTCAGTATTCTTGCACCAGTTTCTGAGCAGATATAAGTTTTCATTTCAGTTGTTGGGGTCAAATAGTAACTCCATGCTCAACAGTTAGAGGGACTACAAAACTATTTTTTATAAAAAAATCATATGTGTGAGTGTATTGTCTGCATGCATGTAAGTGCACTGTGTTGTGCAATGCCTGCAGAGAACAAAAGAGGACATCAGATCCCTTGAAACTGGAGTCACAGACATTTGTTAGACATCATGTGGGTGCTGAGAACTGAATCTGGGTCCTCTGCAAGAGCAGCCAGTGTTCTTAACTGCTGAGCCATCGCTCTAGCTCCAATAAACCATTTTTAAAGGGCTTGAACCATTTTATATTACTACTAGCAATATTTTTGGTTTGTTCTTAATGGAAGATTTTTAGTATGCATTGTTGGTTTGAGAGTCATGTTATATAGCTTACGTTATCTTAGAAATAATGATGCAGTCTAGGCTGGCATAGAACTCATAGTCATCCTGCCTCAGCTTCCTATGTGCTGGAATTACAGATATATGATGCCATGCCGACTATTGTTTGCTTTTTTATTATATATTTTGATCTTCATTATTTTCACAAAAACTTTGCAATCTAATTTTTTTTCAGGTAGAGGTTTTGCTGTGTAGCCAGGGTGGCCTTGAACTCACTATGTAGACCAGGGTGGCCTTGAACTCATAGAAATCTTGATGTGTCACCCTCCTAAATGCTGAGATTATAGGTATGTGCATCTACATCTGGCTTATAGTCTATCTGGCTTATAGTCTAATTCTTATTTTGAATTCTTTTAAATTCTCTTTATTTTTATTTTTATTTTATGAGTGTGAGTGTTTTGCCTGCACGTGCTTAAGTGCACTTGTGTTGTGCAATGCTTGCAAAGGCCAGAAGAAGACATCAGATCCCATGGGACTGGAGTTAAAGATGGTTATTAGACACCATGTGGGTTCTGGAAACCGAAACTAAGTCCTCTGGAAGAGCAGCCAGTGCTCTTAACCACTGAGCCATCTCTCCAGCCCCTAATGATTATTTTAACATCTTAAAATATTACTTGAAAATCTCATAAGATCATAAGACTCAGTGAGGGTATCTAGAAAATATATTAAATTTGACCAGTCTTTTGTTGAAGTTGATGTATGAGACCTTAGTCTGAGGATCTTGAATTTCAGGCTGTCATATCCATATCTTGCTATGTCATCCTAAACCTACCACAGAACTTCCAATTTGAAAAGATTCCTTTAGGGTACGGGACAGCAAAGATGAGCACCCAGAAAGGCAAAAAATGTGGAGGCCAAAAAGGAAATGAAAGGGAGAGAGAGAGAGAGAGAGAGAGAGAGAGAGAGAGAGAGAGAGAGAGAGAGAAAGAGAGAGAATGAGAATGAATCTGTGAGAAAGAGATCTGTGAGAAGGTTATAACCACAACCATTAGTTATGAGTTTTGATGGTAGCCAGGGACCCAGTGCGTGAGTAACAGCAGTATGTCTGGATTGCACTCACTTGGAAGCCTGCCCAACATTATATTTTGAGAGGTGAATACCCTCCAAAGGTCTATGTGTTAAAGATCTGATCCTGAACATGGGGCTATTAGAAGACGGTGGAAACTTTAAGAGGATGCTATGTGACACACATACCAGAGACTCAATACAGTAGGTCTATCCAGTCTAGGACTAGAAACTCTGAAGTGGTGAACCCAAATAAACCTTTTCTCTTGTAAGTTAATCATTGCAGGTGTTTCATTATAGGGAAAGAAAGCTGATTTAACATACAAAATCCACATCTTCTTTTTCTTTAGTTCAAACTGTTCTCTCCACCTTCCTCCATCCAGTTCCAGTTCTCTCTTTTCAGCCTCATACTGATTAGTGGGTAGTAAACAAAATTGGGGAAGGGGAAAAAGTGGAAAATGAGAACAGATACATCTATTCATTACCTTTAGCGTACTTCTTACCTCCACTTGCCCTCTTACTTTCAGCTCCATAGGCCTAATGTTTAGTTTGCTTCACCTAGAACAGTAACACTTTGATCTCTTTAAAACAGTATCACCTAAGACACAGTAATGAACTTCCCAATAGAATAATAAAGGTGAAATAAGGTGGTGACAAAATCCCAAAGGAAGAACTATTAACTAATATTATTAAGTGGTACTTTGTAAATGGAACATTTCCTCCACTGTAATATTTCATTATTAATAGGCCTTGGGAGCTTAAAGAAAGAAAAGACTTTTTTATTTCTCTGGCTTGGTCTCCTGATAATCATAAAGGTATCTAGGCTAAGCTTTATGGTGCCAAAACCTAGTGGTTAATCCAGTCATTCTGCTAATAGGATAACAATCAACCACATTACTTGGCATTCTATTGACAAAACAGTGAGTTGTTTGAAATAGTCACATACTAATCAGTTATTATGACATCATATGGACACAGTCCAAGTCAACATTTAAAAGTAATTTAAAAAGTCATTAATTAGAACCATGTTTGTTGATTATCTCATATATACAGGAATATTTCTCATTGAACAGATGGCTTTGCATTAATCTCATCTTAGAAATTAGTAAACACAGATTTTTCTAACTGTGGAACGGAAGTAAATACATGAGAAGGGGCCAAAGGCAACTTATAGAAGAAACTCTGAAAACTGAGGCAGTGGTAATTTCATTAGTGGTGTTAAGACAATCTGTGGAAGAGATAGCACTTGAAAATATAAATATCAGCGGTCTTGCTTATCCATCTGGCATGCTAAAAAATAGGGCTTACATAACAAAATGCCCCAAACCAGACAACTTAAATAGCATAAATTCATTGTGTCACAGTTCTGCACGTTAGTAGCCTGAGATGGAGCATGGGCAGGGTTTGTTGGTTCCTTCTAAGGGCGATGAGAGAGAATCTCTTTCTGGGCCTTCACTTGGTTTCTGATAATGCTGGGACTCTTTGACTGTCCTTGGCTTATAGGTGAGTTTATTCTGACTTCAGCTTTAATGTTTACAGTGTTTCTCTCTCTCTCTCTCTCTCTCTCTCTCTCTCTCTTTCTTTCTCCCTCTTCCTTTCTCTGATTTTCCCCTTTAAAAACAAAAGTCATATTGGATTAAGGCCCACCCCACTCCTGTATTACCTCACTTTAAATAATTATATCTATAGCTATCCTATTTCCAAATAAGGTAACATTGTAAAATACAGACACATTTAGGACTTAAAAATATGGACGTTTTGGACATACAACTGAAACTATGAAATCTAGTAAGAGACCAATGTCACCTAAATAGATGCCCAGTAGTCTGGAAGCTGTGACAAAGGCACTTTGGACTGAATGTTTTGGGGTGAAGATAGGTCAGAGTAGAAAGAGTGATCCATTTTTTTTCATAAATATACTATCAATTGGATGCTAGGAACATAAAATCCTATTTAATGCCTCTTTGATTCTTCGTTCTTTCAACACTTCAGAGGGCAGATACTAAAAACTGATTTATAATTTGGGGTATAAAAGAAACTTGGATTTTGGCAAAACAAGACCCATGCAAACTCAAGCAGTCAAAAACACAGCATAAAACTATGGAAATGGGCAGCAGGCTCCAATCTTAGCTGAAAACTCTTACATGTTTTGGAGGAGAGGGAGAGACAGGGTCTCACTGTAAACTCCAAACTGGCTTCCAACTCTCAGCCATCCTCTCGGTCTCCCAAATGCTGGGATTACAGGTGTTCACCACTGTGGCTGGCTGAACTCTCATGTTTTAAGGATGCTTTAGGTCTCTTCTAGGCTTGAAGACTGTAATTTGAAAATTGTCCTACTTTGGATGTTTCCTTTGTTTTCTAGTCCAACTCGTACTTTTGTGGTAGAAGACTCATGGGCCTTTTCTCTTCTCCCTTTTTCTTTATTTTTTTAAAATAAGATTATTCTCTCCCACAGATAGTGTGCTAACCTTCTTTAAGAATTTTCAAAAGCCCTTTTACAGTCTTCCCTCCTGTTATTACTTGAAGCACATGCCCAGCTTACTTGTATCTCCTTTCCAATGCTATGGTTATCTACACACCATCTTCTCCTTTACAAGACTTTCTACTTGGATTTGAGAGTATCACAGGCTATCATTTCTCACCTGGAAAAAAGAAGATGGAGGTCCTTATTTTAATTATATCTTCAACACTTAGGTTACAACCGTCCCCTCTGAGTGGCTAGCTCTTGCTGCAAATGACGAATTGTGCTTTGCAAGCGTATGGCTTTTGTGAATACTATAGGCTTTTTGTGAATAGTGTGATAGGATCTGTAGATCAATGTGCAACTATCTTTAGAGGGTACCTTGCTGTTAATTGTAATAAGTTCTTGTTATCTTGCTCTACCTAATGTGACAGTTTCTTCAGAAGAGGGTTCTTTTTTAAGAAAAACTTATTATTGCTACTATTAATATCATTTTGTATGTGTACATGGTGTGTGTGTGTGTGTGTGTGTGTGTGTGTGTGTGTATACGCACGTGTGCATGCCATGGACCATGTGTGGAGGCTGGAAAACAATTCTGTGGAGTTGGTGCTCTCCTTCCACCTTTATATGGGTTCAGGGATCAAACTCAGGTTTGCATGGCAAATGCCTTTACCTGCTAAGCCATCTCGCTGGCCCAACTTCTTTTAATTGTTGGTGATTTTTCCAGAAAATTTTAGTAGGAAAATAGTAGAAACTATGCCTGCATGATGCAAGGACAGTTGGAGGGCTGAATTCCCTTGTTTCAGTTTGGTGAGAAAAAATTGTCAGGCCAAGCTTTTATTGAACATCCCTTGGTTTAGTGTTGTATATATTTATAGAACACATTTCTTTTTTTTAAAACAGGGTCTCCCTGTAGCCCCAGCTGTCCTGGAACTCATTATGTAGACCAGGCTGGCCTTGAACACGCAGAGATCCGCCTGCCTCTGCCTCCTAAGTGCTGGGACTACAGGCGGCATTTCATTTCATGTTTAGGTTTTTATATACATATCTATACACAAAATCACGTTCCTTAGTTGCTGAGTGGAAATTCTTGAGTAAAACACATTTTTTCCTCTATATAAATCACTGACTAATTATTATAAATATACTACGAATATAAGACCATGATTGCAAGATGACAAAAGACTAAAGTCCCATTCTTAAGGGGCTTGTTATTTTGGTGTAGGAATTAAGGACTTTCCTTCATTCAATAGATATTTATTAAGCAACTAATACCTGCTCAGCCCAGTTTGATAACTGATCTATGTGATAAAGTAAGCCATTTTTACTATCTGAAGAAGGTTCATTGGAAAAACCTAAAGAAGTTGATAGCAGATGGTAAAAGTATGATGAAGTCTTCACTAGTGGTTTTCACTAATATTGTAAGACTAAGAGTCAGGGAGGCTTCCTGGAGGAAGAAGACCACTAACAACAATACATGTAAATGCCCTAAGTGTTCAGCACTGAGTGATGCAGGCAGAAGTGAAATTCAAATAAGATAGGGAGAAGCCACTTCATGCTAGGTAAAAGGAGACTTCATAGAGGACTAGGGCTTAATGGAAACTGCAAAAGTTGAGGCAAAAAACTGTATGGATCTGACTATTCTGCACCTGTGCATTGTGGAGACTTTCTGTATGGAGTTGAAGTGACGAGACAAGCCTGAGATCCAGCACAGTCAGACCTAGATCTCAGTAATCAGAAGAGACTGGCTTGCCATTCAATCTGAGCCCAGCTAATATCATTACGCAAAGGGTTTCACCTGAGTTATTGGGACACATGTGGATAAAGAGTTACTACCAGAGGGCGGGCCTCACAAAATATGGATGTAGGAACAGAGTGGAATGATTATTTTGAGTTAATGAAGAGATACAGGGCAGGCCAGGCTACCCTGGCATATGAGTTAAGAATGCTTTTTATTTATTTATTTTTAAAATAAATCTTTAAAAATTATTTATTAATTTTTAATTATTTTTATTGATTTTTTTTGCAAATTTCATACAATACATATTGATCATATTTGGACTTCCTCCCCTATCTGCATTTGCTCTAGCCCTGTACCAGATTTCACACATTCTGTCATATATGCTAAGGCCTATCAAGCCAAGTTTCTGCCCCCAAATGTCATTCAGTGTGAGTTCATATACCGGAGCCTGGAATCAGCTCTCCCTCTCTCAGTAGTGATCACTCGCCAATAGTTTCTCAGCTAAGGTTGGAACTTCTTACCCATTTCCCCCTTCTATGCTGTTTTTTTGTCTAGTTTGAGCTTGTATAGGTCTTGTACATCCTGTCGCTATTGATGTAAGTTCATACGATTAACTTCCAAGCTGTCTGGAAAGCTCTATTTCCTTGTGGTCTTCCACTACCCCTGGCTCTTATAGTCTTTCTGCCTTCCTTTCCATAATGGTCCCTGAGCCCTGGGTGGCAGAGGTTTGGAGATGGCTTAGCCATTAAAGGCTCAGGCTCACAAGCTAAACATAAATATTTTTTTTTTCTGAAAGTTGTGAAACCCAACTGATAGTGGGGTGGACAAAAAGATTGATTTTTCCCTTGCACAACCCAAGTAGCCTCTGGGGCACTGACTCAGTGGCCCAACATTGTCAGGGCTAACATTTTTGCCACTGTCTTGGTTTTTCCATCACACTTGTTGCTTTATGGCCAAAATATAACCATAACTTCTCTAGACATAAGGTTCACATTTAATACCTGAAGAAGGGGGAAATTTATATCTATTTCTTAATAAAGAAATTAATTTTTCTCGAGAATCACCAAAGTCAATTTCTTTCCCTTCCATTCTTGTTTTTTTTTTGTGTGTGTGTGTTTGTGCTTGCAAACATGTATGTACAGGTGTGTAGTATATGTGTACATGTATTGGGGGGGGTGAGGGTTGAGTTGAGCATGTGTGTGCACGTGCATGTCAAGGCCAGGGGTGCATCAGGTGTCTTCCTCAGTTTCTTTCCATCTTATTTTTTCTCACTGAACTTTGAGCTCACTGATTTAGTGTGAGTGGCCAGAGAGCTGCAGGGGTCTACTCACACTGGTGCACACTACCTGGCTGTTAAAATGTGGGTCCTGGGTAACAAAGCTCAGGTCTTTGTGCTTGTACTGCAAGCACTTAACTCATGGCCATCTCTCCACCCCTGCTGTTATTTCATAATGACACATGGCCACTTGTAAAATTAAGAAAGAGACTAACTTTTTCAGCTTCCCAGAAAAGAGGCTGGAAATGTGTTTGGAGGACCAGGAAGGAGCTAGGGTCTCTCTCTCTCTCTCTCTCTCTCTCTCTCTCTCTCTCTCTCTCTCTCTCTCTCTCTCTCTCTCTCTCTCTCGTATGTGTGTGTGTGTGTGTGTGTGTGTGTGTGTGTGTGTGTGTTGGAATGCTAGGATTACTTGTACTTGTGGCCTGGGCTGAGTTCTAGGGCAAGATGCAGTACCGGAAATAGCCTCAAGGGGGAACCAAAGAGTAGGCCACCCAGCTGGGACATACACAAATACTCATTTGTGATTATTTGGGGTAGCTCTTTTCCACTACCATTTTTTCTCTGCCCCCTACTCTGGATCTATACCTTTTCCCGCCCCTCAGAATTTCTTCGTCTAGGATTCTGCCATTGGCCTCTTCTCACTTTGCTCACACCTGGAGAAAATTCAGGAAGGTAACAGGGACAGCACCTCAAACTCCTGCCAGGCCCAGCAGCTATGCCGGCCATAAGCTCCCTCTGGATAGGGTTTGGAGTTGCCAGGTCTCACATCCTAGTCAGAGAGAGAGAGAAGGAAAATAACAGGGGCTTGAGTGCCCAATGATCAGTCCCAGACCAGTGTGACGCATCCTGGGATAAAAAAATGTCTGCTCTCTGAAGACAAGTTTGTTATTGGACTTCTACATTTCTGTATGTTTCCTGCCTTTCCCTTTAGTGTCTTGGTAAACTTGTTTTCCAGAAACCCGATGCTTGCCATCTCAGAGCTAAAAGAGAAAAAGTAGTTGCCTGCATTATACCAACGAGACTCTCTTTCTTACCTCCTAGGCAAAAAATTGGAGAAGCCAGTCTGAACAAATTTGAGATTCTTGTATGAACGGGTGGGCACTGAAGAAAATACCCAGACAGTATTTCTATTGCTCTTCCACCCGGGCCTTCGTTCTTAGCCATTGTCACTGGTGAGATCAGGGATTAGAATTTCTGGTGAAGTTGACAAGTGGAGACTTAAAAAAAAATTTATTATTTTTATTTTATGTGTATGAGTGTATTGCTTGCATGTATGTGAGTGCACCCGTGTTGTGCAATGCCGTGGAGATCAGAAGAGGGCTTCTGATTCTCCTGGAACTGGAGTTAAGGACGGTTTGTAGCCGCCATGTGGGTGCTGGGAATCGAACCAGGGTCTGCTGCAAGAGCAGTCAGTGCTCTTAACCACTGAGCAATCTCTCCAGCCCTGACAAGTGGAGACTTTAAGTTAAAGAATTATTTTGCCTCATGGAGCAGTTTTTTTTTTTTTTACCAGTGTTTATTTTGCATTTCAGAGTGCATGAAAGGTGGGTTTATTAGAGTAACACTGCCTCACTAAGGATGGGTTTATTAGAGAGTAACACTGCCTCACTAAGGATGACAAATGGTACTTGGAGCACTAGGAGTAGTGAGTGACACAGGGTAGAGGGAACATTGTGTGGAGAAAGGTAAGATAAACTCACCTGTTTTGTATAGTTGCTTAGCCTGGAAACTTCTCTGATATATCAGTGAGATTTGGCTGACTCCTTTTTTTTTTTTTTTTCAGACAGCTGTAGCCCCAGCTGGTCTAGAACTCACTATGTTGACCAGGCTGGCATTGAACTCAAACTCACAGAGATCTGCCTGCCACTGCCTCCCGAGTGGTGGGACTAAAGGCGTGTGCCACCATGCCTGGCTTCTGACTCCTTTAATGTATGACCTAAAGTGGGAGCCAGGGCATGTGTTCTGAATCTTTTTGGTGCCACCGACAGCTTTGCAAGGCTGTTAAAGCCTGTGAACTCCTTCTTAGCAAAATGTTTCTAAATGCGTAAAAGAAAATATATAGGATAACAAAGGAAATCAATTCTATTGAAACACAGCTATTATACTTATAAAAGCAGTGTTTGTGATAGAAAAACACAAGAACTTCTTTATTAACAAGTTAAATAACAAGATCCAGCGGCAGGTTTAATAACTACTGTGATTTGGAAGTCGGGATGAGTGTTAACAGGATTTCATTTTGAGCTATCTCCAACAACTGAAACGTGAAATAAAGATGACTGAATTTTATTGGTGACAAAGTCACAGGCACTATTAGAACAGTTGGAGCTTGTTGTTTATATTGAATCTAAGGAAACACCAAATTGTAGGTAGGGTCTAGAGAAAGTACAATGGTAAAATTTTCTCACAAAGTTCCATACTCCTTGGATTTCTACTCATAAGCCGTTACCATGGAGGAGAAAAGAGGGAGTGATACCATCATAGTCTAATGTTGGAATCAGGAATGGTGAACAGAGACCAGCCAATAACCATGAGGACAGGTGTGTCCTTGGTCCCAGGCAATATCCATCCTTTCATGGGGGATCAAGAGTAGAAGCTACACTCCATTTTCTAAGTCTTATTACTATTCTTAGGTAATGCCAAGTTCAGGAAACGGAGTAGAACACTCTTTGTGTAGTGTGTGTGTGTGTGTGTGTGTGTGTGTGTGTACGTGTATATACTTGTTAGTGTGTTTGTGTGCACGTGTGCATACATGTTGGGGGCTTGAGGTTGATATAGGGTGTCTTTCCTTGACCACTCTCCACTTTTATTTTTTGAGACACGATTTCTAATTGAACTGAAGCCCATTGATTCAGCTAGGCAGGCTGGCTAATGAGCTTCAGGGATCTGCCTCTCTCTGCTCCCTCTCATTTCAGTGCTGGTGTTATAAGGGTAGGACACCACACCCAACTTTTTACATGGGTTATGAGACTCTGAACTCAGGTCCTCATGCTGTTTTGGCAGGCACTTTACTGACCAAGCCATCTCCCAGCCCCCTGGTGTTGGTAATTTTTTTTTTGTATTGCTGTAGACTTTGCTATCTTGCAGGAGAAGAATGGATTTAGAGTCTAGTCTGAGCCTGTGAAGCTTTCTCATGTCAATTTGTTTCAAGATTTCCCATCTTGACCAGGATCTGATGAGTGCTCACATAGTGTCAGTTAATGTAATATTATCTGTCTTCTCCATCAATGTGCTAAACATAAATGAAAAGCCAACACCAACCACAAAGGAAATGGTACAAGAGAAGGATTTGGCTTTGAGTTCTCCCTCTTTGTGCACCTGGAGTGGGATTATGAATTCGTATTGAGCTCTCGGGCAGAAGTCCACCTCAAGCCTCACGTTAATCCTTATTCTCATTTTGCAAACCGAGGAATGAAAACTAGCAATGAGTTCATAGCTGAACAGCATGTCCAACAATATGATGGGTAGACTTTTCAACTGAAGAATCACACTTTCTGAACATAGATGCAGTTTATAAAACTTTATAAAATTTTATAAAACTTTATAAAAGCATACCTACTAGTAGCCAAATAATTACTGAATGTCTAGTCATGATCAGCAAAGTGGGGACAAAGGTCTTTCTTAGTTACAACTGTTAGGCCAAGGACTCTCTATGGAAGTGAAGTTGGAGTTGAGAACTAAATGGGAAGTAGGTTGCCATGCAAAGCTCTAAGTAAAGGCACTCGGGACAGAAGGACTAAATCAAAAGGATGCCCTGAATTGGCAACAAATGTCGAGAGACAGGGCAAAGTCAGCATGCAAGAGAAAGAGGGAACACAGGTGTCTTCGTCAGTTTGCTGTAACAAAATACCATAGAGCAGATAACTTAAACAACTGACATTTACATCCCATAGTTCTGAAGGCCAGAAGTCAAGGTCAAAGTGACGGCAAATTCAGTTCCTGGTGTCTTTGCTGGGTCCTCACCTGCAGAAAGAGAGTGTACTGGAATCTCTTCTCTTTTTATAAGGATACTAACAATGAGATCCCCACAGTCATGGGCTCGTCAAAACCTAACCGCTTCCTAAAGGCCTCACTTCCTAATATGATCATATTTGCAATATATGAATTTGGGAGGTAAGCATAAACATTTAATCCATAAGAGAAGGGCCATAGCTGTGCAGATAGAAGTGGCCAGATTCTAGAGATATTTTACATGCATAGACAGTAATGTTTTCTAACAAATTCCATAGGGAGTATGATGGAAAGAGACATCAAAGGATGCTCCACAGAAGGGAGGGGAAATTTCTGGAGTAGGAAATGCTACCAAGGTTTTCTGTGCCTGGTAGCACTGACTGTGGGGAAAATGCTGAGTTATGAGAATCTATTGGTGTCCTCTGATCCTTTCCCTATGTGACCCTTCTCAATCCAATCATTTTTCCACCAATTTCCCTTTTAGTTTCTCAAGGGCTGCAGCTGAGCATCTCTTCCTTAGAAGGCAGTTTAGGGGTAGATAGATTTGGCACACATGGGACTAGTACTTGAGGTCTGAGTCTTCCCTTTACTTCTGTAGTCTGAGAAGCTTGCTTCTGTGAATAGCAGTTGTTTTTCGTCTGTGAGCTGGGATGGCAAGATTCATCTTGGAGAATTTTGAAGACCGAAGAACACATCGAATTCAAGTGTCTAACTCAGAATAGATTCCAGTGAACCATCCTCACTTCAATTTCATTTCCCCTTTTCTTTGTACCCCATTTGAGGCCTAGCTTACTGGCAGGCTGACTAGTTTGCTCACTAATGAACTAAACTGTGTGCAATGCCCTGCTTCTTAAAGCTGGCCACACATGAGAGCAGCCAAAAAACATTCAAAGACAGGTAGGCCCAGGTCTCAAATCCTAGTGTTTCTGATTTAACTGGTCTGGGGGAAGTATCTAAGAATCGGTATTTTTTAAAACTCCTAGGACTTTTTAATGACCAACTATTCAATTAGAGGTCAGACTTAATTTAATTAACAGTCATCAAGAAAGTAGTAGAATTTCTAAAAATATATTTTGGAGATTGTAAAGGTTTATCTCAAGCTAGAGTTTCGTTTGAGAAAATGAGGACTTTTCAAAAAAAATCCATCAGAAAAGGATCTTGCATAGCTAATATCTAATGCATACTTACTACGTGCCAATGTTTTAAGTTCATGTACTCCCTCCCCAGTTGTAGCCACACTGACCTCCTTTCTGTTCCTTGGAAATCTCATACCCCCTGCCTTCACACATGCTATTTCTTCTAGCCTGCCCCCTGTATACCTCCTATGTAATGAGAACTTATGGATCCAAGTGTTGTTTAGATTCTCCTATTACCTGCCTTTGATGGTATTTACCTATTTCCCTGTTGTTTAATATCTGTCTTTGTACACTCCACTGTAAGCTCCCCAAAGGCAGGGGAAGGCCTATTTTGTTAGCCATTGAGCCCTCAGTGCTTAGCTCAGCATCCTATTTGTTGACTGAGTGTAACAGAGGGTGCTTGCTCCCTCAGTGTAAGATTTAATCAGATGTGGTTTGTGGTAGACACAGATTCTAATGTCAGCTTCCCAGAGGATTTCAAATGACTCCTTTCCTCCAAGCTGTGTCCTGGGTATAGAATTTAGTCAAGTGGTCACTTTCTGCTACCTCAGTGTTGTATTGTACGTTTCACTTATCTAGCGGTTGTTTTAATAGTGCAGAGCCTCACGCAGAAAAGGTTGAGCTCTTGGACTCTTACTCCTAAGAGGCTCCTTTGCTTCAGTCTGAATTTCTCCCTATGAATTGTTATATGGATTGGGAATCTGGGAGCATTTGTCCAGGCAATATTGCCAATATCTGGGTTAGGAGCGGAGGAGACTCACAGTCACTGGCCCAGTCTCCAATTTAGTCAGGGTGTTTCTTCATCAAAATGTTTTATTGGCCTGTGGACCAAAAGTGCATTTTTATTAAGGATAATATAATAGTAGATCTTGGTGCCTGCCAAGATTTCCTATAGGTGAATTGCTAGTCTATTTTGACAAAGATTCCCAAGGTCATTATATTTCTACTTTCCAAAATATGAGACCTTTTATGGTTCTAGGTTGTAGGTGGACATACCTATGCAAAACACTGAAGATATTTGCTTGGTAGTTTTGGATGGGGAACCTCATAGGCTGATCTTGGGATAAGATGTGAATGCAAGTTTATTATTTGGGAGATTATTCTAGGAAGCCTTGGGAGGGAAGCTAGAAAGTGAGACAAGGAAGGAAGGGAAGGGAGCCAATACAGGAACATTAATGACAGGGTTATTTTTGTGGGTGACTGATTCAGCCCTGTTACAGACCTCTTATAGACCTCTGAGGGATTTTGTACAACCTGATTCAGAGTTGCCCCACCTGAGGAGCCAGGAAACTGGAGGTGCATCTGCACTAGTCATTTTCCTTCTTCCTCAGACAAAATGCATGACAAAAACAACTTAAGGAAGAAAGAGTTTATGTTGGCTCACAGTTTGAGAGTATGAAGCATCATAGTGAGGAAGGGATGGTGGCAGGATCTTGAGTCAGGTGATCACATTGCATCCACAGTTGAGAGAGAGGGAGGGAGGGAGAGACAGAGAGAGGAAGAGAGGGGAGAGAGAGAGAGGGAGAGAGAGAGAGAGAGAGAGAGGTATATAAATGCTCTCTCTGTCCTTTTTATTCAGTCTTGGATCTCGGCCCCTGGAATGGTGTGGCCTACATTTAAGGTGGGTCTTTTCAAATCAATTAACAATTGAGAAACTCTTTCAAAGATATTCTCAGAAATTTGTCTCCCATGTGAGTCCAGATGCTTTCAACTCAACAATATTAACCATCACAGTATCCGTCATTGGTTGTTAGCTGCTGGGGAGGAGTGTTATGCACTGGTTCTTCCAGCTATTCCATATGTGCACGGAGCATACTCCTGGGCCTGGAGAGAGCCTTTAGGCAGAAAGTCAAAGAGATATTCCTGGAAAGACATGGCTGTACTAGAGAACAGTCTGTAGCAAGAGGTTGTAGGTAAGGGTACAAACAGCATTTGCTTTACCGAAGCCCTGTGTGTGTGTGTGTGTGTGTGTGTGTGTGTGTGTGTATGTGTGTGTGTGTGACACAGTACTGGGAGTGGCCTCTAAAGGTTGCTACTTTGTTGGAGGCTTATAGTTCAAATTCTTGATAATTGCAGTGGATCTACAGAACATATATAATAAGTGCCCAGGACATTTGCGTATCTTCCAGTACTAACAAGTAGATGGATTAAGGAGGACTGTACCCTGTGTGCAGATTGGTAAATTCTACCAGTCAACACTAGTCCCTTTCCTATTCTATACATAAACTCATGGGGTCTGGGGACAGATTTAACACATGTTAAAGATGTCAACAAGCAATTGTTAGGAAAATGTACTTAATTTCATATGTGCTTTATAGACAACTTTTTCAAAATTGACAGTGCAAATATGAACAGATTTAAACCGACAAATTTGGACTGGGACTATAGCTCAGTGATAGAGTGCTTTTCTAGCATGAATGAGACCCTGGATTCAATCTTCAGGAAAGCACACACACACACACACACACACACACACACACACACACACACAACCCTGACAAATATACTGCCCCCACCCCCAGTTTTTTCCTGCTTCATTGATAGAACTGAAGAGAGGTTACACTAAGTATAAGTTGCCCTATCAATTGGAGTTTATGATGCCAGACCCACTTGAAAGGCCTATCCTGAAGAAGAGTCGAAAAGATTGGTAAGCTATGGATTGAGCTCAGAGGTGCACAGCTTTGGATGTATGAAGAGGTTGTGTGCTGTGCGAAGTGGAGGCCAGTTAGGGTGGGAAAGAACAGCATTTAAGATGAGCCAACAGCTAGCCTGAGGGATTAGTAAATAAAAGAGAATCACTGTGAAACAATTTGTCTTATGTTCCATTTCCTTTATATGATTTTGTGTGTCCCCCCCGACTAAAAGGTAAACTAATGTAGGGACTTACATATCATCGAGTATCTCAAAAAATTATTTATCATGGTAAGGCCTTATCTTGCCACACAAATATCAGCTGGAAGAGTAAGAAAAAAAAGAAATATTTGCTTTTGTTGGCTTGTATTTTGCTTTGGGTTTGAATGAAAACCATTATTAGCATTTATTCCCAACTCTCCTCATCGCCTGTAAATCACTGAGCTAAAAACTGGCTTCATTTTCTTGAGGTCATATTAGCTCGGCATGAGAGGCTCAGTGATGCTTGGAAAAGGCAGCTAAATGCTGCAGTCAACATCTGCCTAAGCTTAGTTTTCAAATGCTCACCTCAATTCATTGCATTAATAATTTTTAGAAGGGAACCTTTAAAAAACTCAAGTTATTTACTTAGGGAATCATCTCCCTACATTTCTTGAAATAGTCATTGGTTAATATTTAATCAAAATACAGCACAACCGACACACTAGAGAAATAAAGATACCCTACAGATATAACAACATAATTATGACATTCATGTGTGAAAACCAATACGAAAGAGTCTCCCGTTAGGCCGGGCGTGGTGGTGCATGCCTTTAATCCTAGCACTCGGGAGGCAGAGGGAGGTGGATCTCTGTGAGTTCAAGGCCAGCCTGGTCTACATAGTGAGTTCCAGGGGTCAAAAAGACCAAAAAAAATAAATAAATAAATAAAAAGAAACTTGAATTCATTTCTGGCCAATGAGCTATCTGGGATGGAATATGTGTAGTCTGTTTAAAATTTCCTTCTTCTGTGTATATTACATGCATGGGTGTATGTCTGTGTGTGGGTGAGTGCACGTGTTTATGTACATGCATGCGGAAGCCAGAGGGTGTCCTCCTTGATTGCATTCCATTGAACCTGTAATTGGCCAGCCTGGTTGACCAACTATCTGTGGAGATATGCTTTTCTTTTCCTGCAGTGCTGGGGTTACTGGTGCATGTTGCTATGCCTCCCTTTTTATATGGGTGCTGGAGATCTCAACTTAGGTCCTCATATATGCATAACAAGCACTTTATTCATGAGCCATCTCAACCCCACAGTTTTGTTTCCTAAGGTGCAGTTACTGACAAGATTACTAAATATTAAGGGCTTGGAAACCTTGATGAAGCCATGGATTAAAGTGCTATTTACTTATCTCTTTGGGGTCATCTGTGTTCTCAAGTATAAGCATGATTGCATATGTGTTCTTAAATTTCTGTTGGTACAAATACCATGTGTACTGCCTTTTAGTGGTGGGTGGGACAACTTTTGGAGAAAATGATGAAGAAATATAGTCATATTTGGTCTAACAATGTTATAAATTACTGCTGTTGACACATGTGAAATAGGTGTACCTACTTGTGGAATTAATGAATGAAGAGACTCCTTGCAGGCTCCCACATAAGCCTTCCACTGGACTCTCCTTTAGATATACACAGTATGCCTTTGTAAGCTGGCCTGGAGACAACATTACAGTTTAAGGCTAAGAAAGAATAATGGTGGGGAACTGAAATATTACCAGAATCACCTCTACAGTTTCTAAAAATAACATATTGATCTCTTCTCCAATCTCTCACCAGTAATGAAAAAATCCACTGTCTTTATTGACAATCACCACCTTGGTGAATATATCAGTCAGGATTTAATTAAGAGAAGAGAAACCACCCCAGGAATTTAAATGGAAGGGGCTTAATGCAGGAATTGACTACATAGGCATTGGAAAGATAAAAGGCAAGAGGGGAATGTGAGGGAAGACAGATATGAAAAATAATTTCAGGAAACAGTTACCACCCCTATGCTGGGAGAAGATGAGGGAGGACATGACATTTTTGGACCTAGAAGCTTGAAGAAGGAACATGCCTGGTTACTGCCTGACTTCTGTAGAACAGGTACCCTGTAGCTGGTGCTGGCCACAGCAAGGAGGTGATCCAATAGCTCAGATGTCATGGCCCATTGAATTAAGGAGCACTAATAGCTGGTCCTCTAGCTGCTACCGGAACCTCTGAGGGTATAAAGGCAGCTGCTATTAGAGAGGTGCCCTAGATACTGGGCAAGAATTAGGAAGCCCCCTCACCCCTAAACATGCTCCAATATCCTTGAGAAGTTCTACCCTGTTCAGTCTCCAAGAGCTAGATTGGAAGTCGGCTAGCAAGTGAATCAGAAAAAAAGTAGTTTGCCGAGTTCCAATCTTGGGGATCCAAGGCAGAGTGTAGAATAGTGAGGCTTGGAGCTGAAAGATGGCATGTAAAGGACCCTGCAGTGCTGCTCTATCACTCGTAGGAGTGGGTCTTTGTCCATCACACTGGTTTCTCCTTGGTATTTCGACACAGCCTGGTGGGCTCCTTGTTTGTCCTCCCGTTGGGGAAAGAATGTTGCATAAAATGCAGATGAGACGGCTTTCGGGCTACTTAATGTCAGTAATACTGTCTTCACTCCTGAACTTCTGGAAGACCTCTTTCACATTAAACTGAATGGAATAATGTAATTTTGACTTGAGTTTAAAATATATCATTAATTGAAACAAGGTTTAAGGATACTGAGGCTTGAGAGAGACAAAGAATGAAAGTGAACACAGAAGAAAAGTTTGACTCAGGCAGTAGATGAATGTATCTTCCTCATAATCCCTCATAAAATACTTGACTGTTTACAAGTCAAAACATTCTTATTCCAGTTAATTTGAGGGATTTAATAAGGTCTCAAAAATCCTTCGGGTTCACTTTTGAATGAACTAACAAGTTCTAAGATTCTCTTTGATCCGTGTATGCAAATTGGTCTTTGAAGCTGATGTACATGACAATGGAATTTTCCAACTGCAAGCAATATATGCTTAATTATACATGGTATTGTTAAAGGTGCCCATTTTTTATGGAATTAGGAAGGTTTCATAACTTTGGCAAAGTCATTTAATGAAAGCAGTACTGAGATTGTGACACTGATATTCTCGGTAACGTCTCTAATCACCAGTGATTGGACTGCTAGGAGTTTTAAATCTGTGATAAATAACTCCTTTTATATCTGAGGGTATGTGCTTTATTAAAACCATTTTATATCTGTCAGTGAAAGTTTTGGATAAGATAAGCTGATTCAGGGGCTGATGTCATCATGTACCTTCTAGCAATTAGCATGCTTTACTTTAGGAAATATTTATGGATAGAAGCAAAGTAGAGGAAGAGGGAGGCTTGTAGAAAGACAGAGTCTTTTAGGTGTTCTTATTTTAAAAAATTAAAAAAATATAATTTCTGGATTTCAGCAGTTATATGATTTAGAGAAAACTCAGCAGAAAATGCAAAGAATAATGCACATCGCATTTAACTGAAAATGTGATATTTCTGGTACTTTTTTTGATAGTTTTTCTTAGTTTCTGTATCTCCATTTCTGAGATTATGTCTTCATGTTTAATTTGCCATTAGTCTGAATTTTTTCTACCTTTCTTATATGCAATTTTGTTTTTGACTTTCTTATATTAGTGGAGATTTTCTAAATGTAGACTTAGAATTATAAACAGCCATGTGACTTGCCACTTTCTTTATCAAAATGGACCCCAGCATCAAGAATCCTATACAAACTTCAAAAAATACAAAAGTGCTATAAAGTGTCCCATTACACCTGAACTAAACCTAATATACATTCTAATAATGTAGTCCACAGGTTAGGTGGGTTTTTGTTGTTGTTGTTCTTGTTTAAATAATTATTTCTAGGTACTGAGCCGATAAACTCTTGTTTGTGGATAGAATTCACAGACACTGATTTCCTATCTAAGAAGTTAGAAGTAATACCCAGAAAAAGTCACTTTGTGCTCCATGTTCATCTTTTATTTTGATGCTCTGGGTTCCCTCAACACCTTGACTTTTCCTTTTTTTTTTTTTCCTCCTCTTTTCCCATTCCCTATCCTGGGAAAGTATTTCTCAAGTCTTCCCTTGAATCGTCAAAGATTGTCATTTAGCTGCTGGGCTGGCAAATATCATGAAATTTTTCCTCTAATCATATTTTCTCCGAAATTGGAAACAGTGATGGCATATGGTTTTGGAACCACGGCATTCCTCCATCCGCTTTAATGTCTCAGCACTCCAGATTTCCTTGTAGATAAATAAGATACTTCTGAAAACAGGATGAGGTCTTTGAGATTTCCAGCTCTGCTTAATTATAATACCTTATATTTGCATAATGTTTTAAAGTACACTGTCTCCTATAAAGGCACTTACCTTATTATATTTTAATTGTATTGTTTACAAGTCTGTCTCTTTTAATAGAATGTGGGCTTCTGGAGGGCCAGAAATATATATTTCTCAACTGGTAGGTCCCCCAGTGCTTGGCATATTTATTAGTGCTTCAAGAATCACTTGTTGAATATGGGATAAATCTTCTATTAGTTTTTCTCACAAGATTATCAATGGGAGTAAATAAGTCTTAGATGGAAAAAACCTTTAAAACCTGGTACATAGACGACTCTCAGAAAATGTTTTTAAGTAGAGACTCCTGCAATGCAAACAGGACTGTTAACAAGATACGTGTGAGGGGCAGAGACATGGAATGAAGACCTTTGCTTCTTAAGGTGAGGGTTTTTTCCATCTGACTTTCTGATTCTCACACTGACAAATAGCCAGAAGAGCAGAGAGTGCTATTCCTTGGCTCTCTAAATGAATAGTTATTCACTCGAACAATTACTACATCATATGAGATCATCTTGCTAATACATGAGAGTAGAAGGGGAGCAGTGTAGAGAGAGTTCAAAATCATAGATGATCCCTCTAAGAACATACTCCTCTGTGAAATGTAAAACGTGATGGGCATAGCAGATTTGCCTTCCTTATCAAATTTTGATTGCAATTGTAGCAGGTTGCAGTGAAACTCATATGGGTAGATATTTTACCATTATTTTCCCATTGTAAGCTCCAGGAAGTCAGCTTCTGTCAGGATTGGCAGTGTTTTCCCAATGACTAGCACAGTACCTGGGATATGGCAGGTATTGTAGGTTTCATTCATAGGGTCGATTCTTCACTCTTTCATTATCCACATCCTTTGCCAACTGACTCTGCAGTTTGTACCATTAAAGATACAATGTCTATGTTTCTTCCCCTTGTGCTTGAATTGTCTATGTAATTTGCTTTGGGAAATGTGATGTCAGTAGGTCAAAAGATTAAAAGGCAGACCAGAAGCTCAGGAAGTGCTGGAAAATGGAGCTTGTCTCCTTCTGCCTCTATTGCCATGAGAGGCACACAGCTGAACTCTATTATTTATTTTGAGTTTCTACACAAAGTAATGGATTTTGTTATGACATTTACCTGTATATATTATCATGGTTTGTTCTTATCTGTCTTCCCATGTCCCCAGAGCCTCTTTTGCTAGTCTCCTTTCTCCCCCAAATAGTCCCCTCTTCTGATTTCGTATTCCTCCTCCTTCCCTTTAACTTTGCCCTCTTCCTCCCCTTTTATCACACTTTTTCCCATTTTCATCTCTCTCTCTCCCTCTCTCTCTCTCTCTCTCTCTCTCTCTCACACACACACACACAAAATCTAGAGTATATGTATGAGATAAAAGAAGTGATATTTATCTTTCTGAAGGTGGGATACTTTCTAGTCCCAGGGGGAAAATGAGAGACCTTGGGGGAGTGGAGCCAAGGTGAGGCTGATTAGCCTACCTCCTGTGGGATCAGCAGAGCTGCTCAGCTGAGCCTATCCTCAGTTAGCTAAACCTCATTCAACAAGGATGTAAGAGAGTATGACTGTTGGTTAAAGCTGTGTGGTTTGGTGTGATTATATGGTGTTTTGTGGCAATACCTGGTTCAGATGCTCAATGAATATTTTTTGAATGGATGCATAAAAGATGTTATCTAGCCAGCTGTTGCTAGTTATCCATTTCATTTCTCATATCAACTCTCTCAAAAGAAGCCATCAGCTAGTAAAACACAGACATACCCAGAGTCATGCATTAGAAGACCCAAGTATTAATAGCTGCTCTGCCAACTTAAGAACTATCACTGAGATAAATATGTAAAGTGAAAAAACTGTACCAACTATGTGTCCTAGAAATTTCACAGGAAAGTGTGAGGATGGAAACATAGTAGATTTTGAAAAAGCAGAATGTCATCCACTAATATTATTATCAGGTTTTACCAAATGACTCATGTATCTGACCTCATCAGAGAAGAAAATATTTCAAAAAAGAATGTTTCTCAGAAAATAGAAACTTGTGTGTGTATAGATGCCATTACATTTATTTTTATTTTTGTAACCTTCATAAGCATATCTGACATCATCATTATTTCTTGTTAGTGACTCAAGATTGTATTTATGAGCAACAATAATTTTGTTTTTTCATCATGAAACTCAATTATGAAATCAGGAAGGCATTAGGTGTCCTACAATGACTCCTACTATCCTTTCTTATTCTAAATTTTCTTTACTGTACTATACTGTACTCTACTGGCAAAATGATGTCATCAGGGGCTGTTGAAACAAGGAGGACTCAGATGGCCCTATCACTGCATCTATCTCTTGCCCAACTATTCTGCTGAAACAGATCTTCTGCCTGTTCTGTCTTTTGTTCCCCAGCCCTGAGATACTTTCTGTAGCCTTAATTATGTTGCTGTGTCTAATCAAGAGCTGCCTTTCACAAACATTGTGATTTGCAAGATATCAATGGTCTCTTGTATTTTCAATATGATTAATTGGAAATTAATTTGAAGCATCTGCTGAGAAGTCCTTTAAATTAATTTTGGGGTGACCTGGGTTATAACTGGTGCCAGCAGTTACAAGTTAGACCTACAGATAAGTGAGGTTTTCATGAATTATAGGCCTTGCATCTACAGCTGTGCTTTAGTCGCAGTCTATAGCCAGATCATTCCTCTTCCTTAATTCTACACTGCTGTATAACTATTTTGTATAGGAAATAAAGCCAACATTGCAGCCACTGTCTCTTCACGATCTGTTACTGTTTCCTGTTGTATCTTAAAATGGAAAGTATAGTTTATCTCCCACCTCATGAGAATAAAACTAAACAGGTGGATCATATAATGACTGAGCTATTTCTGATCTGCAGTCTATCCAAAGTTCTTCCACATCAGTTGTGGAAGGGCCCTTCTCCAAGCTTCTGGATCAGATGGTATAGTGGAAAGAAGGACAAAAATGGGTGTATAAACCTGTGGTATGCCTCCCAGAGAGGCATGCACCCACTGAAGGGGCTTCCCATCCTGTGTAAGGATAGATATCATCAGGGTCTCACCAGGGAGTACCCATAACTCAAGATCTTTACTAGGCATGTACCAGGGAAGTTGGGCTCAGTCCAGGGCATCCTGGACTTCATGTAAGATGTCCAGGTGTTGAGGAGCCAGGTGAATTAGTTCTGAAGGCTGCTTCCCTGCTAGCAACTGAAACAGTGGTCTTAAAGTCTTAGTGGGAATAGGCATCCAGGCTTGTAGCCAATTAATTTCTCCTAATAATTTTTGTAGCTCTGTCAGGGCTATGGTGGGCTTGACAGCCAGTTGTGGTTTTAAAGGACTTACTCCTTCCAAAGAGAGTATGGTTCCCAGAATTTTAAAGGGAGTAATAGTCTGTATTTTATCAGAGGATACATGGAGTCCACCTGTCTGTAGACATTTCTGAGTAACCTTATATAACTCTTCTAATTGTTGGGGGCTTGGAGCTCCCAAGATTATATCATCCATATAAATGTACACAGTGGCATGTGGCAGCAAGTGAGAAGGCCCCAAAAGCATCTTCACATAGCTTTGGCAGAATGATGGGCTATTGGCCATACCTTGGAGTAAAAAAGTCCATTCATACCTCTCATCAGGCATTTTAAAGTTGGTGGAAGGTACAGAGAAAGCAAATTTTTCACAATCCTGGGGTTGTAGAGGGATAGAGAAAAAACAATCTTTAATGTCTATAACTATAAGAAATAAATCTGAGGAAATAGCAGGGATCCAAGGCAGCCCCCTTAAGGGTGTACCCACTAGGGTCATTCTAACATTGACTTTACGCAAATCTTGCAACATTCTCCATTTATAACAAAGACAGGTGTGTTCCATGGACTTACAGAAGGCCAGATGTGGCCCAACCGTAATTGTTCCTGCACAATTTCCTTCAAAGCCTGTAGCTTTGTCTCAGGTAATGGCCCCTGCTCCACCCATATCGGCGCCCCAGGGGACCACCAGATAGCTGAAACCTGAGAGGCAGTGGCCTTTAGAATTGGGGGTGAACCCGATGCTCTTTCTTTGGGTCCCCCCCGTAATTGATATGGCGAGACAACCCTTGAGTTGCTGACTCAGGAAGCCTATCAGACTCTTCAAGATCCAAAAGGTCATCATAAAAGGCCTTGCTATCAGTGGTTATGCAGGCCTGTGTGTCCCCCAAAATATCTTGTCCTATAAGGTTGGCAGATAGACCTGCCACCTCCAGGGGTCACACCTCCCCTTTAGCTCCATCTGCATCCTGCCAGGTGAGCCATTCTTGAGTCTCCTCTGATGGGGTGTATCCTCTCACACCTAGGATTCAGGGCTCAGATACTAGGTGCCATCATGATGGGACCTCCTCCTTTCTAAGAATGGTTCTATCAGCCCCCATGTCCACTAGGCAGCGAAACTTCCTGCCACCTATTTCAAGATCCATCTTGGGTACTAAGGGCTCCCTTGGCCCAGGTATTGGTGAGTGCTGCTGCCCACAGGGCTGTAGCACTTGGGGGAGAGGGTGGTTCCCTGGCCACCCATGGAACTGAAGGGGCGGGGCCCCTCCCAGAGCCACCTTCCCCAAACCGGCCTTTTCAGCTTTCCATGGGCCCCTGACTCCCGCTGCTCACGGTAGCACGAGCCCCTGACTCCCACTGGACACCAGCTGGGAGGTGGCCCGCACACACTCCTTAGTTCAAGGCGGTGGGGTAGGCGGCTTTCGTGACCCTGCTCTGCCCCGCCCTTCTGCCTGGGAGGCTCTGAAGCTGGCCAGGGCAAGCTGGAGGTGCAGCTTGTTACTTTGGCTGCTTTCAGGTTTACTTCTGTTGCATTTCTGCCTTCTTCCTCAAACCCTTTCCATGATTTCTATGTATCCCCAGTAAAAACATTAGCCCCAAGTAGCCAGGGAGCCAAATGAATCGCCTCTGCCCAAACCTTTTGAGCTACGGGATCTGACAAATCCAATCCCCTGCTTTTAAGCATATCTCTCAGCACTTTAAGCGCTGGGTCTTCAAACTTAAAAATCGCGTTACCCATTTTTAGAGTCTTGCTTACCCCGAACCTCGATTGGCCCTAATCCGTTTTTGCTTCTCTCTTACTTCTTTCTTTTCTTTTCACCTTCCTTTGAGCACCACGTTGAGCGCCAGATGCCAGGGGTTCAAACCCGCGACCCCCGGCGAAGTGAGGATTGGAGATGAGTAAGCACGATGTTCACCAGCCCACGCCACCCCCATTACCCAGGGACACTCAGACGCAACTGGGAGTCTTAGTCAGGCAGAGTCTCATTTATTGCAAGTGTTCCAAAGCTTATAAAGGCACCTGGAACTCCCCCCTCCCCCCACCAACAGTTGGGTATGGCCTTATTCACTATTAATATTCTTAATTTTCAAAAAAATCAGTTGGAATCCCGGTTTCAGAAGCATTGGGGACGACAGGAGCAGAGCCCTGAGGTAAAGGTAAGATGGAAGGATCCCATCACCAGGCAATGGAAAGGACCAGATGCATTGCTAACCATGGGTCTAGGCTTTGGGCGTGTCTACCCTACAGGAGATTCAAACCCCATATTGGTGCCTGCGAAAAACCTTAAGTGGGTAGGCCAGGATCCGACTGACTAGCATGACGGTCCATGGACAATAGTTCATGAGACAAAATTCTTCTCTTTATTTACCATCTGAGGTGAAGGACCCAGTTCCTTGGCTTCATTGCCATCAGCCTCTTTGCCTTTCAGACAACTGGCTGATTGGCTAAAAGGTACATGGTATCAGAAGTATTTCAACTTGTCCTACGCCATGACTTGCTTTGTTTCTCTTGATAATGCTTATCTTTAAGTGTCTTTACCAGATAATTCGGTGACAGAGGACCCTTGGAACTGCCACAGCCCACCTCCTCATGATTACGGACTTCCCCAGGACCCCCTCCGGTTGCCCACGCTTGGCTAACCAAGTTAGGCAGAGACTAAGACTGTCACAGGCTGGCATTACCCACGCGGCTGCCGTTAATCAGGACACATTTTTAGCCAAAGACGGGTAAGATGTCCCATGACAAGTACTCCTAAGACAGGACAAGCACATGGCCAGGTGCATGATCCAATGACGGGCAAGGCTTGATCAGAGGTGACACAACCTAAGACAGGCAAAAATGCATATGATTAGAGGAAGGAGATAGCCATCTCTCCTCAGGGAGCCACCTATGAGGTGTGTAACCCGTGAAATAAAGTCAGTATGGCTTTAAAATAAAAACAAAAAGGGGGATATGTGAGGACCTAAAGGCCCCACCTTGCATAGGTCTGAAAGGAAGTTACTGGGGGCGTGGCCTGGCTTGCTTTGAAAGTCTGAAGAATACTTCAGCACTGCTGAGGAGTGCATGATCAGCGCATGACCATCCTTAAGATACACCCTCAGGAAGGGGGGAGTTCCAGGTGCCTTTATAAGCTTTGGAACACTTGCAATAAATGAGTCTCTGCCTGACTAAGACTGCCCATTGCATCTGAGTGCCCCGGGTAATGGGGGCGGTGTGGGCTGGCGAACATTGTGCTTACTCATCCCCAGTCCTCACCTCACTGGGGGTCACTGGTTCGAACCCCCAGCAATAGACATTTTGCATATTTATTTTAGACACCTTTTTGGGTTTCCCAGTTCTACTTCTGATGCAAAGTATTATAAGATTTTAAAAAATTAAAATATCTTAGTGTATTATTAGTGTATATTCATGACATAAAATCATGTTTTATTATACCATTTTCATACATGTATACCATGTTTTTTTCAAATTATTTATTTAATAACCACATACTTAGAAGAAGCATTTCATTACATCAGCATTGATGTATTCAATAAAAATTTTCTGAGCTAGGATGCATCTCTTTCAAAATTGGCTGTACATTTTTAGGTTTACAGTTGAATTATAACAGTTATACAATACTGTACTCAGTATAAACCGTAAAAGACATAAAATTAAATGATGTTTTAACCTTTAAAAAAGATCTCCGTTTCAACATTCACCCTTCCATCCCTCCCGCCGTTCTGTACTCCTAGTTTGGGCCCTACGCCATTCCTAGTCTTGGGGCCCCAGACACCTGGGGAACCAATACTGCTTCCTGATCCTTCTCACCCAGACCAACTCAGTCCCTTACTTGGGCCCCAGGAGCAGCGCTTCTGGTCCTGGCCATGCCCCCACCTCTCTCTGCTTCCCTGGAAGGAGCAAATTCTTATGCTTTGAAGAATTATTATTTTTTAATCATTATATATTTAAAAAATTTTAATAACTACATTATTAGAAGAAGCTTTGCACTACAGCTTTAACATATTCAGTAACACACTCCAGAGCAAGAGTACATCTCTTTCATAAGTTGGTGCAAGTTTCTAGGTTCACAGTTGAATTAATATAGTTATATATTATTGAACTCAGTATAAGCCCTGTAAGACATAAAATTGGATGAGTTTTTAACCTTTAAAAAAGATCTCCATTGGGTAGATTTATTGGGTAGATTTCAATGGTATTGTTTATCACCTCTACTAATTAGCATGAAGTAAATTTCCATGTTTCCTCCTCAAATATAATACATTTTTAAAAAATTTGTTGATTTTGTGTGTGTGAATATCACACAGAACATCCCAAACCATCTCATTTGACTATACACCCACTTCCCAGATGGGACCCTCCCATAGCCTCCCTCCCCCCACTAGAGCCCTTATACTCTCATATCCCTGCTACTGTCTGCTGTGTTGTTGGCACCTCCAGTCATTCCCCACTGCTTGCCCTTCTGGTGAATCTAGTCAGCCTATCTAGAGGTCTATATTTTAAAAGGGTCAGCTGTTCCTCATCTAGCAGTAATCATTATCAATAGTCCTTTAGATAAGATTGGGGTCTGCTGTTCATTTTTCCAGCTCTATGCTGGGTTACTATCTGGGAATCCCTTTGGCCACCCTGGCCAACAACTCAAAAGAACGTATCGCCTGTCTGGTATTGTTGATTGTTATGTAGCCTTTAGCTATGCATATGGACTCTTAAGAAATTATATTGGCCCCTTTAATCTTTGGTTATAATTTCCTTTTGGGTGTTTAAGGACATATAGTAGGCCCAGATAAACCAATTTAATTTTACTCTTAAGGTCATTTGAGGATCTGTTCCTCAGGGGTCACATGGGCTTGGGAGGAGTCCCTGGCTCCTTTCTTTTACCAGTTCTGCCTATGTGAAAATAAGTCAAAGGTCCTGCTCGACCATTGTTGGCTTCTCTTGGAAGCATGGAGGAAATGATTCCTCTGTGATGACCCTCTACTTTGTAGACTGGACACTGGTTCAAGTCCATCCGGTAGGGTCTCCTCAGCCTTCTTGATCAAGAGGACAGGTGACTCACCACCATTACAGGACATTTTGAGAGATGTTCATAGTCCCCTGGAACTAGTCAACCTAGGAGGGCAAGGAGCAAAAA
>NW_008333523.1:260586-261184 GCF_000622305.1 Nannospalax galili
TGCTTCCATCTCTTAGCTATTGTGAAAAGAGCAGCAACAAACATGGATGTACAAATGTCCCTGCAATAGGATGAGTTCTTTGGGTATATGCCAAGGCTGGTATAACTGGGTCAAATGGTAGATTAATTTGTAGTTTTTTAAGAGTCCTCCACACTGCTTTCCATAGGGGTTATAAAGTTTGCAGTTCCACCAGCAGGGGATGAATGTTCCCCTTTTCCCACATCCTCTCCAACATTTGGTATCATTTGTTCTCTTGATCTTAGCCAGTATCTCTGGGGTAAGATTCTTAAAGTGGTTTCTATTTGCATTTCCCTAATTACTGATGATATTGAACAGCTTTTAAGATGCTTCTTAGCCATCTTTATTTCTTCTTTTGAGAACTCTCTGTTCAGGTCCTCAGCCCATTTTTTAATTGGGTTACTTCCTGTCTTGATTCTCTGTTTTTGAGTTTGTTATATATTCTGCATGTTAAACCTCTGTCAGATGTGTCGCTGGCGAAGATTTTCTCCCATTCTATGGGATTTTTCTTCACTTCCTTGGTTGCTTCTTTTAATGTACAGAAGCTTTTTAGTTTAATGAGGTCCCATTTGTTGATTGT
>NW_008333523.1:261231-264926 GCF_000622305.1 Nannospalax galili
ATTAATTGATGTCTGGTTTAGAAAAACCTTTCCTATACATATGTCTTGTAGGTTATTGCCAATGTTTTCTTCTAACAATTTCAGAGCTTCAGACTTCACATTGAGGTCTTTGATCTAGTTGGAGTTGACTTTTATGCAAGGTGAAAGATAGGGGTTTAGTTTCATTTTTCACAGGGTCAGATACAGTTTTGCCAGGACCATTTGCTGAACATGCTGTCCTTCCTCCAGTGAATATTACTGGCCCCTTTGTAAAATACCAGGTGGCTGAAATTGCACTTACTCATATTTGGGTCTTCAATTTTGTTCCATTGATCTATGGGTCTGTTTTTGTGCCAGGACCATGTTGTTTTTATGACTATAGCTCTGTAAAACAGCTTAAAATCTGGTATAGTAATCCCCCCGGCATTGCTCTTAGTGCTCAGGGATGTTTTGGCTATCTGACGTCTTTTGTGCTTCCATATGAATCTTAGAATCTTTTTTTCCAATTCTGCGAAAAATGGCATGGTGATTTTGATTGGCATTGCATTGAATCTATAAATGACTTTTGGTAGGATGGTCAGTTTCACAATATTAATTATTCCAATTCATGGGCATGGGAGGTCCTTCAATATTCTGATGTCTTCCTCAATCTTTTTCTTTAAAGATTAAAAATTTTCATTGTAGATCTCTTTAATGTCTTTGGCTAGGTTTATTTTGAGATATTTTATTTTATTTTTTGCAGCTAGTGGGAATGGGAGTGTTTCCATGTGCTCTTTCTCTGATTGCTTGTTACTGATATATAGAAAGACTACAGACTTTTGTAGGTTAATTTTGTAACCTGCCACTTTACTGAATGTATTAATTATTTGTAGGAGTTTTCTGGTGGAATTTTTAGCATCTCTTAGATATAATATCATATCATTTGCAAAAAGGGATAATTTGATCTCTTCTTTTCCAATTATTACTCCTTTAATTTCCTTCTCTTGTCTTATTTCTCTTGCAAGAGTTTCAAGAATTGTGTTAAATAGGAGTGGAGATAGTGGACAGCCTTGTCTGGTTCCTGATTTCAACGGGAATGCTTCCAGTTTTTCTCCATTTAGAATGATGTTGGCTGTGGGTTTGTTATACGTGGCTTTAATTATGTTGAGGTATGTTCCCTCCAGTCCAATTCTCTCTAGGACTTTGAACATAATTGCATGATAAATTTTGTCAAAGGCCTCTTTTCATCTATTGAGATGACCATGTGGTTCTTGTCTTTGAGCCCATTTATATGATTTATGACATTTGTTGACTTACGCATACTGAACCATCCCTGCATCCCTGGGATAAAGCTGACTTGATCGTGGTGGATGATCTTTTTGATATGTGTCTGCATGCGGCTTGCAAGTATCTTATTGAGAATTTTTGCATCTATGTTCATTAAGGATATGGGTCTATATTTTTCTTTTTTGGTTGTATCTTTACCAGGCTTTGGTATGAGAGTGATGCTGGCTTCATAGAAGGAATTTGGAAGTTTTCCCTCCATTTCTATTTTTTTGAATAAATTAAGTAGTATTGGATGCAGATCTTCCTTAAATGTCTGATAGAATTCTGCTGTAAATCCATCTGGTCCTGGGCTTTTTTTAGTTGGGAGGTTTTGTATTACTGTTTCAATTTCTTTTTGTGATATGGGTCTGTTTAAGCTGTTAATCTCTTCTTGGTTTAGTTCTGGTGGTTCCCATGCCTTTAGATATCTGTCCATCTCTTTTAGGTTTATAAATTTAGTAGCATATAGGTTTTTAAAGTATTACCTTTTAATATTCTTTATCTTTCTGGTGTCTGTTGTGATGTTTCCCCTTTCATCTCTGATTTTGTAATTTGGAGGTGCTCTTTCCTTCTTTTGGTTAATTGGGCTAGCGGTCGGTCAATTTTGTTTATCTTTTCAAAGAACCAGCTCTTGGTATTGTTGATTCTTTGTATTGTTTTCTTTGATTCAATTTCATTGATTTCTGCCCTGATTTTTGTTATTTCTTCTTGTCTGCAGGGTTTGGGTTTTGTCTGTTGCTTCTCCAGTGTCTCGAGTTGCAATGTTAGGTCATTTATTTGTGTTCTTTCTGATTTTTTGATGTGGGCACGTAGAACTATAAATTTCCCTCTAAGGACCGCTTTCAGTGTGTCCCAGAGGTTTTGTTGTGTTGTATTGTCCTTTTCATTTAATTCCAGGAATACTTTTATTTCTTTCTTAATTTCTCTTTTGACCCATTCATCATTCAGGAGTGTGTTATTTGATCTCCATGTGTTCATGTGGTGATTAGGGCTTCTTCCAGTGTTGATTGTAAGCTTTATTGCATTGTGGTCTGATAGAATGCATGGAATTATTTCAGTCTTTTTGTATTCGTTGAGGTTTATTTTGTGCCCCAGTATATGGTCGATTTTGGCGAAGTTTCCATCAGGTGCTGAGTAGAGTGTATGCCCTTTGGCGCTTGGGTGGAATACTCAGTAGATGTCTGTTAAGTCCATTTGATATATAGTATTGTTTAATTCAGATGTCTCTCTGTTAACTCTCTGCCCTGTTGACCTATCTAATGGAGATAGTCGGGTACTGAATTCCCCTACTATTAATGAGCTCGGATTAATCTGGGGTATTGTTTTGATGAAGTTGGGCGCACCAGAGTTTGGTGAATATATGTTCATGATTGTAATATCTTCTTGATTCATTGTTCCTTTGATCAGAATGAAGTGGTCCTCCTTGCCTCTTCTGATTAGTTTTAGTTTAAAGTCTATTTTGTCAGATTTTAGGATTGCTACACCTGCTTTTTTCTTAATACCATTTGCTTGGTATATTTTTTCCATCCTTTCACTTTGAGATAGTGTCTGTCCTTGAAAGTGAGATGAGTTCTTGCAGACAAAAAAAGATGGGTTTTGCTTTTAATCCATTCACCTAGCCTGTGTCTTTTGACTGGGGAGTTCAGTCCATTAATAGTCAAAGTTATTAATGAAAGATGAGTATTGAATCCTGTCATCTTTATTTCTGTTTACATTCTTGCTATAACTGTTCTTTTTCACAGTTATACCTTCATTGAATTTCTTTCTGCAACCTCTTGGGTATAGTCATTCCTTTCTTCAGTTCTTTGTATTGCTTCCAGAACTCTGAAGGGCTGGTTTTGTAGACATGAATTCCTTCAGCCTATTTATGTCATGGAAGATTTTTCTTTCCCGTTTGACTATAATAGACATTTTGGCTGGGTGTAATTATCTGGATTGGCATCTGTGGTCATTTAAAACTGGAAATAATTTGGTCCAGACTCTTCTGGCTTTCATAGTTTGCACTGAAAAGTCAGCTGTCATCCTAATGGGTTTCCTTTTTATGTTACTTGTTTTTTCTCTTTTGCAGCTTTCAGTATTGTCTCTTTGTTTTGTACATTTAATGTTTTAAGTATGATGTGCTGTGGAGTTTCTTTTCTGGTCCTGTCTGTTTGGTGTTCTATATGCTTCTTGTATTTGTATGAGCATGTCTTTCTTTAATTTTGGTAAATTTTCTTCCATGATTCTGTTGAAGATCTGGTCCATGCCATAATCGTGGGATTCTTCTCCTTCCTGTATGCCTATGATTCATAAGTTTGTTTTTTTATGGGTGTCACACAATTCCTGCATATTCCATTCTTGTGATTTCTTAAATTTTTCATAATCTTTGCTTGAGTGGTCTAGTTCATCCACTTTATCTTCCAGTCTTGATA
>NW_008333523.1:265251-269864 GCF_000622305.1 Nannospalax galili
GTTTTGACATGTGGATTTCTATTGTAGTTTCTGATTCTTGTGTGAGACTCAAGCCTTCAAGTTTAGGTCTGCTTTTTTGTGAACTTTATGTGTCTTTGTGGTTTACTTTTTGGGCATGAAAAGCTGTTTCGTCTAAGCTTCCGGTTCTCTCTTTTGATTTTATATTGGAGTTGCTGGATTGCTTTTGTCTTCAGGAGTTCCCACAGAGGCCCAAGTCAGATGAGGTCAGATGCTCTCAGGCTTTCTCCTAAGGTCTGGATTCCTCTAGGAAAGATTTTGGCCTCTTCAGGAATTTGGGGGTTGGATTGGCCTGGGAGCCTGGCCCAGGAAAGATGCTGGTCTAGGGCAGCTGGTGGCTGTGCCACCCAGAGATGCAAAGGCATATGGGGGTGGGAAGCGGCCTCAAGGGCTCCTGGGGACTGCACTGAGGAGCTGGGTTGGTCTGGATGCAAAGGATCAGGAATAGGAAATGTCAGCCCCAGCATCCTGGAAGGAGGTTGGTGGGTGGTGCAGTCCCAGGGAAGTAGAGGGAGGTGAGGGAGGGTCCAGGCCCAGAGTGCTCCTGGGGACCCAAGAAGGCACTGAGTTGGTCTGGATGTAAAGGATCAGGAAGCAGTGGTGGTTCCCCAGGTGTCTGGGGCCTCAAGAGAAGGAATGGGACAGGACCCAGGCTAGGAGAAGAGACTGGTTGGGGAGATGGGAGGGTGAGTGAGGCTGGGTGAGTCAAGGCCCAGAGGGTGTAATTGATTTACCCTGGAGAGAGGCCTGCTGGTCAGAGAGAGGCCTGCGGGTCCTGCAGGCCCAGGGAAGCAGAGGGAGGTGAGGGCGGGGCCAGGCCCAGAAGCAGTGCTCCTGGGGACCAGAAAAGGCACTGAGTTGGTCTGGATGCAAAGGATCAGGAAGCAGTGGTCGTATACCATGTTTTTTTCTTTTTCTTTTTTTTTTTATCACACACTCTCATTCTCATTACCTTCCTTTGTCTCCTTTCCCCCTTCATAATAGTCCCCAAGTTTCTTCCCATGGTGCTAGGTGGAAGGTTCACAATCAAATTGTATACAGCACTTAAAATCTTCCTTCCTGATAATTTGGTTCAATTCCATGGTATTTTCTAAGTATGTGCCTCATGGATTACACATCACCAATTCTGTATTTATCTTAGGTAAAAAATTCAAAAGTAAAAATGCTCTAACTTTGCTTTGTATGTTCAAAGGTCAGCAATTTTCCTTGATGGTGTGGAAGGAGTTATCTGTACAGAATAGCTACATTTTTTGATAAGGGACTGTTATCATTCCCTTGGATATACCACACAGATTACGCAGCCAGAAATCAAGTTCAATTCTCCAAAATGTCAAAGCTTCAGTTGACAAAGAAATCATTTCAGTGTCATGGTGTGAAGTGCAAAGTAGGGTTTTCCTTGGAATTTTGACCAGAACTCATATCTCAGAACAAAAAGTACAAAGTACCCAGTGTTTTGAGTCCAGAGAATTGTAGGTTCCAAGGGACAGCCTTTAGGGAGGGAGGGAGGGCCTCCTGAGAGGCACCATTTCAGTAGATCATGTGCCAGCACCCCTCCCTATTGTATGGTTTCCCCCTCATCAAGTAAAATATGACCATGAGTCATAAAGCTATCTTTGGAGGAATCAGACATTGGGAAAGTGACTTCCATTCCTTCCTTCTTCCCTTTCCATGGAACATTCAACTTGTCTCCTCCTTTCTACAAGACTGAAGATAGCAAAACTGCCACAGCCTCCTGCCCACAATTAGGAAGTAAGATTATCTCTTCTATGACAATCTGAGGGACAGGCTGTCAGATGCAGTTGATGTTCCTATCCTTTGGCATGGCAAATTTGTGCAGAAGTCTCCTGTGCCCAAGTAAGCTAGAATGCTTTTGTTTATCCCCTAAGAGGGCTCCTAGCTTAGTGAGAGAGTCCAACTAGTAAATACTCAAGGGGAGGGTACTGACAATGAGTGAGAATGAGGCCAACTGCAGCCAAATCTTCCATTCTAGGACACTGGTCATGGGAGAGCTTCCCTGGGGTCCTCTGAAGAATCTGTGTTCTTTTGCTTTAGAGAGTCAATGCTTAAATTCCTGCCTCACAGAGGGAACCCAGAGCAGGTAGTTAGACAAAACAATGGAGTCACCAATAAAAAAAGATAGTGATCTCTCCATATCCTGAATATGTAGGAGGAGTCATCTACTAACTAGGATATGTACTTTGTACTGTGTTGTGAGGAAGGAATAGGATTCCATTATTTGAGTTGTCTATTTAGGGACTGATTTACTACAGCAGTTTACTCACTGTAGCAAGCATTCTTCCGAAGGAGGACTCTCCCTCTTTATATTAGAAGTTCTGATCTTTTCTGATTTATGAATATTTTTTTTTTACTTATTTGACTTCCTTTTTATGACTGGGAACAAAGTAGCTATGGCATGCTGGGGATATAATATAACTAAAATGAGTGTATTTAAACAAAATTGTTAGAATCAGATTTCACTGATCTCTTTTCTCTCTCTCTCTTTCTCCCTCTGTCTCTCTCCTTCTCTCTCTCTTTCTCTCTCTCTCTCTAAAATCTCAGTGGGAGAGGAGATAGCACTTACTAGTAGCCAAGAAACTTTGCCTCATGATTCATGACAGACGCCACTGTAGAACCTGCCCCAACCTTGTGTGACTGCCTAATCATGAGTCCAGGGCTTGGAGGTCAGCACCCCTATCTATTTTGTCCTTTTGTCATAAGAAAGCCCCAGAATTGTCCTAATCCTCTGGCCTCAGGGAGGAGAACCTTGTAAAATGAGGTAGGAAAAAGGAATTTCTTGCTTAGGAAGTGAGTCTATTGCAGTTGTGAGGTAACACTAATGAGCTGTTTTTGAAGAATTGTATCCTGATTTCTCTGATAGCAACACAATATAAACATGGTGGATAAGAGCTTTTAAGTTGGATAACTGATAGTTTTTGAAATATAGGACCATTAAAGTTCAATAATCAAATGGTGATCTGTATATATACACATTTACATAAAGTTTATACATCTTGTTTATCATTGTTTAAACTACCATTCTAAAATCCTCTCTAGATTTAGCTAAAGTCCTTATAGGATTTTTTCACCACTCAGAAATACCTGCTGGGAAAATTTACACTATACTAAAATATATTTTATGAGAGAAATTCTCAAGAAGAAATTGTAAAAGAAATTAGAAATAACCAACGTGTTTAAGGAAATGTCATAATAGAGATAGTGCAAAATCTTTTCCTATTGACTCCGTAGCTCTGATTGGCATTTTGCTTTTCTTTACTGTTCTGTCAGTGATTTATTTGAAGCTAAGGGCAGATGCCTGGATGATTTGTGAGGCTTACCTAATGCCACGGTGATAGGGATCAATGGTTTGCTCTAAGAAGTAGTAAAATGCATCATCTATATTGAATAAACGATATTTCTAAAAATAATATGCGAAGCATAGAAGTAAAACTTGAGATTTACTGTCAGGAAAGAAACATTAGAAAGTTAATCCATCTGCCTCATGACATGATTGGCATTTCTCTCAATCAAACTTTATCTGCCAACCCTGTTGAAAGGAAACAGGTGCTTCAAAAAGATGTTCATTTCTAAACAGTCTTCTAAGGAAGAAGGGGAAGGATTCTGCTTGACACTAAATTTTGCTGTATCACTCCTTTTCAAAATTAACTTGAGAACAAGAGACCAAGCCCAGATGAACTAAAACCTGTACTTAGATAAAATTATATACCAAAAGGAGGTGACTAAAAGTAATACTTCGTTCTTAATTATTTTTCTTTTACTTTTCTGTACTTATAAAATTAATTATATACAGGCCAGTGAGGGGACTCAGTGAGTAAAAGCACTTGCTACAAAGACTGACAACTTGAATTCGATCCTTGGGACTGACTCACATGATGGAAGGAGAGGACCAACTCCTATGGGTTGTCCTCTGACCCCCACATATGTGACTACACTCACACCCACATCCCTGACACAAATAAATAAATTAGTTAAAAGTTAAATGTGGCTAATAAAGAACTCATTTAAAAATTAATCTTATACACAGTACAAAAATTTGGAAAGGCCAAATGATCACAAATCAGAAAACAATTATACTACCCAGGGAGAAACACCTTGCCTATATTTATTTAACACTTTTCTATGATTTTCCTTTATTGAAACTATTTGCAAAGTGTGGATTTCAAACATGAGACTGATGCTACAGGTCAAGTGAATGGACATATTCAAAATGAGAACTGAAACAAAGGATTTAAATAAAAACTATGGAAGTGTGGTCTGTCTTTTTAAAAATGTGTCAAGTTAAAATTTTGTTAGCCGTAATGCTTTGTTATTGCAGAATTGCATTAATATTCTGTAAATAAGATACATAATAATGCATAATTCTGGTATATCATTAGTATGTGGTAGTCCAGAAATCAGCAGGAAGTTGGGAAAATTACAAATGCTACACATGGAATTTAGAAAGAAATGGTTTATCTAGAGTAATATCAAGTATTATAATTCTTGATAATGTATATAGAAGGCTTTTGTTAATTCTTGTGTAAATTAGATATATTATTATTACTACTCACTATTATTAATAAATATATGGTGAGTAA
>NW_008333523.1:271188-272501 GCF_000622305.1 Nannospalax galili
AGGTATTTTATTTTTTTTGTGGCTATTGTGAATGGGAGGGTTTCCCTGTGCTCTTTCTCTGACTGCTTGTCATTGGTATAGAGAAGGCTTTTGTTAATTCTTGTGTAAATTAGATATATTATTATTACTACTCCCTATTATTAATAAATTGGTTTATCTAGAGTAATATCAAGTATTATAATTCTTGATAATGTATATAGAAGGCTTTTGTTAATTCTTGTGTAAATTAGATATATTATTATTACTACTCACTATTATTAATAAATATATGGTGAGTAAGGCAATGTAGGAAAAACTCAAAAACAAACTTTGAGCAGAAATTTCTTCTGATTATTTCACAAGTCATAATGAGAAGACTATCAGTTTTAGTAAGAAATATTTGAAGAGTGGTCATGTAAAAGAGTAATTCGGTTTGAGAATATGATAAAAATATCTTTCTAGGATAAAAACTTTGAATAGATTCCCTAATTAAAAAATACCTTTAGAAAATAAATATTAGGTTAAATGATAGCTAATTAGCAGCCTATTATTACCAGAAAATTCTTAAACTTCAGTCCAGTAATTTTACTTCACTTTGGATATCCCTTGATTAAATCCTGGGCAGGATTTGGGAGCATATTGAGTTGTTTCCCTTTTGAAGCACATTTTTGTCTCTTCATGTTGAGCATTTTCCCAAGTCACCCTGTTAAAATATTTCTTTCATGTTTTAGTTAGAGACATTTCAAACACTTGAAAAGCAAATACAGTGTGTTTATGTCATCTAAGAAACTGCTAGCTTTTTGCTAGTCTGCTACTAATGTTAAAATTACATAATTCGTAACAGTCCAAAATGGCTGAGGTTGCAGGAAGTCGAATTCTTTTTCTGAAAATTTAGCATTGTTTTATTATCACAGTCTTTCTTTTACTTCTTTGCATAAGTCAGCATAGAGGGAGTGTCATAACAATAATTCCAAATATCTCAAGGGCTTAATACACTGTGAGTTTATCTATCACTCATGTCATGTTTGAACTCAGGTAGGGAGTGTAGGGTAATTCTACTCCACTGAGGCATTCATGGATCTAAATCTTTTCATCATGTGGTACAGATCACTCCTACAAACATTTCATTGATTATACTCAATAACATAACGTTTCCTAGCTGTAATCCAGCTACATGCCTAGCATGCCTAGAAGGACACACTGAAAGCAGTCCTTAGAGGGAAGTTTATAACTCTAAGTGCCTACATTAAAAAATCAGAAAGATCACAAATAAATGACTTAACATTGCAATCAAGACACTTGAAAAGCAACAGCAAATGAAACCCAAACCCAGC
>NW_008333523.1:272598-277337 GCF_000622305.1 Nannospalax galili
GCTAGCCCAATTAACCAAAAGAAAGAAAAAGCACCTCCAAATCAACAAAATCAAAGATGAAAGGGGAAACATCACAACAGACACCAAAGAAAAGAGTAATTCGGTTTGAGAATATGATAAAAATATCTTTCTAGGATAAAAACTTTGAATAGTTTCCCTAATTAAAAAATCCCTTTAGAAAATAAATACTAGGTTAAATGATAGCTAATTAACAGCCTATTATTACCAGAAAATTCTTAAACTTCAGATTGTGTTGTACTGTTCTTTTTGTTTAGTTCCAGGAATATTTTTATTTCTTTCTTAATTTCTCTTCTGACCCATTCATCATTCAGGAGTGTGTTGTTTAATCTCCATGTGTTCATGTGGTTACTGGGGATTCTTCTGGTGTTGATTTTAAGCTTTATTGCATTGTGTTCTGATAGAATGCATGTAATTATTTCAATCTTTTTGTGTTTGTTGAAGTTTGTTTTGTGCCCCGGTACATGGTTCATTTTGGAGAAGGTTCCATGGGGCGCTGAATAGAAAGTATATTCTTTGGTGCTTGGGTGGAATATTTGGTAGATGTCTGTTAGGTCCATTTGTTATATGGTATTGTTTAAATCAGATGTGTCTCTGTTAATTCTCTGTCCTGTTGACCTATCTAATGGTGACAATGGAGTATTGAAGTCTCCTACTATTAATGAGTTGGGATTAATCTGGTTCTTAAAGTCCTGTAGTACTGTTTTTATGAAGTTGGATGCACCAGAGTTTGGTGAATATATGTTCATGATTGTAATATCTTCTTGGTTTATTGTTCCTTTGATCAGAATGAAGAGGCCCTCTTTATCTCTTCTGAATAGTTTTAAAGTCTATTTTGTCAGATATTAGAATTGCAATGCCTGATTAGAATTGCTATGCCTGCTTTCTTCTTAGTACCATTTGCTTGGTATATTTTTTCCATCTTTTCACCTTAAGGTAGTGCCTGTCCTTGAAAGTGAGATGAGTTACTTGTAGACAACAAAAATATGGGTTTTGTTTTTTAATCCATTCAACTAGTCTGTATCTTTTGACTGGGGAGATCAGTCCATTAATGTTCTTTTGTATAGTCTTTCCTTTCTTCAGCTCTTTGTATTGCTTCCAGAACTCTCTGAAGGGCTGGTTTTGTGGACATGAATTCTTTCAACCTATTTATGTCATGGAAGATTTTTCTTTCCCTTTCAACTATCAGAGATGTTTTGGCTGGGTAAATTAATCTGGGTTGGCATCTGTGGTCATTTAGAGCTGGGAATACTTTGTTCCAGGCTCTTCTGGCTTCCATAATTTGCACTGAAAAGTCAGCTGTAATTTGGATGGGTTTTCCTTTATATGTGATTAATTGTTTTTCTTTTGCAGCTTTCAGTATTGTCTCTTTGTTCTGAACGTTTAGTGTTTTTACTATTATGTGCCATGGAGAGTTTCTTTTCTAGTCCTGGTGTTCTATATGCTTCTTATATTTGTATGGGCATGTCTTTTTTTAATTTTGGGAAATTTTCTTCTACAATCCTGTTTAAGATCTGTTCCATACCATTATCTTGAGATTCTTCTCCTTCCTGTATGCCTATGATTCGTAAGTTTGGTTTTTTTATGGTGTCACACAGTTCTTGCATATTCCCTTCTTGTGCTTTCTTAAATTTTTTATAATCTTTGCTTGAGTGGTCTAGTTCGTCCACTTTATCTTCCTGACTTGATACTCTGTTTTCCATTTCATTCATCCTATTGGTGAGGCTTTCTCCTGTAATTTCTAATTGGCTTACTGAGTGTTTCACTTCCTTCTTCATTTCAGCTGTGATTATTCTTCAATATTTCTAACTCTTTTCTGAATTCATTCAGAAGTTTTTCCCTATCTTCCTTCAGTTCTTTGATTTCTTTCTTTGTGTGTTCTTTAAATTCACTGAATTCTTTTATCATGTTTATAATTGCTCTTTTGAGTTCCATGTCCTGTATTATCTCTAGGGAGTTCTCACTGTACTCCTCTAGAGGACTATTGGTACTTGGTGGATTTTCATGTTATATTTTCTTTGTGACTTTGACATATGAATTTCCTTTGTAGCTTCTGAATCTTATGTGAGACTCAAGCCTTTTTTGTTGAGTTTAGATCTGCTTCTTTTAGTAAACTTTATGTGACTTTGTAGTTTACTTATTGGGCATGAAAAGCTGGTTGGTCTAGGCTTCAGGTTCTCTCTTTTGATTTTATATTGGAGTGGCTAATTGCTTTTGTCTTCAGGCGTTCCCACAGAGGCCCAAGTGAGATGAGGCTCAGATGATATCAGGCTTTCTCCTAAGGTGTGGGTCCCTCCAGGAAAGATTCTGCCCTCAAGAATTTGGGGGCTGGGTTGGCCTGGGACAAGGGCCCAGGATAGATACTGGTTTCAGGAAGTTGGTGGCTGTGCTACCCAGAGAAGTAAAGGGAGGTGTGGGTGAAACTAGGCCTAGAGGGTTCCTCGGGCCCTGCAGGGAGGAACTGGGTTGGTCCAGATGCAAAGGATCAGGAAGCAGTAGTGGCTCTGGGCTGAGAGGTTAGCCCCAGTGTCTAGAGTGCCAAGACAAGAAATGGGCCTGTACCCAGCACAGGAGGAGAAACTCTGCTCGAGGGAGCTGGGAGGGTGAAAGAGGCTGGGGGATTCAAGCCACGGTGGGTGTGCTGGGCTTACCCAGGGAAGGTGCTGGTACCAGGACACTGGAGGCTGTGCAGCCCAGGAAGCAAAGGGATATGAGGGCGGGACCTGGTCCAGAGGGCTCCTGGGGACCAGGAAAGGTGCTGGCACCAGACTGCCCAGAGGCTGTGCAGTCCAGAGAAGTAAAGGGCCTGAGGGTATTTTTTAACTCATTGCAACTGAATCCTCTTATTTGACTATTTTAAAATCTTGCCCAGAATAAGGATTTGAAACCTTATCATTAAGAAGAAAAAATATTCTTTTTTTCTTTTTTAAAAAGCTTATTTTTTTTATTGTATATATGTGGGGCAGGGGTATGTGCACATGAGTACAGGTACTTTCAGAGGCTATAAGAGGACATCAGATTCCCTAGAGCTGGAGTTACAGAATCCCAAAGTGGATGTTCATGGAACTCAGGAATTGAACCCAGGTTCTCTGCAAACAAGAGCATCAGGACCATCTCTTCAGTTCCAAAATTATTCTTAAAGAAAAATGGTTTCCTCTCAAACTGGTTTTGCCTTTTATGCACTACCTCTGCCATCTAAGCGCTAAAAATATGTACAGTGTTGAATGGGTTAAATGTTTCTCATTTTCCTCCAACTCATATTTCTCAGTGTCCTAACTATATATAAATGCTGAAATCCAGGCAGAGAGTAAATAATCTGAGTGACCAAAAGAAAGTAAAGTCATAACTTTAAAACTGTTATATCTGATTGCTCATGAGATTAGAGACAGGTCATTAATATATTCTCATAAGGAATAAATCCCCTGTAGTATGAAATTCTGCTACATGTCATTTTTTTCTTTATACTATTTTAATCTTATTGGGTTGGGGGTGGGGGTGGGAACAGGAATGAGCCCAATGCATTCTAACTTTGTGTGGGTGTCTCCCTGGCTTGGTTACCAAAGAAACCATTATGCTCCATACCATTCAAATAATGGCTCTACTAGTGCTCTAAATACTTTCTTTTCTAACCTGACTGCACTACAGATTTAGAGAGACCATCTGTTGGCCAGCAAAAGAGAGGGGTTTTCTGAAAATACTATGGCCCTTCCTACACTGTTATAAAGTTTGGTCTCAACATTTCAACCTTAAGAAGCCTGTTTCTGAGGTCAACATTCCACAACCAGGACCGCTTCACTGCCTCCATGCACCACTGCACTGCCAAACTGCATGAGTGAAAGGCATTCACAGACATCCTGTGAGGCTGCCAAGCTTCCTGCCACCCATGCTGTGAGGCATCTCTCCTTGCAGTTGTCAGGGCCTTCTTGCTCCAACCCTGAAGCATGATGGGAAATCTGGCTTGGGATGAGTATTTGCATGTCACCCTGGGCCCTGGAGTCAGCAATGTCACCCTCCCCTGAATGCCTGCTGCTGATTTCTGAGCAACAAATCCATCAGCAGAGACCACCTGTTTCCATGGCTGCCAGATTAAGCTGTGCCCTCCAGAGCCATCCATTCCAAATCACAGTCCATGAGCTCAGGATCCTAGCACTTCTATGAGATATTTTCTGGAAAAAGACTGTTTTTACACTGTAAAGATATTTGCCCTTTGCCACCCAATTTTTAAGGTGTACAGAGGCACAATGTCCTTTGCAAATTCCCTATGAATCTGAGGCAGCCAGAAAATAAGGCATGAGGTCTTCTTGGGAACCTCCAGATCACTGAAACAAAAGGGTCTGACGCACACTCCCAAGCAATGTGGTCACTCAGGGGTTTTACACAGGGAGTCGAAGGGCTTCTCAATTTCTTTTCTGAACAGCTAGGCATAAATCTCATAAAACTGTAATATCTCAACAAGAGTTTTATGGGTCCACATGTTTAGTTCATTAGTAGAGAACTTTGGTGACACCCAGCACATAAAAAAAATACCCTATAAAAAAAGAATGGTACTGATTGCTACTTAAAAACAAAGTATTATTATTAATGCCAGTGGTTGCGTCCATTAAGATGAATATGTACACTCCTTTTCTCAACCAGCATTTTAAGCCACAGATCTTCAGCTCTTTTATATCAAGTACTCTGTTCATACAAAACTTTTTTGCACAACCCTAATTTTATATATA
>NW_008333523.1:277384-285233 GCF_000622305.1 Nannospalax galili
TTTATTACATTAATATATTATCATTATAAAACATGCTCCCAAAAATGAAACCTTAAAAGTATTTAAATGAAAATTCAATATTTTAAGATTTGTATTTAATTTTGTTTCATTTAACATAAGTCTAAAAGTCATGTTTGCTCTCATTTTAAAAAGATGACATTTCTGATGGAAGACATAAGAGCAAACTTGCTCACTCATATATTTTTTAATTCTAATTTAGTTTAAAGATCTGCTAATGTCAATTAATTTTTATACTTTGTTTTTAAAACTGTGGCTGGAGAGACAGAGACAGAGATAGACAGAGACAGACAGCGACAGGGACAGATAGAGAAAGAATGAATCAACAAAGATACATACATCCAGATGGAAGAAGTAAAGTTACTTTACAATTTGGTAAGACCTACGGTTAAAAAAAATCAAATACATGTATAATGAAATACTGGTACAGATAATATGCATAAAACAGATAATATTCATATGCTGTATAAGAAGGAGAGATGTGGGACTAGAGAGATGGCTCAGCGGTTAAGAGCAGTGACTGCTCTTGCAGAGGACCTGGGTTCAATTCCCAGCACCCACATGGCTGCTACAAACTTTCCTTAACTCCAGTTCCAGGGGAATCCAAAGCCCTCTTCTGACCTCCGTGGCATTGCATGACACGGGTGCACTCACAGACATGCAGGCAATACACTCATACACATGAAATAAAAATAATAAAATATTTTTAAAAGAGAGATATGAGTATCTGCATAAGTGAATATTGTTTTAATGAAAGTATATCCCTTTGGGACATACTTACATTCAAAATTGATTATCTGAAATTCAGATTTAACTTTGTGCACTGTATTTTATATGGCAGCCCTAAATGCTTGTACGGCTTATTTTTGTCTTTTTTCTTCCTTTTTAAAAATATTTTTATTGATTCAAGAATTCCATACAATGTATTTTGATCATATTCAGATCCCCTTCACTCCCACCTTACTACCCCCAACTACATGTTCTCTATTTTTAAAAGCAAATATAAATAACATAGGAGTTATGACATTTTCTTCCTGCATGTTCATCAATGGAGACTATTCCTAAGATACCACCACAGACTCTGGCTAACCATTAACCTGTTCAAAGAGCTCAGAGTGCCAAATGCTACTAATAATCTCCTCTTCGCTAAAGTTCCTTGAACTACCATGTCTTTAACCCCCTCACTACACTATACTGACATCCTGGGTCAATACTATGACTGATAGAGAACGTTCTTTATTTTTCCTGGCTAATAAATCTATTCAAGGAGAGAAGAAAATTATAGGTAAGATGGCAAGAGGTTTGAGCCATCCTTGTGGGACCCTCTGTTAACTCACACATCTACATTTTGCCTCTGGTTTACCAGTGTAGCAGCAGATATACATACTCTGTTGACCCTGTACACTGGCACCCAAGATGCTTTATCAACACTGAAAGATGATTCTACAAATGTGGTGATTACAGCCTCAAGAGTTCAAGGGATGACGGTTGAAAAAAATGTTTCTTTGAGCATTTACATTGTAAAATTACAAATGGTAAGTTTAACAGGGTCAGAAAAAATTCATTCATATTTTCTTACATACTTTGGATTAGTCTGCCCAGCATCAACAAAGCATGGTGCACAACACTTGAGATGGTCATTGGAAGCCGGTAATCATGGCTGCAGAAGAGATGATGCAGCACCATGAGTAATGAAGCGGTCAGCACTAAGCAAAGTATTCTAGGGAAGTGCATGGCAAGAAGATCTGCGAGATTTCAATTCAGACTAGTTCCTAAGAGTAATGGCAGTGTAACTAGTACCACCATTGCTACTTCTTTCTCCTGAAGGGTCAGGGCAATGTGATACTATCTAGGAATGGCACACTCAAGGAGAAAGAACACTAATAGATGGTATTTAGCCTGAACAAGAAAAGACTGAATGTGACAATCATGTTTACTGATTTGACAATCCAGAAATACATGACTACAGTATTTCTGCCCATTAACCTAGTTTTCTACCTTTCATTGGTCCACACATTTTTTAATATGTTTAATTGAATTGCTTATATAAACTAACTCCCACACAAAATACTTGTCTGAGGTCATTTACATCATATGGCAACCCTAGTACTAGCAATTCCAAACTTCTCCTTAACTGTTCTAATAAACACCTTCACACTACAGGCAAGAGAGTAAATCTCAGCCCTGAAAATGCATCCAGGTCAGCTAAGGAAGGAACCTGGGGAAAGGTGTCAGGACCAACAACATCCTTGCATTTTTTTTTGTCAGTTTGCCCAAGACCTCAACAACATTCACTGCCAGCTCCCTTTAGACAGAGAACACCAGAGAGAGCCTTTCTCCTCTTCATTTGACCTCTGCCAAGACAGTACACAAAAGTCATCATTAGTGCCTGGTACAGGAACACAAAGAGTCATTTCCCAACAATTTCATATTATACAAAATGGTCTATTTCGAAAGGAGGCAGGGAAACATCAGAAACTCTGTGCGCCCTCCTTCTTGAAAATTAGCCCTTGACCTTTATTTCTAAGGTATATTTTAATCCAGTAAGTCATAGATCAAGGAGAATGGAAGCCAACTTATAATATGTGTACACGAGAGAGAACGAGAATACAGTAAAAAATAAAGTGTCACTGTTTCAGTCCCGATCAGTTTCTCTACTCATTTTTCTTTTATTCCTTTTGTTTTATTTTTATTCGTTCTTCGACAATTTCTTAAAATTTATTTTGAGCATATTTGCCCCCTTCCCGCCCCGAACTCCTCCCTCCAAGCCCCCCCCCACTTCCTTGCTTGTTTTTCTACAAATTAGATTGGTAAAATCAGAAGACCCAGGATACAGCGGTGAACAAATCAAACTAGACTCATATAGTTTAATTCTGTATTGTGGAGGGACTGACAATAAATAGTAGCTATAAACCGTGTGATATGGTAGGGAGTAAGCAGCATGGAGAAATATGAAGTGGGGAAAGGAGTGCAGCTTGGCTGCTACCAGTGCTGGTGGCACACTTTTATTTTTTAATAGTTTTATTCTTTGAGAACTTTATGTGAGGTATACTTATCATATTCTGACATCCCCCAACTCCTCTCAGAGTCACCCTCCCCACCTCCTTACTCACCCTAATTCCTGTTCTTCCTCCCACCATATTGACTCCAATATATGTTGACTAAATATTCTTGGGAATGGAATTATCCTGGATTGTGATTGACAGGTCACATCAGTAAAGAAAACGGACTCCTCCTCTCCCCATAGTTACCAACTGTTAATAGGTCCTCAGCTATGGGTGGGAGTTCATGCCCAACTCCCTTACTCCATGCTGAGATGTTGCCTGTCTTGAGCTTGAGAAGGTCTTGTGCATGCTGTGACCATTGCTATGAGTTCAGATGTGCAACTGCCCTGCTGACTGGAAAACATTGTTTCCTTATACTCATCCATCACCTCTGGATCTTAGAATCTTCTGCTCTCTATTCAGTGAAGATGCAATAGGGTGATCAAAGAAGGTCCAAGTGGGGATGGAACATGCTGCATGGATCAAATGTTGCTGACCAATTAAACTATGGTCATGGACCATCTCACAGAAATTAGGAAATGATATTTTTAAAAGTAATTTCAGTTGAGAGTTGGGTGCTAGTAAACATAGAGAATAATTGTCTGTGAGATGCTTAGCCCTAAGTGACATATTTTCAATGTAACCCCTACACATAAGATGAATGAATCTTTCAGCTCTCAACAGAGAAGTTTCCTTACACAGCAAATGGTTATTAACATATAAACCCACAACTGGCCAATGAGCAGAGAACAAGAGGGTGTAGAGTGCTCATCCCTGAATAGGACACCTATTTCAAACTTCGGCTCTCAAGGCTCAAGGATCATTGTAGAAGAGGGGGCAGGAAGACTATAAGAGACAGAAGTGGTGGGTGACCATGAGGAAAGAGAGTCTTCCAGACAGCTAGTCAGTTTCTCATATGAACTCACAGCAATGGTGACAAGTGCATGCTGCACAAGTCCCATGCAAGCTCAAACCAGAAAAAATCCCAGCATAGACATGGGAAAGTAGGGAAGAAATCCCAATCCAACCTAAGGAACTTTTGGCAACTGATGACTTCTGGGAAGGGGAGAAATAGTCACTTACAGGGATGGGACTCTTGGTAGGTTGATGAGGCTCTGGTGGATGGACCCACACTGAAGGACATGTGGGGACACAAATCAGACTCGATAGGCTCTAATGTATATATACTAGAGTATATTGAATTCGACAGGGGACTGTGGGGGAAGGTGGGAATGGAGGAGAGGACCAAAAACCATGAAATTATATTGTATGAAAATCAAAAGAATTCAGTAAAAAATAAAAAATTTAAAATTTAAAAGTGTAAAAAAGTTTTTTTTAAAGGAAACTAGGCTAGGGAGATGGCTCAGCCTATAAAGTGCTTCCCTTGCAATGTTTATTGCACAACAATTCCCCTGATTTTAATGGTAACTCTTACTTAAAGATTCGTACTCAAATCTAAGGACCTGAGTTCAATTCCCAGAAACCACATTTTAAAAAGCCAAGAGTGGTGGCTCTTGTTGCTTATGTGAGTGCTGAGGACTTGGATACAGGCAGATTTGTGGGGCTTGTTAACCAGTGAGGCTAACTTATTTGACAAATTCCAGGCCAGTAGTGAATCTGCCTCAAAAAAAAAATTGAACAGTGCCTGAGGACAGGTATACCTGTATGCACACTTGCACCTGCATGTATACACATAAGCATACACAGGAAATAGAAGTTGTATTTTGGGGCCAGCAAGATAGCTCAGTGAGTAAAGCACTTGCTACACAAGCCTGACAACCTGAGTTTGATTCCATATAAAAGTAGGAGAGAATTGACTCCATAAAGTTGTCCTCTGACTTAAACACACACACACACACACACACACACACACACACACACACACACGAAGAAGAAGAAGAAGAAGAAGAATCAAAACAAAAATAAAATAAATTGCATTTTCATTTGCATAGAAAGACTGTGGCTTAGGCAGTCCAGAGCTGTAGGATGCTTCCATATTGTCATCACAGACTTGAACTCAAGCTTTCTGCTGCATCCTCCTGAAGTCATGGCTTCCGTCTTCACTTTAGCTGCAGACCACTGCTGCTTGCCCAATCTCAAGCCTTCCTGTCTGTGTTCCAAGAGAACTCCCCAGCTTCAATTGTCTTATTATAGATCTCGCTCAACATGTTTTACTTAAATCTAATTGATCGCCCTTAAATGGCATTGTAATCTAGTGTGTAATTTAACCAAAATAGAACCTCTATTAAGATGAAGTTCGTTTGACTGTGGCGTGTGTGTGTGTGTGTGTGTGTGTGTGTGTGTGTGTGTGTTGTTCGTTTCTTGGTTTGTTTACTAAAGAAGAAGAATGGCAATTAGCAATCTGCCTCAGGAAAGGAGTGGAAGGTTGAAGGGTTGTCCCATGTGAGAAGGAGAACATTAAGTTTTTTGGAGACAGAATCTCATGTATCTTAGGCTGACCTTAAACTCAACATGCAGCCAAGAAAGAATGATCTTGACCTTCTAGTTCCCCTGCATCTGTCTCCCAAGTGCAAGGATCACAGGTGTCACCTCCATGTCTAGTTCATGTGCTGCTGGGACTGAAATCTAAGGGTTTGTGCATATTAGGCAAGCACTCTACCAACTGAGCTGTAGCTCTAGCCCCCAAAGCAATCTGTTTTAATGAAACAAAGTGTAAAGCCTACTAAAATCAAGAGTACTGCTGTAGAACCAATGGCCACCTCCCTATCCACCCAACTTTGTGTTCTTTTTCTTTTTTCCCATCAAGTCCAATTTGTGTTGCTAAAATACTCGGGTGTAGATTCTGCCCTGGAGTTTGGTAGACCTACTAGGATCTCATACTTAAAGGAAACTGACTCTTCCTCTCTCAGCAGCTATCAAATGTGGGCTTTAAATTAAATCAGGGAGTGATTTTGTTACTCCTATAACACTGGTGCCACTATTGCACCAGTGGGCATATCTTGCCAAGGAAGAGGCTATTGTACTGTACTTCACATGGTTCACAGCTATGTAAGACTGATAGACTACTTTTCTCCCCTGGTAGCATACATAGTACTTTCCAGTATTATGAAATCTACTAGCAGTGAAGTTTTCAGGTAACTATTAGCTTGATTTCTTCATGTTTTATGATTAAAATATATGTTTTCTTCAACAACAGTGTATTGCCATCAAGTTTTGGATGGTATCCAAGAGCAATGGCAATAGCCTGTAATGTTTGGGGGTCTATGGGATCCCACCAGTCAACAACTCAAAGAGAAGTAACCCATTCCTGGTACTGGGGATTTTGTTTGCTAGGATGAGGTGTCTAGTTGGGGTATTGGTCCTCCTTTGTAGGGTACCTCCACTTAAACTCTTTTTATACATGTATATGTACGTATTGTAGAGAGTTTCTACGTTAGTGGGTTTATATATGGTTTTTTAATAGGCCTTTAGTATGTTGCCCCCCCATTTCCTCTTCTACCCTACCCTCCAATCCTCCACCACATTTAACCCCTCCTGTTCCATTATGCCCTTCCCCACTTTATATCACTGTATTCTATCCCTGTTCCCTTAAAAGACTGCCCCTCCCCCATGCCACCTTACTAGTGTCCTTCCTAATCTCTAGGGGTATTATTCCAAATGAAACACACATATCTAAAGATTCAAAGATAACATCCAAATATAAGAGAGAATGTGTGACATTTGTCTTTCTGAGGCTGGGTTACTTCACTAAGAATGATTGCTTACACTTCTATCCATTTACCTGCAGATTTCATAAATTCATTTTTCTTAGTAGCTAAATAACATTCCATTGTGTATATGCACCACATCTTTAGTATCCATTCATCAGCTGATGGACTTCTACATTGTTTCCAATTCCTGGCTACTATGAAAAGGCATAAAATGAATATGGATGAGCAAGTATTTCTGTAGTAGCATATAGAGTTATTTGAGTATATGCCCAAGAGTAGAACAGATGGATTTTGTGGTAGATCTATTTCAAGCTTTTTGAGGAACCTCCACAGTGAGTTCCACAGTGACTGTACCAGTTTACAACCCTACCAAGCAGTGAATAAGTGTCCCCTTTTCTCCATATCCAGACCAGCATTTGTTGTCAATTGTTTGTTTTTATCTTAGCCATTCTTACTGTGGTAAGATAAAATGACAAAGCAATTTTACTTTGCATTTCCCTGGTGTCTAAGCATGCTGAACCATTTTAAGTTTTTCTCAGTCATTTGTATAGCATATCATTAGCAAAGAATGGCATGATGCTCTTGGGCATTCTGTAACGTTACCTGCATTGGCTCAATAAGATAACTTAGAAAATATATTTCCACATGTAGATTTATGGATTTCAGGATTTTAAGGAAGACATCCAAACTCATAAATCACTGTCTTATATCATGCCACATGATAACATATGATCAAGACCTCTACAACCTAGCAATCCTCAGCTTTCCTAACACAATTTGATATACACAGATATGTACCAGGGATACCTCATATCCAAAATGTTACTATACAGCTATTCTCTGGATTTTAGTGGTGACTAAACCACACTCTAGATATAATTTCAAATTTTCAGACTTTTGATGGTAGATTATGCCAATTTGGAAGTAGAGGATGGTATCAAAAACAAAAAAACCCCAGCCTTTCAGAGAGTTCTGGAAGCAATACAAAGAGCTGAAGAAAGGAAAGACTATACCCAAGGGGTGTGGAAAGAAATTCAGTGAAGGTATAACTGTGGAAAAGTACAGCTATATCAAGATGTAAACAGAAATAAAAATGACAGGATTCAATGCTCATCT
>NW_008333523.1:286092-301925 GCF_000622305.1 Nannospalax galili
ATTGACTTATGTATATTGAACCATCCCTGCATCTCTGGGATAAAGCCAACTTGATCATGGTGGATGATCTTTTTGATGTGTGATTGTATGTGGTTTGCAAGTATTTTGTTGAGAATTTTTGCATCTATGTTCATTAAGGCTATGGGTTTATAGTTTTCTTTTTTGGTTGTATCTTCATCTGGCTTTGGTATTAGAGTGATGCTGGCATCATCGAAGGAATTTGGAAGTTCTCCCTGCTTTTCTATATTTTTGAATAAATTAAGTAGTATTGGATGGGTACCTAAAAGCACAGGAACCACCAAAGGTAAACCAAGAAGAGATTAACAGCTTAAAAAGACCCATAACACATAAGGAAATTGAAACAGTAATACAAAACCTCCCGACTAAAAAAAGCCAAGGACCAGATGGATTGACAGCAGAATTCTATCAGACATTTAAAGAAGATCTACATCCAATACTACTTAATAAGTTATTCAAAAAGATCGAAATGGAGGGACAACTTTCAAATTCCTTCTATGAAGCCAGCATCAATATAATACCAAATCCAGGTAAAGATACACCAAAAAAGAAAACTATAGCTCCATATCTTTAATGAACATAGATGCAAAAATTCTCAATAAAATACTTGCAAACTGCATACAGACACACATCAAAAAGATCATCCACCATGATCAAATTGGCTTTATTCCTGAGAAGCAGGGATGGTTCAGTATACATAAGTCAAGAAATGTCATAAATCATATAAATGGGCTCAAAGACAAGAACCACATGGTCATCACAATAGATGCAGAGAAAGTCTTTGACAAAATTCATCATGCATTTATGTTCAAAGTCCTAGAGAGAATTAGAATGGATGGAACATATCTCAATATAAATAAAGCCATATATAACAAACCCACAGCCAATATCATTCTAAATGGAGAAAAACTGGAAGCATTCCCATTAAATTCAGGAACCACACAAGGCTGTCCACTATCTCCACTCCTATTTAACACAGTGCTTGAAACTCTTGCAAGAGCAATAGGACAAGAGAAAGAAATTAGAAGAGTAATAATTGGGAAAGAAGAGACAAACTTATCCCTTTTTGAAGATGATATGATATTATATCTAAGAGATGGCAAAAATTCCTCCAGAAAACTCCTAGAAATTATTAACATGTTCAATGAAGTGGCAGGTTACAAAATTAACATACAAATGTCTGTAGCGTTTCTATATACCAAAAACAAGCAATCAGAGAAAGAGTACATGGAAACACTCCCCTTCACAATAGCTGCAGAAAATATATAAATAAATATCTGGGAATAAACCTGACCAAAGAAATTAGAGACCTCTACAATGAAAATTTTAAATCCTTAAAGAAAGAGATTGAGGAAGACATCAGAAGATAGAAGGACCTCCCATGCTCATGGATTGGAAGAAATAATAGTGTGAAAATTACCATCCTACCAAAAATCATTTATAGATTCGATGCAATGCCAATTAAAATCCCCATGACATTTTTCACAGAATTGGAAAAAACTATCCTGAGCATCATATGGAAGCACAAAAGTCCTCAGATAGCCAAAAGAACCCTGAGCACTAAGTGCAATGCTGGGGGGATTACTATGCCAGATTTTAAGCTGTATTACAGAGCTGTAGTCATAAAAACAACATGATACTGGTACAAAAATCGACCCATAGATTAATGGAACAAAACTGAAGACCCAAATATGAGTAAATGCAATTTCAGCCACCTGATATTTGACAAAGGGGCCAGGAATATTCACTGAAGGAAGGACAGCATTATCAGCAAATGGTGCTGGCAAAACTGGATCTCCACATGTAGAAGAATGAAACTAAACCCCTATCTTTCACCTTTCACAAAAGTCAACTCCAAATGGCTCACAGACCTCCATGTGAAGCCTGAAACTTTCAAACTGTTAGAAGAAAACTTTGGCAATAACCTACAAGATATAGGTGTAGGAAAGAATTTTCTAAACCGGACATCAACTGCCCAGGAAACAAGGCCAAGAATCAACAAATGGCCCTCATTAAGCTAAAACGCTTCTGTACATCACAAGAAGTAACCAGGGAAGTGAACAGAAAACCCACAGAATGAGAGAAAATATTCACCAGTGACAGCCTGACAGAGTTTTAACATCCAGAATATACAACTAACTTGAAAAACAAAGTATCAAGAAAAGAAGTAACCCAATCAAAAGATGGGATAAGGAACTGAACAGAGAGTTCTCAAAGAAAAAATAAAAATGGCTAAGAAGCAAAGCATCTTAAAAGATGTTCAACATCACTAGTAATTAGGGAAATGCAAATTAAAACCATTTTAAGATTTCGTTTTACCCCAGCTAGACTGGCTAAGATCAAGAGAACAATTGATACCAAATGTTGGTGAGGATGTAGGGAAAGGGGAACACTCACCCACTGCTGGTGGGACTGCAAGCTTGTTCAACCCCTATGGAAAGCAATGTGGAGAACTCTTAAAAAACTACAAATGAACCTACCATTTGACCCAGTTATAGCACTCCTTGGCATATACCCAAAGAACTCATCCTATTGCAGAGACACTTGTACATCCATGTTTGTTGCTGCTCTTTTCACAATAGCTAAGAGATGGAAGCAACGTAGGTGTCCCTCAATTGATGAGTGGATAATGAAAATGTGGTTCATATATACGATGGAGTTTTACTCAGCAGTAAAGAAAGATGAAATCATGAAATTTTCAAGTAAATGGATGGAACTAGAAACTATTATGCTAAGTGAAATAACACAGACTCAGACAACAAAACAAAACAAAACAATGGCATATGTTCTCCCTCATATGTGGATCCTAGCACCAAATCCTTGTAAGTGAATATGTATCCAGATATAACTGCAAGAACGAGGAAAATGAAGAGGAACAAAGGAAGTAAAGGAAAATAAAGAATCTGAAAGAGAAGAACAGTAGAAAACAGGTGTTACCAAGGGAGATGTGGATAATAGTGGGGTTATTTTAAGGGTAGGGGGGAGGGAAGGTTATACAAGGAACCTAGGGGATAAAGAGTAAGAAGGGGCTCAAAAGAGGTGGGACCATAGGAGAAGGGTATTATTAAGGGAGAAATGGAAAAAATGAGGGCACCTTAAATGGGGAAACCATGGTGGAAGGGTTAGACAATGTGAGAGATATACAATGTCTACCTAGCTGTACAAAACCAGAAGGAACCATATTAGGCCAACAACCTACTGAAAAATTATACATACAACCAGATAGGGGCTCAAAAGAGGTGGGACCATAGGAGAAGGGTATTATTAAGGGAGAAATGGAAAAAATGAGGGCACCTTAAATGGGGAAACCATGGTGGAAGGGTTAGACAATGTGAGAGATATACAATGTCTACCTAGCTGTACAAAACCAGAAGGAACCATATTAGGCCAACAACCTACTGAAAAATTATACATACAACCAGATCAAAGAATGTAAAATGTAATAAGGCAAGGTTTATCTGAGAGCATTTGGTCTTTGTCCAAGCTCTATCCACATGACACATGGTAATTAAAAGTACCAGAATGGTGGAACTAACCTTCTTGGATTGGACCTGAACCAGTGTCCAGTCTACAAAGAGGAGAGTCAACAAGGAGGAAACATTTCCTCCATGCTTCTGAGAGAAGCCAGCCATGGTCAAGCAGGATCTTTAACTTATCTTCACATAGATGGAACTGGTAAAAGAAAGGAGCCAGGGGCTCCTCCGAAGCTCATGTTAACCCAAGGAACAGATCCTCAAACAACCTTAAGAGCAAAAATGAATTGTTTTATCTGGGCCAACTGTAGGGTCTTAAACACCCAAAAGGAAAGTATAAGCAAATATTAATGGGGTCAATATAAATTTTTAATAGTCCATATGCATAGCTAAATGTTATATAAGAAGAAACAATGCCAGACAGGAGATACCTTCCTTTGAGTTACTGGCCAAAGTGGTGCAAGAGACTCCCAGACAGTAACCCAGCATAGAACTGGGAAAATGAACAGCAGACCCCAATCTTATCTAAAGGAATATTGGCATCTGTTTGCTGCTAGATGAGAAACAGTTGACCTTCCTAAAACTAGGATCTCCACATAGGCTGACTAGAATCAGGAGATGGACAAGCAATGGAGAATGGCTGGGGCTGTTGACAACACAGTGGATAGTAACAGGGATGACGGAGTATATGGGCTCCAGTATGTGGGACGGGGGAGGCTATGGGAGGGTGCCATTTGGGAAGTGGGTATATAGATGAATAAGATTGTGTGGGATGTTCTGTATGATATGCACACAGAAAAACCAATAAATTTTAAAATAAGACATATTCGAGGAGGAAGCAAAAAAATTTACTTCATGTTAAATAGTAGAGGTGATAAACATTACCAGTGATATCTACCAGATGACTTTATATCCATGCTCAGGTACTAAGGATCCAAGGGTATCCCACTGTGAGTAGTAATCATCAGATATATAGAGATTAAAGACACATGTGCAACATCTATGTGTTAGTAGCATTGTAAATGTAGGAAACAGCATATTTTAAAATGAAATTGAGATCTTCTTTAAAGGGTAAAAGGTCATTCAATTTTATATCTTACAGGGTTTATACTGAGTTCAACACTGTATAACTGTATTACTTCAACTGTGAACCTAAAAATTTACAGCCACTTTTGAAAGCTATATCCTTCTTCCAAACTGTGTTACTGAATGTGTTAAAGCTGTAATGAAATACTTCTTCTAATCATGTGGTTATTAAATTTTAAAAAACAATTAATAATAATAATTCTTCAAAGCATAAAAATTTTCTCTTCAATACTAAGTGTGAAAAACATTACCATTGAAATCTGCCTGATGACTTTATATCCATGTTCAGATGCCAAGGAACTCAGGAAGTAACCTACTGTGACTAGTAATAATCAGAAATATAGAGATTAGAAACACATGTGCAAACAGCTTAGTGTTAATTGCATTAAAAATGAAATTTTCAGTATGAAACTGTGTATTTTAATAATGAAATGGAGATCTTTTTTAAAGGTTAAAACCTCATTTAATTTTATATCTTATAAGATTTATACTGAGTACAATATTGTATAACTGTATTAATCCAACTGTAAACCTAAAAATTTACAGCCAATTTTGAAAGAGATGCATCTTAGTTGTGGAAATTGTTATTGAATGTATCAATGCTGTTGTAATAAAATGCTTCTTCTAATTATGTGGTTATTAAGTAAATAATTAAACAATACCCTTAGATTTGTATACCCCCTCTAGTAGAACTTTGATGATGATGATGCGCCACATCTGCACTATTGAATGTGGAAACCACTGGCCACATGAGACAACTTAAATTCTCTCTATATATTTTTATTTAATGTAAAATTCAGTTTGTAAGTTTAAACTAAATAGCCACATGTGGCTAGTGGCTATTGCATGGGAGAGTAAAGATGGAAATTCAGAAAGCAAGGATGACTTTTCTTATTGTAAAATTACCAAGTACCAAGTTTGTCCTTAATATTTCACCCTGCTGTTTTTTTTTCCTGGTGTCAGCTTTGCTTGTATAGAAGTTACCCTATGGGTTACCAGAAACATTTCACTTAGCTATTCTAATAATAGTGTTTCCAGGGGTCCCACACACTCCACAAACATCATCTCATCTCATTAATTCTTCCAAATCCCCAAAGGGAGTAGGGAGTACAGATAATTATGTTTAATTTTATAAAAGAGGAAAGCAAACAGTTGTCTAAAATGTAAATTATTAACAGCAAAGGACCTCCTGGAATCCCCCCTGTTACCCTCTTTAGCTTTGTTGTCCTTCTTAACAGGAACTTTGTCTTTTCTCCTGTCAGGGTCCAATGTTTCTCAAATACATTGGGATTAAATGAACTATTACATCCAGTTATAGATATAATATTGTTTGATTAATGTTATATTTAAACAGCTAAATATTTATTTCATTCTCATTCCCACTGTAAGACTTGGGACTGAACCTTTCTCCTAGGTAACCAGGGTAATTAGGAATGTGCTAGTTGATTAGAGAAGTACATTACCAACAACTTTTTTTTCCTTCATCCATGCCTCTTGCAGGAATCTAATACACTGACTTTCAGTATGTGCATGTGACCGGGAAGCATAGCTGTTTACTAGCCAAAGATTCATAAGTATTGAGGAGATCCATGCCACTTCTTTTATATACTATGGATGTTTGTGAAGTACTTGCTAGGAATCAACAAGTGTTCTTGGAATTGTGGATATAGTCAGCATAACCAAACAAGATACTAACGCATGTGTTTAAGGAACTGACAGACATTAAGTAATGAAGATAATATTTTTAAATTCGTATTTTTCAGGAGTCCCAAAGAAGAGGTACCTGAACTTATAATAGGGAGAAAGTGACATAGGGAACTCAGGGATTGCTTGTTTGAAACAAGTACTAAGAGCTAAAGGATCAGTGTGAATCAACAAGGTATAGGACAGCAGGAAGAGAACATTCTAGGAAGAAGGCTCAGCATGGACAAAGGTCCTGAGAGAACATGGAATATGATGAGTGTGAGAGTGAAAGAAGACTGTTTTGAGGGAAATGTATGGAGAAACAGTGAGCCAGTTGCATGCTAAGGTTGGAGTAGTCAGGAGAAGGTAAACCAGTGAACACCTGTAAGCTATTTTAAGAAGATATGTTTTTACCTCACGAGCAATGGATGCCACTGTAAGATTCAGACAGTACATGAAATCTTTTGGCCTTTACTTTTCTAGTAGAACTAACCTTATCAATGGCCAGTGGGAAGTTCTGGTCTATAGTGTTGTAAGAATAAATCTGGTGACTGGTGATTTTAGCATAGGGCCTTCCTTCCTTCCTTCCTTCCTTCCTTCCTTCCTTCCTTCCTTCCTTCCTTCCTTCCTTCTTTTCTTCCATCTACAGCCATACTATTCTTTTAAAAACCTTTTCTTTATTCTATATTTTATGTATATGAGTGTTTTGTCTGCATGTATATAAGTGCATCCCACATGTGCAATGCCTAAAGAGGACAGAAGAGGGCACTGGATCCCCTGCAACTGGAGTTACAGATAGTTGTTAGTCACCATGTGGGTTCTGGGATTAGAACCTGGGTACTCTGCAAGAACAGCCACTGCTCTTAACTGCTAAGTCATCTTTTTAGCTCCTCTGTTTCCTTTTATTGTAACCAGTTTTCTTGAGAAAAAAGTAGACAGCACAATTTCCCTTTTCACTTTGATATCTTGAATCTTTCAACGTATACTGACTTGATAGAGTTATTTCAAATCCTGTCCAGCAGAGTTTTTGTCTCACTATGCTTTCAGACTTTTGAGACTAACCACCATTATAATGCAGAAGTTTCTGGGTTCATGCTTAAATAATTGAGATAGCTTATATAACAAAAAAGAAAAAAGATCATGAGGTCCTACTGTGTTTTTTGGTATATCTATTACAATACATATTCATTCTGACTTATGTCTATTTACTGACATACATGCAGCTCTTTCTCCCTCAGCCACCTTTGCTCTTGCTGCCTTCTCATCCTTCAGATATCATATAATCGTCTTCTTCAGGGATGACTTCCGTGATATTGAGTAGGAAGCCCCCAGTCTTATATGCATTTGTGACCCATGATCATGTGAGCACCTGCTGCTGCTTTACTGTTTTCCCAGTGTCTACCTGCTAGATGGGAATGTCTGAGTCCTTGGACCTTGCCCTTGCCTGCACCCACCATCAGATGCACTGCACCAGCACAGTGTCTACTCAGTGCAAGCAAATGAATGAAAAATGCAGGAATATCCTTGAGTTCAAAGCCACTCCACCCCTCTTCCATGTCTATCCTGCTTATTTTGCCCAACAGAAGAAGGATGGACATAAAATTTGTATTGTTGATTTTGATAATTTCACAAGTGATTTTCAGCATACATGCCAATATTTAACTGGATGTAGCTTACCACTTCCTATAAATATATTAAACCTAGTCCATTAAAAATGTTAGCATTATACTAAGCAAAATAAAATGTACAGGAGGGCTGGAGAGATTGCTCAATGGTTAAGAAAACTGGTTACTCTTGCAGAGGACCCAGGTTTGGTTCCTGTAACCCACATGGTGGCAAACAACCATCCATAACTTTTACTTCCAGGGAGTCCAATGCCCTCTTCTGACCTCAGCACTGCATGTCACAGGTGCACTTACATACATGCAAACAGTACACTCATACACATAAAATAAAATAATAAATAAAATATTACAAAATAAAATGCATAGGAATACAGCAAAGAACACAGATCCTGAAGTAAAATTGATAGGATTCAAATTCTGGTTCTGTAGCCATCTGTTGTGTGTCTAGGTGCAAGCTATTTAACCTCTTTGTGCCTCAACTTCCTTATATTCCAAATGAGCATTACAGCACCTACTGGAATTAATTATCATCAGGAGTCAATGAGTTAATTTATGTAAATCATTCACAGAAATGTCTGGTATGTATATTAATTATGGTTATTTTGTTGTTATTATAAAAAAGGACAGATGGTTTCATGCTTACTAAGCCTTTATAGCAAAAAAATGCTCTTTAAGTTCCTCTTTGGCTTCTTTATTCAAAGTTAAAAATGGGTATTCTCAATTTATGCTTCTGCTCAATAAATTGAATTTTTTCAGTTCCTCCATTTCAGTAACATGCAGATGGTAATAGAGTTAGATGGCTTTCTCACTGAAGTCTACTGTAAACTCTGTAAGGCTGGTGAAAACTAGGGATATTGAGAGGATGCTCATAGATGTTGAATGAGGGAAGTGTGGGCAAGGAAGTGAGGAGGTGTGTAGAGGCTACTGGAAGTGGGGGAATTGGTTTATATGTACATATCTCTAACTTTTTATTGGAAGATGATATATATGCAGAAGGTGCATACATTATACATATTGTCTTAGTTTGTTTCTCAATTTCTGTGACAAAACAGTCTGGCCAACACCAAGTTGGGGAGGAAAGAGCTTATTTTCTCTTACTTCTCCCAGGTCACAGTTCATCAGGGAGCCCAAGGTAGTAACTCAGGGTAGGAACTTGGAGGCAGGAGCTGGAGCACAGGCCATGGAGGAATGCTGCTTACTGGCTTGCTCCTTTGGCCTCTGATCAGTTGGCTTTCATATGTAATGCAGGCCCACCTGCCCAGGGGTGGCACCACCCAAAGTGGACTGGGCCTTCCCACATCACTCAGCAATCAAGAAGATGCTCCACAGACATGGCCACAGATATGGTCCTATGGAGGCAATTCCCCAATTGAGGGTCCCTCAACCCACGTGTGTCAAGTCCAGCACAATTGACCCCTTGTCAACTTGACACATAAACACATCACTATTAAACCATAACCTTTCCAATTCTTATCTCCAAGATATGATGCTGACATTAATATCACAACATAAGACAGTACAACCGTAAAAGCCCCACAGTAGTTAAAAAATCCAAACACTTAAAAGTCCAATATCTTTTAAAAGTCTCTTAACTGGGGGCTCCTGTAAAATCCAAAACAAGTACTGTCTTATTTCAAAGGGAAGAATTGGGTGCACCTAAGCAAAACCAAAGTCCAGCAAAGTAGCTCAAGGCTGGACATCTGGGATTCACTCATGATTTTATAAGCTCCAAACGGTTCTGGCAGCTCCACTCTCTGACTCTGCCATCCACAACACACACAGCTTGTTTAGAAGACCCAGGATGGCTCCATTCCACACCTGCCTCTGCCCTTGGTGGTTGTCCCATGGTCCTGGCATCTCCAAAAAGCTGGGGTCTCCACTGAAACTAAGGCTACACCTTCACCAATGGCCTCTTCTTGCCTCTGGGGTGCAAAGCCTCAGATTCTCTCCATGACCCCTTCAATCCTGGGGTCTTCACTGCAACTGAAGCTGCACTTTCACCTATGGCCTTTCCTGGCCTCTCAGAGTGCCAAGTCTCAGCTGTTCTCTATGACCCCTTCATGCTTTCCACACCAGAACCATGCAAGAGACTCTTACACATTATCAAGTCCTGCTTCCAGCTTGAGATAGAGGCTTGGGTCCCCTCTGTGTGCTGACCCTGAGGAAATACCTCCCAGAAGACTTCATCGTAATGATGCTGGTCTCTTGTTACTTACAGCTGATTTTTCAGCCCCAGCTAACCAGCATCAATTATCCCAGTAAAGCAAAGGTTTTACTACAGGTTCTGGTCTCTTCTTAATCACAGCTGATTCTTCAGCCCCAGCTGACCAAAACCCACAGATTCTCAATTCAAAATATCACATGAACAGCCCTGAGAGTCTCTGTTTCCCTTTGAAGCTTCACAAGCTAGGCCTCCATCATCCACAACTCTTGCAACATAACTATTCCAAGCTCCACAGCAACAAACTCTAAGCATGCAATGGCTTTTCTAGCCCAAAGTGCCAAATACTTCCACAATCCTCCATCAGGTCTGTCACAGCAGTACCCCACTCTTGGTACCAATTTCTGTCCTAGTTTGTTTCTCCATTGCTGTGACAAAACACTCTGACCAATACCAACTTGGGGAAGAAAGGGCTTATTTTGTCTTACATCTCCCAGGTCACAGTTCATCAGGGAGTCCAAGGTAGGAACTCAGGGCAGGAACCTGGAGGCAGGAGCTGGAGCACAGGCCATGGAGGAACACTGCATGCTGGTTTGCTCCCCTGGCCCCTGCTCAGCTTGCTTTCTTAGGCAACACAGGCCCACCTGCCCACAGGTGCAACACAGGCACCACTTGTGCTTTCTTATGCAACACAGGCACCACCCCCAGTGGGCTGGGCCCTCCCACATCACTCAACAATCAAGAAGATGCCCCACAGACATGGCCACAGGCCAGTCCTATGGAGGTAATTCCCCAATTGAGGGTCCCTCAATCCATGTGTTTCAAGTTGACACTAAAGGTATCCCATACACATATGCAGATTGAATTTGCAGTAGTGAACATACAGAACTATCATCCAGATTGAGGATCACCATAACCAGCAGCTCTGAAGCTCCTTCCAATCACTGGCCTCCAGTGTTAATCACTGTCCCAACTTCTAACACTGTAGATTAGCTTAGCTTATTTTGTTCTTCATTTAGATAGAATGTTCCAGTGTGTCCCACTTTATTATCCTTGATATTATACATGTGAGAGTCTCTATATTATTGTGTAGAGTTGTATGCTGTTCATGTCCCATATGCTATTACATTTTGTGAAAATATATTTTCTGTTTTATTATTGATTTGGTAGCTTCCAGTTTGTGTTGCTGTGTGTTGGTATGAGTATCTTAGTGTATGATTTGGTACACATATATGTATATCTTTATTGGTAATATGCATAAGAATGAAATTGTTTGGTCATAAGGCATGTGAAGGTCAGCTTTGTATATTTTATGTGTATATTTTAAGTCCTGGAGGTGATTATGATTTGTAGCCAAGGCTGAGAACCACTGATCTATAATATCTACCCCAAAGGAAGGTTTAAAGCCACACTATCAAAGCCTGGATGAGCTTATTAAAGATGTAATATTTAAGAAGATGAACTACAGGGATCACCCAGACTGCCTCACAGATAATGCCAGTATTTGTTGCTTCAATAGCGAGCTTGCCTTTCTGCAGGGGTTGAGGTGGTTGGGGTAGGGCCAGATGCTGTCTCTCTTTTTCTTTTCTCTCTTGGTTCAACATTGATTTCTCTTAGGTTCAGCAAAGTGGAATGCCGACCAAGAACTGGAACTGAGGGAAAGCATTGCCAAGTACTGTTAATTATTAATGAAACGAATTTGCATCAAACCAGAGGGGATTAAAGTGGCTTAAAATGAATAGCAAGTTCTTGATAAGGCTTTTCCTATTCTCAGGTGACTGGAATGATGTGCTCATGCTGGAGCACATTAATTTAATAGAAACACTGCTCCCCCTGGTACAGCCCAGAGCTGGATGTGAGCCCAGCCCAGGGATAACAGGTTCCTAAGCAATTTCTGCTTATGTGGCTATCATGAAATGAAGTGACATGAGCATAACACGCCTGGCTGAAAAATGCTTTAAATGTGCCTCAAAGTCAAATATCTTTTTGCAACATGACCACAAGCAGTAGGGAGAGAAAAAGACCTTGCTCCATGATATCAGACAACTTCATTTCAAACCGCAGTTCATCTTTACTAGTTGTATGACTTTGGTTGAGTTACTTAGTCTCTCAGCGCCTTCAATCCCTTCATCTATAGAATAGGATAGTCATACCTATCTCAAGAGAGTCCATGTAAGGACTCACAGTCAGCGCCCAGTAAATACTAACTACTATTGCATATGGTGCTGTGAGAGAGAATGTGGAGAATCTAGCCATGTGATAGAAAACAGCAGTGGAGAAAAGATGATACTCTAGAAGCTAGCCTTCCAACAGATGGTAGGCCCATATTAAAAATGGAAATGTTTCCTGCTGCTACATAACCAAAGATCTTTGAGTCTGTGTAAAATAGAAAAAAAAAAAGGACTGGCTACCAGAATTTTGTTTTTACTTTATTACATAGATATGCACCCCCCTCCAAAGTACCAAGAAAGTAAGGAAAGCTAGCTGTGCTTGAAGACTGATAAGAAGGTCAGGGTGGCTTAGCAGTGCCTTTTGGTCACATGAGAATAAAAACTAAGAGCATCCCCTGAGGATCAGTCACTACTAAAAGGAATCCCACGAGGGGGGGCATTTTCTTCTGTTCCTTGTGATTCAGGTTGTTTGCTTACAGATGACTAGACTATGCATGCCTTGCAAAGTGGTCCCTTTTATTCCATCTTGTTCATCTTTAAAATTCTAGTTTAAGTGTTATTAGTTACAGAGTGCTCTCCCTAACCATTTAGGCCATTAGAATAGAACTGGCTTAGAGAAGGTTGTGATATGATAGGAAGGAGCTAAGGGAGAGGCTGGTTATGCTATCGAAGCCCTAGATGCCAACTGACATGGAAAGCACACCAGTGCAACATTTATTAGCACTTATTTTGTTTAAGACATTGAATTCACCAGTTCCAAGCATGGTCTTTTCTCATAATCCATAAAAGCTGATGCAATTATTTTCCCCCTGTTTGAGAGGGAGAAACTGAAACCTCATTTAATTCAATGACTTTCCAGGTGGAAGTAAGTTCATTTATATTTCCTTGTTCCTAAGTTCATGCCCCTACCCAATTCCATTACACCCTCACTGGTAGACATCAATGTCATTATGATAGGCATGCAGGGAACTACTCTGCGGTTTAGTAGAAACCACATATAGAGTAAATGTGGTATCATTTTGTATGAGTTCTTTGTATTTGGTGATTTAGTCTGGATTATTTCAAGTAGTGAAAATACTACTCTTGTTCAATTGATAGCAAGTAATTTATTTTCTGATTAAAAGGTCATTCTTTTACATCTAAACAACATCCAATTCAATGAAAGGAATTCCTGTAGCAGCATTATTATGCCTGAGACCATATAATAAACATTTAAAAAACACTTGGTATTTTTAAGGTATCCAGGTCATTAATTGCTTAGTTTAAATATCCCTTATATGGTGGGTGAGTAATAAAGTAATCTATGGTTTTGGAAGAAGTAAAGGAAACCTTAGGAGGTTAATATATACCCAAGTTCCCTGCTGAAAGAGAGAATGCAGGTTCAGAATTCAGCATCCCCAACTAGTTATTCAAGTAGTTCCTTGGTACTTTAGGAAATAACTTCTGGTTGTATATATTACAAACCTGTTTCAATAATTTCACTTGCTCATTGGATTTCGACTTACAGACAATTCAGTACTGCCCTCTACACTCTTATAATTTTAATGCTAGTAGTTTCCATCAATTCATTCATCTGAAAGCTAAAAAATTACAATTTATTTAGTGTATGAGTGCATTGTATGAGTGTGAATGTGTTTGAGTGTGAGTGTGTGTGTGTGCGTGTGCATGCCATAGCGTGCATGTGGAGGTTAGAGAACAGCTTGTGTGAGTCAGTTCTCTCCTTCCACAATGTGGACCCTGAGAATCAAACTCAGTTCATCAGGCTTGCTAGCAAGCGGTTTACCCACTGAGCCATCTCACTGGTCCTCATCTAACACATTTTTAATTTGAAATTATTCTGCATGGGCATTGGGTTCCATTCTGGAAACACTGCCTGGACCACATAGAGCTTATATTAAGAGTGCACAAAGGTAATAGCCACTATGTGAGGCTGATGAAAGCTGTGATAGACATACCAAAAATTGGGAGGTCTCGGAGATGCACAAAGCTTGGGTCTGCTTTGAGAGACTCCTGCTATCCCAGGAGCCTGTTAGTTAACAGTTTTCTGTTTTCAGGATTCCTCAAGAACTGAGCTAACACAAACACAGAACTTGATTTAGCAGTGTTTTTCAGACTTTGGTGAGGATAAGAATCACCTGGACATCTGCAATCCTTAGCTCTCCAGGAGCTCCTGACTAATTCTTGCCTCAGTTTGAGAACCATTGTTTTGGACATTGGGGCCATTCCATTGGCTAAACTATGGCATATGTATGAGTTCAGCTATTTGTTGCATTTTTTTCTTGAATGTGAAACAGGATTTCTGATTTCAAGAGACTTTGCCCATTTGAAACTGAATTACTCAAAATGGGAAGATGCAATTTTGTAACTTTTTTATGTTGGTTATCTTGCCCCTGATCTACTTCTTTGTTTTTTTCCTTTTGTTTTGTTTTTGCACTCATTTTCTTTGAAGTTGTTTTCTGAGCAGAAATCATTTTGGTGAAAAGTGCTTCTATGAATTCAAGATATGTGATTTAGCAGGAAATACTAGCATCAAAACAGAGACAGCATAATTGTTGACTAAAGACAATATCCATTTGGAGGAGAAGCCCGCTTCCTATTTCTTTTCTTCCTTTTCCTTTTGCATTGACTTAAGACAGGACTGAAGTTGAAGCTTTCTGTGCTTTAGTGTCTTCATCTATGAAATGAGGAAGGGCTGGTGATAACAATAATATCTACCCTTTGTGATGACAACTATATTAACACATGAACGCACTCACTACTGGACACCTTATGCATTGAATAGATGCTCCTTCTATTAGTTTTTATTTCCATTACATTTTGATATATCTCATTTCTTCTCATGGAGCTGTGGCTTCCTTTCTGGGCTATACTGAAGCTGAAAAACAGTAGGTTCCACCAATATTCTAAAATCCTATAAAATACTAAAATAAAATTGAAGTAGCTTCATGGTTATTACCAAATACTTTTCATGATCATGTTTTGAAACTGGAGGTAAAACTGTTGGAACAGGACCTATTGTCAACTAAGGACAGTTTGGACCAAGCTTCTGAAATGGGGTCCAAAAACCACCTGTATCAGTTCCCCTTAGAACAAACAAACAAACAACAACAAAAACAACAAAAAAACCAACAACAGGTTTTTGTTTTGTAGGGCTCCATGCCAGAGCTTCCACAAAGAAGACCCACAATCTATGTGGAGATGTGCCTTCTACAATGGCCCACGAAAGCCTTTCTCCTCTCTTCTCTTACTTAGACTTAGAATGGCCAAGGTCAGACTACATGCAAAGTGAGGGGAAGGGACTATTCTTTTTAAAAATATTTTATTATTTTTATTTTATGTGTATGAGTGTATTGGCTGCATGTATGTGAGTGCACCCATGTCGTGCAATGCCGTGTATGTCAGTAGAAGGCTTCAGATTCCCCTGGAACTGGAGTTAAGGATGGTTCGTAGCCATCATGTGGGTTCTGGGACTCGAACCTGGGTCCCCTGCAAGAGCAGTCAGTGCTCTTAACTGCTGAGCCATCTCTCCAGCTCCCGGGAAAGGACTATTCTGACTTAGAACTTGTCTCCCCTTCCCTTCCCTTCCCTTCCCTTCCCTTCCCTTCCCTTCCCTTCC
>NW_008333523.1:302031-318434 GCF_000622305.1 Nannospalax galili
CCTCCTCTTCCCTTCTCTTTCTTTTCACGTATGCAATTTGTCAATTATATTTCTCCAGGATTGATATTAGCTACTACAAATCCTTCAATTGTTCTCTCTTTCAGAATGAAATCTGTACACCTTAATCCCTGCACCAATGACCACAATCTACATAATCTAATTATAAAACCCTAGGAGGACTCCAAACAAAATAATCTCTAGCTTTCTAGCTGCTGGGTTTGGCATTAAGTTTTATCTTTGTTATAGGTATTGATAATAATCCCTAGAGAACAAAGTATATCCGTAAGTTATAAATACAGCTATATTTCAAAACAAAAACTCCTGCCTTTATTTTTGCTCCATTTACTTTTAAGCTTCTTGGTCTTTTGGCTTCATCTTCTCTTTTGTCTCAGTAGAGCTCAGTGCCTATAGTTCTCTCTCCAGTATCTGTGGGGACATAGTTTGCACTTCTGCAGTGTTTCTACTCCCAAGACACATCAGTTTCAGCTACAGAAACCCAGCCAAATGGGCCACCATAGGCTAAATATTATACCTTCACAGAGGATGGGGAGATAGGAGTTAAGCTTCAGAAGATGTTCTGATAAACTTTTTCAGTCACTTGAGTTTTCTTCTTTATTATATTTTCCCATCACAAAAGTTAAATCAAAGCCTTCCTTATTTCAGCTACCCTATGTGTCCCCAGCTTCAGTGCAAGGCCTTATACTCCTTTACCACCCACTTCAATTCCTTGTTCATTTTACAACTTCATTTCCCTTTTTAAAAAATGCATATTCATCACTACTCACCCTCTTTTAGGAAGAGTGGCATATATACTATGTTTCTGTTCACAGAAATAGAACCACAACCATAAGGATTCTTTGTATGGACAATTTGGGAATATAACATTTGTTTATATTTAGATTTTTATTTAAATATTTTAAAAATGGATCCATTTTCTATCAGTTTCCTAATGTCTCATCTATCATCTTCTAAAAGTACCTTTCTTGTGCCCAGACACCAAATTGAGTATTGTGGTCATCCTTAGACTGTATTACTTTAAAATAACTTTATGAGATATTTCCCATTTGAAAAGGAGGATAAAATGTGTTCATGGTATTCATGTACCAATTTAAACATGTTTTAAAAATATTGAATGAATTCTACACTCATAGAACATTACAAAACTAGTAGAGTCCTGTGTTTCTTCCTCTAGTGTTTCCAGTGGTGACATCTTATATACCTGTATTATAATATTAAAGTGGGAAACTGACATTGGTACAATACTTTAAGTAGATTATGGATCTTGTTCCATTTTCACCATTTTTTTATAAGTATTCACATGTGTATGCATTTCTATGTCCTTTAATTCCATGTGTGGACTCATGAAACCAGCAGCTCAGTCAAGAACTGTTTCATCACTAAAGTGATCCCCTCATGGTATCATGATGTTCTCTTATGCTTGCTCCAGTTGAGCTACATCCTACAACTGAACCCAGGTTTAATTCTATAAGAATTTGAACTGGGGACTGGAGAGATGGCTCAGTAGTTAAGAACACTGACTGTTCTTGCAGAGGACCTGGGTTCAATTCCCAGCACTCACATGGTGGCTGAGAACCATCCTTAACTCTAGTTCCAGGGGAAACTGATGCCCTATTCTGACCTCTGTGGCATAGCATGACACTGTTGCACTCGCATACATGCAGGCAATACACTTGTACATATAAAATAAGAATTACAAAACGAAGTCAAACTGTCAGAATGACTGTCCTCTTTTCCTATTAGTAATATATATTTGCATGTATATATTTGCTTTATCTCCTTTCCACGAGTAGGTATTATACTTTAAAAACTGCCAATCTTACAGGGATGTAGTGATATGTCTTTGTGTTTAAAATTTTGTTTCTCTAATGGCTAATAACATCGGACATATTTTTATGTGCTTATTTTACATCTTGTCAGTAAAAGCCCTGTGCATGTCCTTAGCCATTTTTCTACTTGGATTTATTTGTTGAGTTTTAAACTTATGATAAAATGTGTAGAATATAAAAATGTCCTTATTAAAATTTAGCCATTTTCAGTGTAAAGTTCACTGGTAGTAATAATACCCACAGTTATACAGCCACCATACTATCTATTTTCAACATATTTTTGTAACCCCCCAGAGAAGCTTTTTAACTATTAGGATGTACTTACTCATTCACCATGCCATTGAGCTCTTGCTAAAGTTTAATCTACTTTCTGGTTTTATGAATTTGCCTGCTCTGGATGTTTAGTATAAGTGGTGGTGGATGAACACAATGAAATCATGTTTTCCAGGCAAAAATGGGCAGTCTAACAAAGTATATATATTTTAAGCCATCCCTCAGTGCATGTTCGTGTCTGGGGACACGGACTTGACATTATAGACCTCAACATAAATGAAAGAATGCATGAAATCCAATGTGGGGGGCATGGAAGGGTGCCAATTGGGAAGGGAGTATAAAGGTCATTAATATGTTCTGTATGAAATACACAAAAATTCAATAACATTTATAGAAATTTTTATCAGACTATATAAAGAACCCTTACAATTCAACAGCAAAGAGATACAAGTTAAAAGCAGGCCGAACACTTTAATAGAGACTTCTCTAAAGAAGATATACAGAGTTGGAGACAGGGCTCAGTAGGTAAAGTGCTTGCTGTGCAAGCATGAAGACTTGAGTTTGGGTCCTCAGCATCATATCTGTAACCTTAGTGCTAGTGGGCAATTGGTGAGAGACAGATCCTGGTGCCTCACTGGTCAGATGGCCTAACTAAAATAGCTAGCTCTAGGTTCAGTGAGAGACCCTGTCTCGAAAAAATAAGGTGGAAAATGATAGAGGAACACACCCAAAGTTAAACTCTGATGCACCTGCACTTGTACATCTAGATGAGACACAAATGGCCAATAAACTAATGAAAAGCTGTTGAATATCAGTAGTCTTTAAGGAAATGTAGATCAAAACCTTAATGAAATACCACTTCAAATTTAACATGTTGTCTATCATTATTTTTTGAACAGGAAAATAAATATTAGTAATATGGAGAAATCGCAATCCTTGCATTGTTGAGTTTATCTTTAATATATTCTAGCTGGTAAAATGTGACTTACAAACGTATTTTTGTCATGTAGGTTTAAAAGTTTTAATTATGAAATTACCAGAAAATGCTGAAAGTCACCTGAAATATATGCACAGTGGTTTTTAATTTGGAGACACTAGCTCTTTTCTCTGATTCTTCCATCTTTTTTTTTTTTTTGGCCTTTTCTTTCTCAACGTTATAAATTATTTCTTTCCTATTTTGAATACACTTTTTTTAATCTTTAAGGTGTTTGATTATCTACTATAGCTTTGATACCTTAGGAAGCCAACCAATGTAATTCAGCGCGTTGAGGGAGGATGTTACTATATCAAGCTTACCCATGAGAACTTATATTTTAATTATAGTTTAGTATGTGAGCGAGCATACTATATAGCATAATATGGTTCCTGGGATAACAATCTTTTTGGTAGCATTTTGGTAGGTTTTATATGTCCTTGAGTCATAGAATGGACAATATTTTATATTATGACCAGTTCTTGTAAAATTTTTTCCCCCTATCATAGGTTGATCAGTTTATATATATATATATATGCTTTTTTCTTTTTCTTTTTTCTTTGTGTATGTATGTGGAGTGTGTGTGTGTGTGTGTGTGTGTGTGTGTGTAGTGTGTAAACATATGTGCATGTATGCTGGATTTTACCCACTAAGCCTTCTCCCCATCCGTCCTTTTTTCTTATGTACATATATACATGTCACATATGTTTGCTATATTTGTGAGATATCATTTTTTTGACAATGTGTTCTTTGTCTTACTTGACAATAATATTTTTAGTAATATTGATTTATATTGTTACCAATTCAAATCGTAGTCATTATGGAAGTTTCTGATGATTACAGAGAAGACACTTTTAAAAGTCACCCTAATCTTAACAGTCAGGAAAATATGGTATTGAATATTTTATTGCAAATCCCTCCAGGGCCTGTAGAACATTTAAACTCTCAATGCTTACATATTAAACTATCCCCTATACCCTACTTGGTATTAATCATCTCTGGGAACAGAATTCGTGTCTGAACCCTGTGTTTGAGGGATTGATATGTGAGCCAGAACATGAGCCATACACCCACTTTGCTATTACTATCCAACGTCTGTGTTCAGTAAATGTCCATCCCCTTCCCTAAATCATGAGCTGATATACACATTGCAAGAACCAAAAGAATTCCTTTATATTTTTTGCCTCCTCTTACTTCTCTCTGAGACTCAAGGCAGGTCCAACTTTCAGTAGACATCTTTTCCTATAACCTTGTGATGGTTTGAATGAGAATGTCCCCCACAGGCTCCAAGTGTTTAGACATTTTGTCCCTAGTTGGTTGCGCTGTTTCTGGAGGTCTTAGAAGGTGTGGCTATGCTGGAGGAAGCACGTCATTGGGGGTGGGCTTACAGAAATCTGATAAGCCTTGCCAGATCTTAAGTAGTTCTCTTGCTTCCTATGCCTGATTGCAGATGTGAGAGTTTAGCTTCCCGTCTTCCTCCAGCCATCTCTGCCACCATGCCTCCCTGCTATGATGGACTCCTGTCCCTTTGGAACTGTAAGCTCAAATAACCTCTTCCTTCTATAAGTTGATTTGGTCGGTATTTCTATTACAGTAACAGAAAATTGACTAAAACAAACCCTTCCTTGGACCTGATTGGCCTTTCAAGCTGAGGCATCCATAGGTTCCATCTTAACATACTAATCCCACCCAGGGAGAGGATCTGGCAGTAGGAAAGATTGCTTATGTCATCCCCTTATGGAAAGCCTCTAACCTCAGAGCATGGCCTATTGAGGACTCAATATGACCAATCTTGATGCTGAAGTTCTCCTTGAGGTCAGAGGGAGGAAAAGAGGGTTATAGGCTGTCTGCCTATCTGCCTTTCCCTCATCTCCTCTGTATTAGTTAATTTTCTGTTGCTGTGATAAAACACCATGACTAAGGCCACTTATAGAAGTAAGAGTTTATTTGAGCTTAGGGTTCCAGAGGTTTGAGGACTCAATATGACCAATCTTGATGCTGAAGTTCTCCTTGAGGTCAGAGGGAGGAAAAGAGGGTTATAGGCTGTCTGCCTATCTGCCTTTCCCTCATCTCCTCTGTATTAGTTAATTTTCTGTTGCTGTGATAAAACACCATGACTAAGGCCACTTATAGAAGTAAGAGTTTATTTGAGCTTAGGGTTCCAGAGGGAGTTCATAATGGCCAGGGAGGCATGGCCGCAGAGGTGGCCTTAGCAGAAAGCTGAGGGATCAAATCTTCAAGCAGACACAGGAAGCAGAGAGTGACTGGAAATCTGGCAAGGTTTAAGAACTCTCAAAGCCCACCCCGAATGACACGCTTTCTCCAATGAGGCTGTATCTCCTAAAACCTCCCAAACAGCGCCACCAGTTGGGGACAAAAATGCCCAAATACTTGGACCCTATGGTGGAGATTGTCATTCAAACCACCACACCCTTCCACCCTTGTACCTCCAGCAGCATGCTGAAGCACAAGTGGTAAGCTTGTCTGCAGGCAAACTCTGTGGGATATACAATTTACTCCTCTTCTAACAAGGCAGAGGTCCAGGGGAGAGGGAACACACACATTCCCATACTGCCACTGCTATTGGATCCAACACCTCACCTAGTGATTGCTAGAGACTCAGTGAGCCTTTCTTCTCTCCACAAAGGAGATTGAAATGTAACACAGGATTACAAGAATGCTCTTAACCTATCTCATCCAATTCATAATAATAATTAAATTGAGCACTGACTTTTGCCAATACTGTTAAATTGCTACAGCCCATCCTGCAATTGATCCAGGTGCATCAGTACATCCCAATTTTGTCACATCACAGACCTTGCTATTCCTTATTGCCATGCAACACCTGCATTTCCAAGCGCTGATGTCTGAATCTATCACCTCAGTTGATGCCGTCTTTTCCTACTGATCTTGCCTACCTGATTTCTGGCTCTCCAAATCTTTCACCATATGACTGAAACAGAGTGGTCTTGTGGAAAGTGTACATCTGTTTCTGGTTGCTCTGGTTCACAAGGGCTACCAGTCAGACACTCAAGACCCACATGAGCTGGTCTCTGCTTACTAATTCTAGCCTCACAGCCATCTCAAGCCTCCCAGAATTTTCCAGAAGTCATTTCCTGCCTCTACACCTTTCTTTACACATCCTTCTCTATGGTAGGATGCTATTTCTGTCTATTGTTTCTTTCAAAGTTAAAGTAAGCACTCATCTGTTCTGAGAAGAGTTCTCTGATGCCTTCTGGAGAACCTCTCTGGCCCCACAGATGCTGGCTATTCATTTATTATCTTTTTCTCTATCCCACCTGTGGTACTACACTGCAAATATTTTGAAAGAGATCATATTTTATTCATTTTCATGGTCATAGTGTCTGAGTAGATGTCTAACACTTATTTGCTGAATTAATGAGTATAATTAAAAACCTACACGTTTCGGTCCTACATTTGTATTCATATTTAAAACAAAATTTGCAACACTTGTCAGATAGATCACATTAGACCAATGGCATTTATTTTTTTTTAAATTATTATTGTGTGTGTGTGTGTGTGTCTGGTATGTGTGAGTGCAGGTGGATGTGTAGTGATCAGAAGACAACTTTTGGGACTATGTTCTTTCCTTCCATCGTGGGCTCTGGGGATTAAACTCATGTCATCAGGATTGAATAGCAAGAACTATTACCTGCTGAGTCATTTTATCAGCCTTCCAAATGGCATGTCTTTAAAATCAGTCTTTTATAAAAAATGGCATGGGAAGATTTTTAAACACATACCAGAAGTCGACTCCTTGAAATTTGTGATTTCTCTCATTATTAGAATCAAAATATGAATACCATGTACGTGGTAGAAAGATTCTTCCATAGTGATGGAAAAACCTTGCCACTAGCTATCATTCCCCAACTTCTTCTATCCATGAACATGCTTTATTAATTGTTCTTTCACAATATCTCTATTGAGTTTTCTTCCCCTGTATTCTCTTTTGTCTTTACCAGCCTTTTGAAAGAGTTATTCTTAAAGCTGTTTTTAATGACCTTCTTTTGCCATATCTGGCCTTATATCCGTTCATGCACTTCCAGGAACTCTACTGAGGTACTTCATAAATGTACACATGATGCTTCAGGACCTTATGGAGGATGAGTAAAATCATACCTTATTGGGCTCCATCCTTGGCCTCTGATTTCATAATATGAGATGGGCCCGAGAATTTACATTTTAATATATTTTATTTACTATTTTAAATTTTTGTCTATGAGTATATTACCTTCAAATACATAAGTGCACCTGTGTTGTGCAATGCCCAAGGAAGTCAGAAGAGGGTTTCGAATTCCCTGGAACTTCAATTACAGATGGCTGTTAGCCGCCATGTGGTGCTGGGAACCATACCTGGGTCCTCTGCAAGAGCAGCCACGGCCAATGCCCTTAACCACAGATCCATCTCTCTAGCCCCCAAAATTTACATTTTAACAGGTCCTGGGTGATGCACTGCTGTTCTGGGATGCACCTTGAGGCTCACTGCTCTACTAGCTTACCTTAGCATGCTGCCAAAATTTCACAGCTGTAGCCACTTCAGTCCCACCTATTGGTTCCACCCAACTCAGGCTCTAGGATCAGGCTGTTCTAGGAAAAGAATATAATGCCTTCAATTGGTTCAGGAGCTCATCACTTTACTGTTAATTCAGTATGGGTCACAGACAAGGGCTCTGGGTTTCAGCTCACATATTTCAGCATGTCCTAGATTCCTTGCTGCAAATACTCTTTCCTCTGGGACTAGAATAGTTTGATTTTTCTTCATTCCTTTTGGAGGCTGAAGATCATCAGGGAAGTTCACTTCCCAAATTTTGGTATCTGCCTGCTTGCCTACACTGCCATCTGTGGCACTATCCTCACTCTGGCACTTTCTGCTTGATTTTACTCATTTCTTCCTGTTCCTTATTTTGTTAAGACTTTGAGGTTTGCATGATCTGTGCCAGTGAGTCTGTTTGGTCTCTCAGATCTGGGTAAGTATTATCTGGATTTCTTCAATGTTAGCTGAGTTTGACTTTAGCAAGTACCTTAGGCTACCTTTTTCTTTGCTATTGAAACCACTGGCTTCTTTCCTCAGTTGATCAGCTTTGTGGCTGTTTCTATAATTGTTGCTTATCCATTCTGCTCCCTGATTTCTATATATGTCTTCAGAGCCTTTGAGCACCGTCTCCATTTTTCTTAGGCAATGAGAAACAGTGCTGGTTTATTTCTTCTTTTGTGGATGATTGCTTCCTTGGCAAGATTATTTAACTGAACCATGAGGTTCTAGGTTGCCACTGATGTACATACTTTATATTAAAATAACTCAAAATTATACATGTTCTTTAAAAATCCTGTGTCAGCATCTATGAGGTTGTTACTCTGAGAGTGTACAGTCTGGAGATCAGCAGCACCAGATTCTCATGGAGCTTTTAGAAACTCAAGAGGTGGCTATACTAGACACCATAGACTAGCAAAGTAAAGACCCAATGCCAGGAATGGTCTTCCTTTTTGCAAGGTGTTGACCAAGGGTCCCTCATACCCTCAAACAATACTGGTCATTGCCTCTGGTCTTGATTACCCACCAGAACTTGATGGTAAGACACTATTGCTGAAGACACTATACACATGACCTATAGAACAAGCAAGGAGAAACTGAACTTGTGCTGACTTCAGAGCATCATCTTTACTGGCTAGCTTTCACAGTGCTAGAAGGTGCTACGTATACTACAGGAAGAGAAAAGTATCCACTTTACCCACTGGGAATCCCAAGAGCTACAGCAACAACTGGCCTGGCAAGATACGCCCACTGATGCGATAGTAACAGGACTACTATGGGAGTAACCACCTGATTTGATTTAAAGTCCACTTCACAAGATGGAGCCCATACCTGACACTGATAATAGGGCTAGGAACCTGTGGCTAGACAAATCACAGACCATAGGGGGAGAGCCTAATACTATTATTCTGCTAAATAGATAAAGTATTAAAGTGACTTCTAATGACTTACCATTATACTAATAGATTAATGCATCTCTCAACTCTCACCAGAGAAGCTTCTTCATATTAACACAGAGAACAACAACTGACTAATGTGCAGAAAATAAGAGGCTGCAGATTGCTTATCCCTGATTATGATACTTACATCAAACTTCTGCCTCCTAAGACTCAGGGGTCATTGTGGAAAAGGGGGCAAAAGGATTGTAAGAGCCAGAGGAGGTAGATGATCATAAGGCAACAGTTTTCAAAATAACTAGGCAGTTACTCATATGAACTTATAGCAATGGTGACAGCATGCACAAGTCCCATGGGTGCTCAAGCCAGACAAACTCTCAGCATATAAGTGTGGAAATATGTAAGAAGCTCCAACCCTACCTGACAATGTATTGGCAACTGTTGACTGCTGGGAGGGGGAAAGTCATTCTCTTTTAAGTGTATGACTCTTGGTAGTTTAACCAGGTTCTAATGGATGGAGCTACACTGTAAGGGCATTTGGGGACACAAATTTGACTCTATAGGCCTATACATGTATCATGTACTCCTATAATGAAATTGGGTGAGGGGTAGTAAATGGGGTACAGATAGAGGGGGGTATCTAAGTACCGTCAAAATATGTTGTATGAAATTTGCGAAAATTCAATAAAAAAGTTTTAAAAAGAGGTGCAAGCCCCACCTGAATTTGTATTCACAATCATCATATCTTCAGGTGATATGTATGCATATTGGAAAGAACCAATCTATGGTAAAATTTCCTGTATGATGATTATTACCACCTTAAGATGAAGCATGACTCAAAATCTTAGGCCGTAACATTTTCCAACTTTCTTGTCACCCATAATGCCATTACAAATCTGTTCTGGATAGGTTTCTTACTGATAATATGATCTGTGATGAACAATCTATGATTCTGCACGAATCTAGAGGCTCTTTGTACATTTGAGATTTATTGTTTAACACCAAATCTTGTTGCAAGGCTTTTCCAACTGTGGTAATGTACTGAAGGAATATTCTTCATCATGCTTTTCTGCACTGATCTTATGAATGGTTGAGTGAAAGGTAGCTTGAGGGTCCAGGTAGACAGGGTCCATACCACATTCAACACTGCTTTCCAGTTAATGTTGACCTGCCAGACTGCTAGACTACTACTTGCAAGCATTTATTATGGGGGAGAGAGTATTGTAGACTTATTACACCAGATTCAGTCTTTTCATCAGTACATAGGGAAAGAATTGAAAGTCCCTGTAGATAAGTGACAATTAAAATTCTTCCAAGTGTTCTTCCTAGCACAATCAGGAATTTAGTGGGTATTTTGATGAGTGTTGCCAGATTAATTAGTATAACATTCATGCTGTTAATATTTCTAATGAGGTGTGAAAATTCGTGTGCCCCCTCACTTTTGACCTTTAGGCAGTCAATGAGGGTGAAACATGGTGTAGAGGGGATAGAATAAGGCTAAAAGTCAAAGAAAAGTCTCATCCTTTAACATCCAGAAATTCTAGAACAAGGTCACTGAGATTTCAGCAGAAATGTGTTTGAAAGGTGATAGTAATCCATTTTTTGAACAGAGCTCTTGTAATTGAAGGTATAAACCTGGAAGTAGATTGGAATTGGAAATACTTTATTTTACAATCAGTTCTTAGAAGTATAACATCTGTTTTTATGAACAACCTCTTCCTGTATGGGATCTATCTGTTTCTGAATTTTCCTTGCATTTTTGAGAATGCTGCATCAATAGGAGGAGATGAAGCATCATAAGAGGACCAGGTGTCTTCTGGAATTGTATGTGTTTTAAAGGTGGGTTCTAGGTTTGGTTAGTCCTCCTTTTCAAATTTTTGTATAAGAAGCACCTGGGGGATTTATTAAACTAAATTCCTGGACTCCACCCTAAAATTCCATGAGTTTGTGTTAGAGTCAGAGAACTTGCATTTCTAGCAAGTCTCCCCACCCGAGCTGATGCCAAAGTTGGTAGTCTGTAAACAATTTGAATAGTATAGTAACAGGATGTTCCCAAAATAGTATTGTCTGTAGTCTGTTTGTTCTCTAACTTCTACTGGAATCCATTTGCCACTCAATATTGGCCATCTTTCTTCTCTGACCTGCTGTCTTCCCGAGGCAAGGGAAGAAATGGTCAAGGCGGCCCTCCTGTCTGTCTGGAATGGATTTATCTCCTCTCCTGAAGGTCCTGTGGCTTGCATACCATTCTGGCAAGGCAATTTTGATCAGGGAAAATGAAAAGGTTTCGTTATGCCAATTTCCTTTTAATATCCTGGAGGCTGGGTGAAAGCATCAGTAGAAAACACAATGAGCAGATGCTCACTTGATTTGTTGCTCTATTCTTAAATTCTTTGTTAGAATTTAAAGCAGAAAATAAAAACAAAAGTGACAAATGTCAAACTTCAGTCTTGTACACTCTTTCTTCCAGCGGGGTTCTTAACTTTGCTGTAAAACCTGTTCTACCTCCGTGACAGCACTGGCTGGGCAAGAATGAAGACTACTGAATATTCACTAGTGAGGTAAATGCTTTCTATAAGTCTAAGTCACACACTCTCAGAGACTACTAATAATTTATGATAGGACATTCCTCATTGCCTCTTGGTCTTCAGATGAATAAATTCTTTTAAAAATATTTTATTTATTATTATTTTTTTTAATGTGTGTGAGTGTACTGCCTGCATGCATGAAAGTGCACCCAAGTTGGGCAATGCTCACAGAGGTCAGAAGAGGACGTCAGATTCCCCTGGAACTGGAGTTACAGCCAGTTGTTAGCCACCATATGGGTGCTTGGAATAAGGGCATTGGATCCTCTGGAACTAGAGTTACAGATGGCTCGTAGCCACCATGTGGGTGCTGGGACCCAAACCCAGGTCCTCTACAAGAGCAGTCAGTGCTCTTAACCACTGACCCATCTCTCCAGCCCCAGATGAATAAATTCTTAAAGCAAAAAAATTCTGACTTTGGGGCTGGAGAAATGACTCAGTGTTTTGAGAGCACTGACTGCTCTTTCAGCGGACCTGGGTTCGATTCCCAGCATCCACATAGCAGCTAACAACTCTCTGTTAACTCCTCTTCTAGGGGGATCCGACACCCTCTTCTGACCTGGTGGGCAGTGCATGATATGGGTGCATTTAAATACATGCAGGTAATACACTCATACACACAAATACAAATAATAAATAAAACATTTAAAAAGTCTGAATCATAGGTCCAGTACAACTTTGAAGAGTAGTTACATGCCATTAAGCTGGTTTAATTCCCTCTCTGGCTCTGTTTTTCACTGCACATTCAGGCTCTAATCCTGCGCCTAGGAGGTAGATATCTTGTCTCAACCAGACAGGTAGGAGATGGCATTCCGAGTGTCCTATTACCAGGCTGTGTTGTATGTGTCAAGCTAATGAGTTGTCTAGCCTCATTATCATGGTCAGCAAAAAAAAATCAGAGGCAGTTAAAGGCTTTTTTGAACGGAAAAAGTAGAAAATATGAATCTCACTCTGTCTAGGATACGGGAAAACTAATTTGAATGCCTCCAATGGTAGGAGCATTGGGAGGGAAGAGCAGGGACTGTGGTGAATGGGGAGCATGTGTCCTATCTGTCCAAAGAGGAAAACAGTAGAGACAGAGAAGACTGGTGCATTGTAAGGACATAGCCTAGAGCTGCAAGATCACAACATCTGAGTTCAAGAGAAGCTAGAGTTTAAGGTAGTCCTCCCTGAGTGAGACAACAAATTCTTTTATAAGTTGCCAAATGCTTTCACTTCTTTATGTTGGATTTGCCTGAAAGTCCAAAATTCGACTCCTGGTTTATCAGCTATTGGTTATTAGTTTATTGGCCATTGGTAAGCATTTATTGCTATAAATTTGTCTTATTTCAGAGTTGTTTGACATAACTCGGCTTGGGTTTACTTGGGTCTTCATAAAAGATAATGATTCAGTAACTTTTTTTAAATATTCACTGAACTAGAACTCAAGGCTTTGTTCCCAGATTAGTGAAGAAATAAATCTAGAAATGTATATTCCCGTATGGGGTTCTGTCCTTCTCTCCTGTCTTTAGTCCTCTAACAATTATCTTAAAATTAATGAATTGAACCCAAGCATATAAATGATGCTCTGTATTAATAGAAATCTGTGACATTTCTAATTTGAGGAAAACGGAGAGTTTACACACTAGTTGAACAACAATGAATAAATCTAATGAACTGCTATGAATCTAAAGTTTAGACACTGTTATTTTTCTCCAGAGATAATGTTGAATCATTCTTCCAAAAACACAGCAAAAGGGTAAGAATTAAGCAGAAGACAAACTTCAGATGGATGAAAGAAATGTTACAAAGTAAACAACTATTTCTCTACCCCTGTTCTATTGCCCTGTGCTGCTGTGGGGCTCTGAAGCCTGTAGACAGAAGAAAGTAAACAAGAAAATACACAGAAATGTGGAAATAAATAATATGGAAATCTCCAGCATACACAGAAAAATCATGTTAAAGCCAAAAACCTCTTCATCAATTATTAGCTCGAGGCTTGAGCTCCTTGTTTATCCTGAAGGCCTCTAACAACAAAACAAACAAATACCAACATTCTCAGGTCATATTAAAAATTTCAAGTCAAGGGCCAACAAATATGTACTGTAAGACCTCTAAATACATAAACTTTTAAACTCGAACCTATTCTTGTAATCTTTGTTGTATTTTGGGTGGTGGGTGGTACACTCAAATTTTGAAGTATTTAAAAACATCCTCATTAAAAATAAAACTTAAATACGTAAGCCCTGTCTGAGACTTCTACATTGAGAAGCATTTCAAGTTCTTCTCGTGTAGGCAAGTTTACCACCTGACTGGAGCCATCTGAATCTGTAGATTCTGGCTCCGTCTTTATGCCATGTAATCTGGCTTATTAAGGGAATTTATCTGGTATTGAAAGAATTCTAGTGACTTGAAACCTATGTTACTATAGAACTCTATGCAGTTACATGTGATAACTATATAAGTATACCCCTGTCATTGGTATCCTGAGTCAAGCCAAAAGACCTTTTATGACATTTACCATTTTCCTTAGACTTTTGACCTACTGTGTCTCTGCATTCTGTTAGGAGATCTTCCTAATTAAGGCTTAGACATTATCTAAATACTTAGTGATACTTTGTCCAATATGGTATACTTTTGTCTTGGTGCTGAGTTCTCCTATTCGTAGTCAGGATCCATGATTTCTCATTGTTTAAAAGTCTCCACCAAGTAAAATCAGCTGTCTTGTGTCATTCTATAAGAATATCCTGTCCTTCAAACAAATCCTCATCTGTTTCCTTGTACCTGTGTGATTAGATACAGTGAGTCATTTGGCAGCCAATATATGTATACCACTTGCTGCTTGATTAAGTAACTGGAATTTCTTTTGTGGTGGTAATATGGGCTTTCACTATCACTCACCAAATCCAGTTTTACAAATATATTTTATTTATTATTTTTATTTTATGTGTATGAGTGTATTGCCTACATGTAGGGAGGTGCATCCATGTCATGCAATGCCCATGGAGGTCAGAAGAGGGCATCGGATCCCCTCTAACTGGAGTTACAGATGGTTGTTAGCCACCGTGTGAGTTCTGGGAACTGAACCCAGGTCCTCTGCAAGAACAGTCAGTGCTCTTAACCGCTGAACCATCTCTCCAGCCCCCATTAATTCCAGTTTTGGTAGTGCCTTTATGCTTTCACCTCTCTGAGAACCATAGTGTTTATGTTTATCTATAGGCCATCCTCCAATGGATGGAGCCCAATATAAATTGGACACTTAGCAGCAGAGTCTCAGAACTACAGTACTCAAGCATGTAGTCCACTTAATAGTCCTCTGTATTCTCTTTCCCTACCTGGCCATACTTACCTGGCCATACTTACCTGGCCATATCTTCATGCTTTTTACTAGGTGTCTACTTCTATCTCCAAGAAGTGATTCTAAAACCAATTTTAGTAGAAAACTACTATTAAACAATGGCAGAACTCTGTAGGCCATGAGAAGATGAATAAGCATTTGCTTTACCTGTGAACTCATGGTGGTTCCTTCCCTGGGCAATGACCAAAACCATCCTGAGAATAAGGGTAAAGGTGGCACATACTTTATGCTCTCAAAATGACTGAAAATAATTTTCTCCAAAAATTGGAAGAAGTTGTTGATATATAGATGTGGGACTTATAAAAGTAGGCTTCCTATCTATTCTCAGTACCAATGGCAGTATAAACTGATGTCTTGAAAGAAAATTGACAGTATCCTATATAGTGATATTAGTAAAGGTATCTTTACAAACTACTGACATTTATTAATATCTAGAATAACAAGGAATGGGTAATACCACATAAAATGGTTACTTTATGGTATTAACATATGAAATATTGGGTACTCAATTAGGAATTATATATTTAGAAAATATTTTGGGGGAACCCCTGCTTTTCTAAAAACAGAGAATAAGTAGAGTATGATCTTCTTGTAAAAATACACATAGCTTTTACATAACGCTTTTCTCAGTTGTTAATAAGCTACACAATTGCATATTTCCTGTTTTATAGTGTCAGTTTATGTTGTTTTTATTATGGGAATGTAATCTGAAAAGTTATTTGAATGATCTACTTCCTTGCAGAAAACTGTTATATTCAGAGCAGGTGAACATAGTCTAATATTGTTGCTACTCAAGGACTGGGAGAGTTGGTTCAGTCATGATGATGAAAGCGTGCTATGCATGAATTTTTAATCTAGTAGCATCATGAACAGTCCTCAGTGTGAAGGATGGGAATACAAATTGAAAATGGTATAAAAATTGTGCATGGGTAAGTTTCTGAATCTAGAACTGTGCCGACTACTTTTGTGAGCACAGTTCATTTATTCCCTTCCATAGACAGGAACCACCTCATGTGACATAGCCAAGAATTAGTTTCCAGGGACTGATTAGCTACGCATGCTAGTAATTTATAGTGGGGTTAGAAGACTTTATTCATTAGATGAAGCTTGCAAGATCTGAGCGATTTTTCATCATTCCATTAAAGCCAGCAATGGTTCAGATTGGGTTCCACACTCAGAGGTAAACTGAACATTTGAAGAGATAGTTAAAGAAGCAGAGCTGTAGGAGGAGCAGATTCTTAGTGATTACTTGCTAGTATATTTAAATAGCTGAGTCAATCTCATAATCCTCTAATTTGGTTTTATAAATGTTTTCCATGTTACTGAGAAGATATATAAATTTGCAGTGGTTTCTAGATAAAATATAGGACACTTCCTTACATTTGAATTTAAATAAACAATAGAAATGTACCCCAAATATTGTATGGCATATATGTGCATAT
>NW_008333523.1:318453-343453 GCF_000622305.1 Nannospalax galili
TGTGTGTATGATGGCAAATTATTGTGTTTTATCTGAAATTTAAACTTAACTATCTGCATCTTAAAAAAGTTTACTTATTTATTTTTGTTTTATGTGTATGAGTGTTATACCTGCATGTGTGTAAGTGCACCCGTGTTGTGCAATACCCACAGAGAATAGAAGAGGGTGTTGGAGCCTCTGGAACTAGACCCATGAATGGTTCTTAGCCACCAAGTGAATGCTGGGATTTAAACCTCGGTTTTCTGTAAGAACACCCAGTGCTCTTAACCGCTGAGCCATCTCTCCAACTGCTGAGCCATCTCTCCAGGCCTGAGTGTCTACATTTTTATTTAGTTAAATCTACCCTAGGTTTGGACAACTTACTTTGCTAAAGAGTGGCAAATGAAATGCTTGAACATAGTTTTGATGGAGCTTAAAGCTTATGAATATGATCAAAATATAATATGTACATGTAGGAAATTGTAAAAAATAAATACCTCCAACCTAAAATTGATATTAAAAAGCTTGTTCTCTTGATCTTGTGCACTGTTGTCTTTTTATTACAGCTGTATGGATTTGGCCAAGGAGGATCTAAGATTTAGAATAAGGGTGTCCAGAACTAAGAGTAGTTACTAAGCTTATGCTGGCAGAACCTTGAATCCAGTGGACTCCTAACTGCAGTCAGGATTGTCTGTGGGGCTTTGAGTTTGTGTCCATTGCTCAAATTGGTTGTTTGAACTTTGTCATTTTGGTTTCTATACCCTTGTTTCATCATCTAGCCTTCTCCCAACTTTCTCTTAACTATGTTGAAATATAATTCAGATGACATATAGCTCACCAATTTTGAGCATACAAGATGTGGGCAATTAGAAAATATTTTATTTATTATTTTTATTTTATGTGTATGAGTGTATCGCCTGCATGTGTCTAAGTGCAACTGAGTCATGCAATGCCCTCAGATGTCAGAAGAGGGTGTCAGATTTCCCTAGAGCTGGAGTGACTGACTGTTTTCAGCTGCCATGTGGGTGCTAAGAATTGAAACCAGGTCCTCTGCAAGAGAAGCCAGTGCTCTTAACCACCGAGCCATCTCTCCAGCCTGGATGTGGATATTTTTAGGGTGATATTAAAGTTTTATTATTATCATAACTGTAGACTCAGAGGCTGAAAAAATGTTGGTAAAGAAATGACCCTTTTTATAGTATCGTTGTAAAAATCTAAGATGAATAAAGGTACGTAATAATAGGCTTGCTGGTCCTTAAGATCAAATTTTGTTGTAATGTTTTGGACTAGGGGCTGGAATGAGTCTTAGTTAGGTAAGGAAGCTGAAGCATTAGTTCTGGTCATTTGTATGTCTACATCGTCATTTGGGAAGTCAGAGTTTGGGAAAGGAGGTCACAGAACAAAGTTAAGTTATCAAGCTGTAGTGAACAAAGGAGATCAAATGTCTCCTGCTTGATGAATGGATAAACAAAATGTGGTATATCCATAGAATGACATACTGCTGACCAATATAAAGAAGGATAGTTTTACTCACATATGCTTCCAAGAAAATATAAGCCTATAGATATTCAAAGTGGATTAGTGGATACCTTGGGTTGTATGGGAGACTGCAAATAAATATAAATCGTATGAAGGATATAATGGAAAGGATGGAAGAGTTGTAATAGTGGATTTTGGTGAAGGTTGCTGACATGTCATAGTTATCCCATAGGGGCTGAAAATCTCTTCAAATCATTGACCAAAAGCTTGATGGTTTAAATGACTTAAAAAAATAATTTATTTTTCAAACTTATGTGTATATGTGTAACTGTATGCCACAGGTGCGTCGGTGCCTATGGAGACCAGAAGAGAGTGTCAGATCTCCTGGGACTGGAGTTACAGATAGTTGGGGTGCTGGGAACCAGACTCTGGTCCTCTGGAAGAGCAGTACATGCTCTTAACCACTTAGCAATCTCCCCAGCCCCATATTAATGATTTAAATACAGATTAGGTCTGATTACAATGAAATGTATCTAGTTTTGTTTCAACAAAAGCTTGGAGCATATTTGAAATAAACCATTAAATGAACTCAGCAAGACTTGCTTGCTCCTATAATTTTTATTGAAGTGATTTTAAAAAGGAACTGAACTTGGAGGAGTAAACTCCTAAGGTTAGCATAAGTCCCTCTGAGTTTAGTCAATGACTGGTTATGTGGCTGAACAGGTGGCTTGGACTCAGCCTCAGTTTCTTGTTTATAAACAAAATATAGGCTTTTGTGAAGCATACTTTTTAACATAATATTTTTAATTTACTATTTGAGAATTTCATACATGAATACAATGTATTTGGATCATATCTAACCCTCTACTTCCCTCTCTAACTCCTCTTGGTCCCCTCCTCACATACACTTCCCCACTTCATGTGTGAGGAATGTATTTTATAAATAGAAATCGCAGTGTAAAACTTAATCAAAAGTAAGTTATCAGAGGATAGAGATTCACAAGTCCCAGACCATCCTTGGGTTTCTACAGGCAGTTAGTGGTTGCTGGAGGTGGGTATTTTCTTCTGTCATGTAGCCACTCTAAGTTCCCCATTCTCCTGTAAGTAACATCAGTTAAGCTCATTTGTTCACCCAAAATAGAAGGAACTTAATGAATCATGGAAAAAATGTTTGGGCCAGTTTTCTAATAAACCCCTATTTGTACATCTTTGTTTTTTAAAAGTGAGGCATCTTGATATGTCCATAATCCTGTAGTTAGAGTCTTCTGATTTATGAAAAAACTAAATTTTAATAAAAACATGAACTGTTTTTACATCAAGAACTCTCATATTTTAAAGAAATTTAATCTCTTCAAGATTCTTTTTTGTTAGGGTCAGGAGAGTTAGTCATTCATTTAAAGGATATGGCCATATTCAAATGACTATAGTTGTGTTAAGTCTTGCTGCTTCCTTAAAGGAAATATAAGACAAATGTAACACACATATAATAAAGGACTCCAAACTATTTGTTTTGCAACATCAAGTTTTGGTATTTCATTGACATCTGGTAAGTCTTAATTCTCGTGTTAAGGAAATTGCTTTAAAGACAAAGCTATGAATGATGACAGATTCATAGGACATTCCGTACAAAGCAGGGGATGAAGATTTGCAAAATGCAGCTTTCATAGAGATCATTGGAATTCATGTAATGACTAGTTCTTTATATTTGAAGCATTTATAGATTAATTTTCTATGAATGACAGACAGAAGTGGAGAGATTATATAATTTAATTTTTGATTTAAATGATGGAGCTTAGCATTCTATTCAACAACTAGTTGGGCACTTCCAGAGAACCTTTTAGACTCCCACACTTAAGCCTGTTTCCTAGTGTGTGCTAGTTGATATTGTTTTCCAAGAAAGTACTTTACTGAACATGTTTAAAAATGATTTTCTTCCAGTGTTGAAACTAATTTTATATATGGACCACAAAATCCAATATTGTAGGACATGTAAGCCCCAAACTACCAACCAGAGGTGGCAATTGTAGAAAGTGTGCCTTTTTTCTAACTTGCATAATGGGTTGACTATAACTTTGGGTAAAGTGCAAGATAGGATAAAGAGATGGAAAATAAAGTAGACATATTCTTGAAGAAATTCCAACCTATATATAATAGGTTTTTCAAAAACTAGAAGTGGTATAGAAAGCATTTTTGGAGTGTTGAAAGATATGATTCTTTTTTATTTCTTTTGAGAATTTCATACACGAGTATTGTCTTTGTATTATTTACACTCCTCCCAGTCCCCTTCCAACTCCTCCCACTCTTTCTTGTCCTCTTTTTTGATTATTATTGTTATATGTACATACATTTATAAATACACACACACACACACCACAGGCCCCTTATCCACCTTGGCATGCATGTCAACTGGTTTTGTCATTATGCTAATCTTGTTAGACTACAATACTGTGGAAGTTTCACTGGTGTAGCTTCCCTATCATGTCTACAATGCATTAACTAGCAGTAGGTGTCTTGTCCATCTGGCCATTACATTCTTTCCACCTCCTCTTCCGTTCTCTGAACCTTAGGTATATCAATTAGATACTGGTCAATTCACAGTGAATTGAAGGTCACGATTCTTGAGTGGAAAATACCAAGTTTTGAGCAGGTTTAAAAAATACCCTGGAGAAGTTATAATAAAACCTCAGAACATCACTCATGAAAAATATAGAGGCTAAAATAGTAGAAAGAGATTATCTGCTGATAAGAAGTGATAATACCTTTGAATCCCATTGGAATTTGGAGAAACTGTATGTGTGAAGTTTTCTGTAGGGTGAAGGTATAGCTCATACTTAATGCATGATGGCAACATATAAGCTTAAATCTGTATGTTAAAATAGTGGGACTAAGTCCTAAAAGTAAGACATAGACTATGACTTTTAGTATGCTGGGGAGAAGAGAACACAAAGAAGGGCAAACATGGCCAGTAGAAAACAGGTGATAGAATTAAGTTCAAATACAGTAATCACGGAAATGCAATTGGATTATGACTTCCATCTGAGTGTAAAGTCCAATCAAATGTTGGTTGTAAGAGGACACTTAAAATATAACATACAATAATGTGACCTAAGAAATAGCAAGTATGAGTATAAAGTCAATAAAACCATCAAAAGGATGATTTAAAACACATCACTCCTTCTTTAAAATAACTTGAAGACTAGAGAGTTTTGAGTAAATTTTAACCCAAATTTGAAGGACCAGATGCTCCCTTGCTTAAAAATCTCCCATAGAATGTATTTATAGGGACAGTCACAAAGTATATTTTATATGGGTATAAGTAAAGTCAGAGAAGGTCAACTGAAAGCTATAGGATGATCTCACAGTCATTGATGTGGCATTTCTTTAAAAGTAGAAATTAAGGCACTTGAGAGATGGCTTTAGTGGTTAATAGCAGTGGCTGCTCTTGCAGATAACCTGGGTATGGTTCCCGTCACACAAGGTGACTACCAACTGTATATTACTCCAGTTATAGGGGATGTGATGCCCTCTTATGGTCTCTGTGGGCATTGCATACATGTGGCACATCTACATACATGCAGGCAAAACACTCATATGCATCAAACAAAAATAAGTACAAATTTAAAAAGAGGAACAGTTGAGCCAGACATAGTGGCAATTGACTTTAATCCCAGGACTTGGGAGAAAGAAGCAGGCAGATCTCTGTGAGTTTGAGGCCAACCTGGTCTACATAGAGAGTTCCCGCATAGCCAGGGCTGCATAGTGAGACCCTGACTCAAAAAAAGTAAAAAAAAATGACAATACTGTAAAATGCAGTGAGAATTTATACCCAAACTACAAAATATCCAAGTACTGTAATGATGATCAATCTTAGTCAATGGTCAAAGATAAAATTTCAAACTAGTGAAAATCTCATTATAAACAGAAATCAAGATTTACCAGGTAGCTCCTTCTAGCCCTGGGCACAGGACCACTTCTTCCTTTGGCACCCCAGACCTCCGGACTATCCCCTTGGCCCAGATCCCCCAACTGCTTCGGGATCCTTTGAACCCAGACCAACACAGTTCTTCTTCAGTCTGCTTTCCTAGAGCCCTCACAGCCTGCCCCCAACTCAAACGTGCCTTTGCACACCTGAGACCAGCCTTCTTCCCTGGCTATCCCCACCCCTGATCTGCCTGGGATTCTTGAGGCCAGCCTCCTTTCCTGAGACCTCACAGCCTGCCCCCACCCCCAACTTGCCTTTGCAACTTGACTTTGTGAACCTGAGACCAGCCTTCTTCCCTGGCTGTCCCCACAGGCGATCCCCTCACCACCAACTTCCCAACATCCTGATCAGGCAGACAGACCTGCTCAGTCAGGACTCTGACCAGTCTACTACTCAGCAAGAACTTGAAATACCCACCCATTTGTCTTCTAAACCTAAACAAAAAGTAGCTAAGCTACATAAACAATATTAACAGAACCAAAATTAATTAAACAAAAACAGCGTAGAAATTCCTGTTGAACACATAACCAACAAAGAACATCCATATGCCAAAATGGCGATGCCCACTAATAAATAAAATTCATAGATTTGAAAAAGCAGTGGGTGTCCCGATTCTCTGGCTGTTATAATCTTACTGCCACTTCTTCTGCAATGTTCCCTGAGCTTTAGGGGTTGCACCATAGGTGTATCAACTGGAGGTAGGCACCCTACAGTCTCTTATTCTCTGCGCTTGTGGAACTTTGTAATATTCTCCATCTGTTGCAAAAAGAAGCTTCTTTGATGAGTGGTGAGAGGTACATTTGTCTGTAAATATAAGAATGTGTATTTAGAATACGATAATAAATTGGGCTATAACATAATTATAGTAATAAATTATTAGGCAGGTGACAGGAGTAGGCTCTTCACTAGGGTCTATGACCTCTCAGCCATGTGCACTTGACTACATTTACAATCCCACCCATGAATTCGCTCCCACCGAGTGGGCCTTAAGTCCAATTACACAGCTCTTGATCACCCCCAAGGCAAAATTGCAGCTATTGCACCAATAGAGATATTTTGCTGGGTTGGTCATTTTTGTGGATTGTAGGCTTTACACCTGGGTAGGACTGTTGATTGCTTTTCTCCTTTGGCTCCTTGCATAACCTTCTGTTAAATATTCTTGACATGATAGTGAAGCTGCGCCCATGAAATCTACGTTGTGGTAGCCTAAATAAGACCTGCACAATGAGAACATCAGCTGACATGCCAGTGTGAATGGGAGAAATTTCACAAGATCGCATCTCTAGATGAAGAGCTAGTCAATAAATGGATGCTGAGGGAGGGAGAATCAGTTTTCTCCAGGGATGAGCTCCCTGGTAAATTATCCAAACCCAAGTGGTTAGTCTTGAAAAAATGTTCAAACAAGCACAGTTAAATGGACTCAGTGCATTAAATAGATGTATATATATATATATTAACAATAATTAAAGAAGACAAAAAATTGAGAGGGGAGTTGGGGTGGGGGAACATGGGTGAACTTGGTCAGGGGAGGAAAGGGAGAGGTAGAAATGATGTGAAAACAAAATTCATGTTTGAAATTGTCAAAAAATGAAAAAGGTATTGGTGGGTGTGGATGGGGGAGGGGATCTAAATTTGATTAAGATCTATCATATGAAATGCACAAAATTAAATAAAAATATACATTAAAAAGCAACACTTGGAGGAAGTAGCAGAGAAAGAAGCTGTGGCATCTCTTTCTATATGCAAAGAGAAGCTTAGGAAAGGGGAAGCCAGGTGGGGCTAGCTGCTGACCATGAGAAGTTCTGAAGTTCTGTGTTACTCACATTTGAGCTGATCAGTCTTAGTAAGAAGTATATGTAACATTTTGTGAATAAAGAAAATTTCTGTAGGGAGATATTGCACTTACTAAACTTTATAGACTATTGTAAGTCAATTATATATTTAAAATAATTTTCCAAAATGATATAATGCACTAAAAATAAGAGTAATTTTGTCTAGTAAGAAGTTTTCTATAATTGTACATTGCTTTAAAGAAGGTCTTTAAACTGGAAGAAAGAACAGAATGAAATGGATTTACAGTCTGATAAAATTTCAATGAAGTCTATATCCATATATTCACATTTCTTTGTGAACAAGAAATAATTTTCTCTGACTTTCCACTTTTTATTTACGTATCAAATTTTTAGTTCTATAAAAGTATCTTAAAAGAAAATAAGCACTGGCATGTGAGTTTCTTATTATAAGTGTCCTAATAAAAGATTTTTCATCTGTAACATTTGGCAGAGGGAAATGACCAGAAAATAAGTTTGAAATGAGAGAATCATTTCACAAGCTCTGAGTTCGGTTAAATATAATTTTATTTCAATTTAAATGACCACTTATGACACATGGAAAACTGGTATATGATCTTTAGCATATACCAACACTTGTTTATGAATAATGTGTGGTGCTTTATAAATTTAAAAGAAATATATTTAATAAAATGATATAAATTTGATTAGATGTAAGTACTGTATTAGTGTCCCACGTGAAAAAGTGGAAAAGAGAAAGAAAATTTTGTGAGACAGTACCTGAAGTCATAATGTGCTCAACAGTACCAGAAACATTGCAGTACCTGCTGTTTCTCTCCTTTGCTAGGCACTGAGATCATGGGTTGCATATTCTTCTGTGTGAGTAGGAGTTATGAACTGTGGAGGGTCTGAGGTATTTCCTTGCTCACAAACTAATAAAGGAGCTTGCCACAGTTGCATGGATGCTGGCAGAAGATAAAAGGCTCCTGAATCACAGACTAAGAAGTCCATTATTTCAGTACAGTGCTCATGAGTCCCAAGGAAGCGCCCGAGAGGTGGTCCTTAGTGGGTGCTACACACACAGTGGGTTTACATCATAGATTAGCCCAAAACATGGAGGAAATCCCAATCTCTTCAAGTGTTTTCCTGGAGGGGGATTTGATTTATTATCTGGACAATAAAGAAACCTAAGCTGTACCCTCTAGAGCGATATTGTATTTGTCAAGGCTAAATGTGTCACACAGGTCAAGGACTAGGATGAGAGAAATATAAGGGGCCTATGGTTCAAAATTTAAGGAAGCACTCAAGTTCTATTCCTCAGCCATTTGAATGACTCTTGAAGTATGTAAACTTGGAACCCTGGGTGCCAAGCTGGCCTTGCTCTGTGCTATACAAACAGCCTTGAAAAGATCTCCTAGAATCCATGAAATTATGGTAGGCTCTCTTATTACACTGAAGCAAAGAAATGCCTCAGAACCCCCACAGTTCTTTGCTCTTATTCCCCAAATGGTCAATGTCTTGGTTCAGAAGACAAAAAATAATGAGGGATAATTCAGGAAGAATTATTTCCCAAACAGAGGCAGTTCTCTAGTTGCAAATACATGACATTTGAGTGTCGCTCACCCCTGCGCTTTACAGGGCTTTTGGTGATCTGAGGGCTTTGGGGAATGACTGAGAAACGTTTATCTTAAATGTTTTTGAAATGTTTTTTTGAAATTTCAAAGGTATTTCAGGTTCTCTTATGACCAAGGCATTCTATTCTTGGGTCTTTACCCAAAAGAAATAAAAAGATTTGTTGATTTATACACTTGTGCACAAATGTGCCCATCAAATATTTTTAAAAATTTCATTTTTGGGGGGTGGAGAGATGGCTCAGCGGTTAAGAGCACAGGGGATCTTGCAGAGGACCCGGGTTCGATTTCCAGCACTCACGTGGTGGCTACGAACTGTCCTTAACTCCAGTTCCAAGGGAATCCGAAGCCCTCTTCTGACCTCAGTGGCATTGCACGACTCAGGTGCACTCACATACATGCAGGCAATACACTCATACACATAAAATAAAATTAAAAAAATTATTTTAAAATTCGTTTTAAACTGACAGATCATTGTATATATTTATGAGGTGCAATGGAATGTTTTGTTACATTACATATTGTGGGATGATCTAATCAGGCTAAGTAACGTATCCATCACCTCAAATATTCATAATTTCTTTGTGGTAAACATTTAAAATTCACTGTTATTTTCAAATATGTCATATGTAATTATTAGTTACAATGTATTCTACTTTGGCTTTTCTATTGCTGTGATAAATACCATGACCAAAAAAACTTGGGGAGAGAAGGGTTTATTTGGCTTATAGCTCACAGTCCATCAGCAAGGGAAGGTAGGGAAGGAGCTCAAGCAGGAATGTGGAGGTAGGAACCTAAGCACTGAGCACAGAGGAATGCCTCTTACTAGTTTGATCCTTGGGTCTGCACTCAGCCTGCTTTCTTATATGACTTACAACTACCTGCCCAGGGGTGGCACCACCCACAATGGGCTGGGCCCACATATATCAATTAGCAATTAAGAAAATGCCTCACAGACATATCCACAGACCAATCCAATGAAAGCAGTGCCTCAATTGAGGTTGTTTCTTCTCAGGTGTGTCACATTGCCAACTGAAGCTGTCCAGCACACCATGATAGATCGAAACACATATTCTTTGTAACTGAAACTTTATACCACTTGTTGCCCTTTTCCCTGTCCACCTCTTATCCACTTATCCACTGGTACCCGACATCCTATTCTTTCCTATGAGCTGAGCTGGAAGTTTTACCTTCTACATCTGAGAGAAATCAAACATTCTTTTTCTATGTTGGCTTTTTTTTTTAACCAAATATTCCTCTAGTGTCATACATGTTGGTATACTGGAGTATGTAATGGAGTATATTGAATTGGGCGGGAGCAGTAGGGGGAGCTGTAGATGGGGGAAGGAATCTAAATACCATCAAATTATATTGTATGAAAATCACAAAAATTCAATAACAATTTTTCAAATATTAAAATATTTATCTTCACTATAATTAACATAGATTTCTAGGAAGAAAATTCAAAGTTACAGCAATAAAACGAAATAAACCACAGTTGTATCTTTTAGTATTGAACATCATGAACATGTAAACTGTCATCTGTTATTTTTTATGAAACTGCACCTTCTTTGTTTTGCATGCTTTAATTTCATAACAAAATAAAAAGAAATGGTTGATAAAACTCTAAAAATAGTCTTTGAGGGGGTTGGAGAGATGGCTCAATGGTTAAGAGCTCATGTTGCTCTTACAGAGGACCTGAGTTCAGTTCCCAGCACCCACATTTGGACTCTTTCTCTCTCTCTCTCTCTCTCTCTCTCTCTCTCTCTCTCTCTCTACATAGGCATCAACACACACACACACACACACACACACACACACACACACACACATGGAATTAAAAATAAAAATGTAATTTTAGAAGAGTTTTAAAGTTCATGAATGGAGGAAGGAAAGGTGATTCCCTTGCCCCTCAGTTCTGAGGATGTGTACCTGACCTGCTACTTTAGTGACTTCTTCCAAATTGTGAGCTTTTAACTTCATATTTGGAATGAAATTTTACAGAGTTGAAGGATTATCTTATGTGAACAAAAATATCAGGAATGTGTTGATTCCCATAAAAAGGCCTACAATGATTCATATCTGATGTGAATTAGCATAATGTCATTGCTTTGTCTCCTGATGTATAATTTATATCACTGTCTGGAAAACTATGCTCTGGAGAGAGGGAATGGAGAGAGAGAAAAAGAAGGAGGAAGGGAGGGAGAGTGAGTGCAGAGAGATAGAGATGGAGATGGAGAGCGAGAGCAAGCGAGAGCGAGTGAGTGAGCGAGAGAGAAAGAGAGAGAGATCGAGAGAGCAGAAAATAGTAATCTGTAACATCCAGGACAGAGAGGAAGTCTGTGTTTGAGCTCTGAATGGAAGAAAAATGCTGGTGTCCTGGAAAGTAATAGAGAAGGGAGATAGATATGTGTTAACAATAACTCATTGAAATAAATGTTTTGTGATTCTTTGGCATAGTATAGGTACTAGCTAAATATTTGCTAGATTAGGGTATACATGGATGAATATTGCCTAGGGCTGACCTAGGGCAAAGGAAATAATTTTTTTAAAGTCTTTTATTTTTTTTTTACATTTCTAGAAAATTAGATATGTTGAATTATTTGCACAAAATACATTCTAACTTTGAGGCAGCTGGATAGCCAAAATTTACTTGAGTACTATCCTATTTTGTGAAGTAGGGACTGTGTATTTTTAATTTTAAAAAAATATTTTATTTATTATTTTTATTTTAAGTGTATGAGTGTATTGCCTGCATGTATGGACACCCATGTTATGCAGTGCTCAGGGAGGTCAAAAGAGGGCTTCAGATACCCTAGAACTAAAGTTACAGATGGTTCTTAACCACCATGTGGGTGCTGGGAACCAAACCTGAGTCCTCTGCAACAGCAGCTAGTGCTCTTAAAAACGAAGCCACCTCTTCAGCTCCTACAAAAGGAATTTAAAAAAAATATTGAATTTTTGTGTATTTCATACATAAAATCATGTTTGTTATTGTGAGTATTCAATAAAAACTTGTGCTATGACCTGTACCATTCAGAACCATGGGACTTCAGTCGTTAGAAATGCTCATTGTTCATAGGTGTTAAGACTCAGAACATTTTCAATTTTGAGAGCAAACAAGCTGAGCTGCTTTCTTACTAGGATCAACTCTAGACAAGGGTTGAGAAAAGGAGAGTTCACAATGGGTTGAAGTATATAGAGACAACTGAATATAAACTGGGTGTTTAAAGATGAATTTGGAATAATAGCCAGGATAAAAGAGGGTATCCCAGGAATTAAAATATATGAGAGCAATCTGGCTCAACTTGATGATACATGTTTGCAAACCATGGGTAGGCAGATGGGGACCAAGTTAATAAAAGCATAAAATACCAGACAGAAAAGTTTAACAATGAGTTTTTTGTGTTGTTACAGATTAAATCCAGGGTTTCCTACATGCTAAGCAAGTGCTCTACCACTGAGCTATAGCCCCAAGCCTTTTAAAATTTCTTTTTTGAGACAGGATCTCAATAAGAGGCCTAGGATGGCCCTCAGTTCACTCTCTAACCCAGATAGTTCTTGAACTTTGGATCCACCTGGCTTAACCTCTGGTGTTGTGGGACTGAAGGTCTGTGCTACTAGGCCTGGCAAGGTTTTCATACAATAGAAAATTGAGTGCATATATAAGATGAATTGATGTCAAGTAATACAAAACTGGCTTTAACCAACAAGGTTTTTACTATACATAGATATTAAGATGCCCAGTGATGTCACCGGAAAACCAGTCCTAAGAATTTTGGCTTCTTGTATTCATGATTATCACTGTACAGCCTACTATGGCTCCAGGCATAATTTCTACAAGACATTCATATTATGAAGCAGAGGACAATGGTAATGCCTGCCATTTTTTAACACACATTCTTTCTAAAGGGAATAAAACTTTGCTTTTAAAGGCCTTGGCTACACTTGATTTTGTGTCATTGAACCAAATTGGGCTACACGCTTACGCTTAGAGGCAAAGGAGCCTGAGAAAGAAACCACTGAGTTTTCCAGCCTTTCTAATTGAGGTCTCAAGGGAGAAGGGGATTAGGAGCAATTGGGCTGGTTAATAATCATATACTACTAACCTGTTTTGGCATGGTTCTTGGGCAGGAATATGGCATGTTGAAAATATACATTTTACCTGCAGTCATTCTTAGAAAAGTCTTAAGTAGAAAAAAGGACAGTTTATTCAGCATACATTTCTCCTTTCTCTGTGCTGCTGTGGGCTTCTATTTCTCCACATCACTGATATTGAGCTTGGCCATAAGATTTTCCTTGAACAATGTAGGTAGAAATAATAAATTTCCAGAACTGAATCTAGAGCTCATGATGCCTTCATGCTTCCGTCTATCTTTTCTGCTCTTCCTTCTCTTCCCTAAAAATAGTAATGTTCCTCCCTAATAGCTCATTGATGCCAGTGGGATCAGAAACCCGTGGAGCAGAGTTATCCCAGCGGACCTGAAGCTTGGAGTAGAGCTTCCCTAACTGACTTTGTAGATTCACAAGAATGGTAATAAATAGGTATTGTTCTGTTCTACAGAGATCATATACATGGGATTTTTTTCTATAGCAGACAAAATGGAGTGAGAAAGGAAATGAAGACAAGTAAAGTGGGAACAGAAGAACGTATAAAGAAGATAAAATTCCCGTTCTCTTAAATAGAATGTCAAGGAATAAGGCAGGGGACAGTTGAAGCACCATTTTCCCTTTTTACCTCCATTAATTAAAAACATGTCAACAGATTTTGTTGTGTAACCACTGTCTACTCAGTGTACTTGAAGTATTACTGGGTATGGAAAAGGAGAAGGAAACAAATTGGTTGCCATGTACCCCTGTGGTCTTGCTGTGTAGCTCATTGTGACTTCAAAGTTAATATTTATGTATCCTGAGAGCTGAGATCACATGTGTCCACCATCACACCCAACTACTAATATTTTAAAGTGTGACTTTGGTTTAATGCAACATTGACCTAAGACAATTTCTTATACTGTAGATGGAATAGATTTTTTTCCAACTCTTTACTCCTTCCTTTTAATAAAATCACATATATATGCATTTGCTGTTTCATACATTCCATGAGAAGAGGCAAAGTTTATTTCTCCAATCCAGTGACACAGTGCTCGTCTACATATTTTGCTTTAGACTGTGACGTATTGCTTGACAGATGAGCAGAATGTTGGAAACATGTCCATGTGGTTTAGCTTAGTCTCTTGCAATTTTGCCATCCACCATTAGATGAGCCTTTCAGAAGTAGTATCTTTGTCCAGAATGTTGAAGATATGTTTCACATGAAGTCTGGAGTCCAGCCTGCCTAGGCCAAGCTGGGTCAAGATCTGCTGTACTGCAGCCTACCAACAAACATGTGGGAAAGAAAAACAAAGTCAGGTTTTGTACATTACTGAAGCAGAGAATCCTCTACCCATTTTATTATTGAAAGAATTGTCTCATATCCAGATTTTTTAAATTAGGAGTTATGAGCCCATATGGAATTATGTAACTGAATGTTGAGGCAATAGTGAAAGGTTTCTAAATGTGCCATGCTACAAATTTAATTCAAAATCAAATGCATAATGCATCAGAAATGTTTCTGGACACACTTTCAGGTGTTGCATTGTATGATCTCACTGAAGCCTTGGTTCGGAATACATAGCTTGCATAGTTTATATTGTGCATGCCATCATCACATATGATGCTAAGAAATTTTGTCAGAAAAACCTCTATTTTATATATATATATATATATATGGTACTTGGTAAACTATGTAGAAGCAGAAAACTATGTAGAAAAGAATTGTTTTTAGAAAAATACAAAATGTATTCTTAGATGGAATGAAATATTTTTCTCACTTGACTATTAACCCCCAAATACTCTATTTTTACAAAAATATCTTGTTTTTTAAAAAAGTATTTATTATTTTTATTTTATGTATATGAGTGTATTGTCTGCATGTATGTGAGTGCACCCGTGTCGTGCAGTGCTGCCGAGGTCAGAAGAGGGTATTGGATTCCCCTGGAACTGGAGTTACCAATGGTTGTTTGTCACCATGTGGCTGCTGGGTACCAAACCCGAGTCCTCTGCAAGAGCAGCCAGTGCTCTTAACTGCTGAGCCATTATCTCTCCAGCCCCCATTTAAAAATTTTTATTTTTATTTTATGTATGTGAGTGTTATGTCCGAATGTCTGTAAGTGCACCTGTGTCATGCAGTGCTCATAGAGGTCAGAAGAGGGTGTTGAGTCCCCTGGAAGTAGAGTTATAGATGGTTGTTAGCTGTAATGTGGGTTCTGAGATTTGAACTCAGGTCCTCTGCAAAATCAGTCAGTGCTCTTAACTGCTGAGCCATCTCTCCAGACCCCTAGTTTCTTTTCTTAAAAAATATTTTATTTAGTTTTTATTTTGTATGAGTGTTTTGTCTGCATGTATGTAAGTGCAACTGTGTTGTGCAATGCTCAGGAAGGTCAGAAAAGGGTATCAGATATCCTGAAACTGAAATTACAGACAGTTGTTAGCTGCCATGTGGGTGCTGGGAACTGAACCCGAGTCCTCTGCAAGAACAGCCAGTGCTCTTAACCAGTGAACCATCTCTTCAGTGGTTTAAAAAAATATTTTATTTCAAATACTTTATTTTCAACTGTGGTTTTACCATAGATTCTAACAGACTATCTTCTTGAAATCAACATGAATACTAACTTGATGCCAAATATTTTAGGGTGTGAGCTGACCTTCACATATGGATCATTTGTCTTGTGAATTACATTGTTTTCATTTTTCTCTCATCTACTTGTTAAAAATTATTATGTTATTTATTTGTTTGGTGAGGGGCATGCATGTGACATAGCATGCAGTAAGTGCCTTTGCCTGCTGAGCCATGTCACCAGCCCCTTTTCTCATCTACTTTTGAAGGAATTATACTTTTGCTTGAAGCATGAAGGAGAAGCAGTGCGGTATTGTAAGGAAAGACTCAAGAGCAGAAATATTGTCACTAAGTGATATATGAATTCCATATAACTTATGTGCTCCAGCAAATTGTTTATCTGCTTTAAACTCAGTGTTACAGTCCATCAAATGGGAACATTAATAAATTCTAATTCATGGAGTGGCAGTGAAGACTGAATGCAGTAATGTGTATGTAAATTTATTGTATACTTTTAAAATGATTAAAGTATTGCATTTATAGTTTAAACTGTTTTTCCAGGAGAAAAAGGGAAAAGAATAGTACCTCCTATAATTTTTACTGGTACCTTGCCTTAAAGGATCATATGTATCATATCCATTTTTTTTTCATTTGAACTAAAACTAGTTTTACTTTGCTTTGTCTTCTCATTTTAATTTTACCTTTTGTCTTTCCTTGTCGTGGCAATTGATTGACTGGAGAGAATGAGTTTGTTATATTCCATTTAAAATTGTTTTTTAAAAAATTTTTAAGAATTTCATATGTGGGGACTGAATTTATATTATTTATACCTCTCCTCCTCCCGTCCACTTCCTGTGTCCCCTCGCACAGTCTTTTTCTTTACACAATTAATATTATCTCCTGCTTCAAGCAATAGTGGATAATAATCTCAATCTGTCTTTTGTTAGCTTTACCAAACTCCAAGTTCAGCTACCGCTGAGCTATTTCCATCAAACACAATGCATAGACTCTAGTACATTAACAGAACTAAATCATTTTTCTTGTGCCTTTGAGACAGAATTTCATACTATAGTCCAGACTCTCCTTGAACTCATGGAAATCCTCCTGCCTTAGCCTCCTGAGTGCTGAGTTTACAGATGTGTGCCACCATTCCCAATAAGAATGTAATATTTTAGCAGCCAAATGAAACAGAAAATTGTTTAATCATAGGTAATGTGGTAGAAAAGTAAACTTTTTGGAAGACTTTTAGTTTTAACTACTTCAGTTACAACCTTCATTCAAACCTTTCTTTTGAGCCTTAATTTTCTCACTTGTCTAATAGTGGTAACTACTTGAAGGAATATTTGAAGGACTGAAATCCATAAAATAACTAGTCTTTCTTTCTTTCAAACTTCAAAGCAGAGAAGTCTCAAGTCCAGGCTGGAAAACATGGCCCCTTCATCTTCTTTGGCTTTAATTTCTCAATAATCCAAAGTAAGTTGGGGAAATATTTGAAAATGTTTCATTGTCTTCTGTTCAGCAGTCAGCCTTGAACTTACTCTCTACAAAGTAAAGAAGCAGGAAGTGGTGATTCCAGTGGAAAGAACATATCTTAGTTTGTTTTCTTTACTCACATATTTTTTCACATTAAAACTTTATCTTAGTTTTAGAGAGGAAAAAAAGAAACTTTAAGTGAAATTTGTTGCTCAAGCAGACACACACAGGCTGCCAAATCTGTCATTATAAATCTCAGAGACTTCACATGAATTGAAGGAAATATAACGAGGACTTTGACCTCCTTCTAAACAAATGAAGCCCTTTGCTCACCACAGTTTCAAAAATCTAATAGATAGTTTATAAATATTGTAGGCCCATATAATGACAGCAATTATTCATATTAAATACTTTTATATATTATATTTCACATATATTTGTAGTTCTAAACTAGAAAAATTGAGATTTTAGAGTCTATTAATGGAAGTCTAAGGACACTGTAAGTTTGTTGATTAGAATTTGAGGCAAGACCATCCTTATGATGTGAACTTTCCATTATGTTTTGCAGTTTCTTGTGGACTCCTTAAGAAGTGCCCCAACTTCTCTACCATGAAGCCTATCCAACTCCACTCCTCAGGTAGATGTGGTTGTTCTTTTGCTAAAACACCCACAGCCCTTTTTTATCTCTTCTCTGTGGTACTCTGGTGCTGTACTGTAAGGACTGTAAAATTTTTTGCTTTTATTAGACTAGGATCTCTTCTAGGGAGACCATAAATCGATGTAGTTCATCAGGGCTTACAGAGTAGTTAACCCATAGCAGGTCCCTAGTAGGAACCTGGTATAGGAGCTGACATTTTGGATGGATGTATAAATGAATGCATGAACAAACCTTAAGAGGTTTGAAGCTTCATTGCTTTTCACTAGATTCCCATGATAACCTCACCTCTGAACCATCTTCCTGCTATTTGGAAACCATTAAAAAACAGAAAAGAAGGAAAAAGATTCAAGGAAACATTCAGATGCTTTCTCACTCCTCACATATTTAAGAACATCCTTGAAAACCCAATGATGTTCTTCTCCTTATTCTATTATCAATCCAAAGAAGGCATGAGAAAGAGTGTGGTCTAGTCGAGGAGAGAAACTGATGATGTTAATCACACCATCTTGACCATGTATGAATTGAACAAAGATTGGAATAAAAAGCTAGAAATCCTTCATGTTCTCTCAAGCTGTTTTTGTAAACCTCCTTTCAAGTTCCTGTCAATCAAAAATGCCTTCCAAGGTCATAATAAAATGATTTAAGGATTTCTCATGCCACTGTTCCATGATTACAGTAGTCAATCAAGAATCCATTTTATGCTGTTTCGATATATTATTCTGTTGACTCAGCTGCATACCTAAAAGGGCCTTTGATTAAACATTATTTGGGATTCAGAGAGTATTGTCTACTCACTTAGTACACAGATCTCCCTTTGCAAATGACCCTCTAAACACATCTTCTCCTCAAGCACTTCTCATTTGAAAGAACATGTACTTCAGATTTATAGGAGAAAGAAACATTTCTATCCCAATTGCTTGAATTGTGGTCTTTCCAGTAGTGTTTTCTTTGTATAGTACAATTTACAGAAGATGAATGCTGTGTTCCCCTACATCCAGTTTCAAGAATTTTTTTTGTTCAGATAACAATCCATTGGTTATTTTTACAGTGATCTGTGGATTGCAGTCTTGTCAGCAGCTGTTACCCTCCATTCTTGCTGTAGGCAGCACAGATTCCTCAGGGATCACCTACCTCATTTACCTGCAAGCCCACAGTTGGAGAAAATGGTTTTTATGCTTATAGCTATTCAGCTTCAATTAACAGGGCACCTGAGAATTTGAAAACTCTTTAGTTTATTAGTTGGTGCAACCTTAATAGACATGGATAACAGTTGCTTGTGTCCTTTTAATTACCTAAATTCAATTTGTCCTAAAACAATATTGGCTGACTTCTTTCCAAGTTTTCTATAGTTGGAGAATTCCATCTTATCTTGGATAATGTCCTGGGTTTTATTTTTGTGGCTAACAACACCTAGTTTGTTTTAAAAAGAACTGCATTTTACTGGGTTTATTTTAGGATAAATGGATTTTTGACACTCATCTACAAGATTATGTTGTAAAAATCGTTAATCTATTCGACTAGAATGAAGGTCCTCGATTAACAGAGTGTTCATCAGCATTGACTACCTATTGCCACATTAATGCAGCACAATAAACCGCCTAGATGGACTGACTAGACTCCGGTGGATGAATTTACACCGAAGGTCATTTGGGTACAAATCTTTGAATGGATAGGGTTTAACATGTATAGCAGAATACATGAGTTCCAGTGTGGGGATGGAGGAGGTATGCATGGGGAAGGGATCTAAATTTGATTAAGAACTGTTGTATGAAATTACAAAAGCTCTATATTTAAAAAAACCTCCACAGTGGCTTTACAATAATGTACATTTATTTAATGCACTCAGAGAGGACCCATTCCTGTATATGCACTTGGCTGAAACTGTTTGAATATTGGATGCAACTCTATGTATGCCATCAGGTGTTATAAGATGGCCTTGACTGTGAAGACAAGTGTGACTCAGCTTTATGGGTGTTGCAGCCTCCAGCAGACTAGTCCAGGAAAGTCTCCCACTTAACAGTGGTAAAAGGCCAGAGCAAGCCAGTCTATCTACAAAAGCAGTGGTCAAGTCTCTGCTTACTTCATGTTTGCCAGTATGCTACTGGTCAAAGGAAGGCATATGGCTGGGTTGGAAGTCTGAAGTGGGAGGGCATTGCAGTTATAGGACAAAAGGCATTGAAATAATGAAGTGTAAAGAACTGGAGCCTGTCCCTGCAAGCAGTTGATTACTGAAGCTTGTGTTCTAAAACTGTAACGAATCCCGTTTCTACTTTCCATGAATTGTGCACATTTCTCTCCTTGCCTCCTTCTTCATAGATTTAAATAGCTTTCTCATTTTTTTTTTTTGATCCTGGGCTCATTGTCCTTATTTTCTTCACCCATGTTTCCTTTGTTGCTTCCATTCTCTTTTGTATTTCTCCCTACCTGTCTCCTTCCTTATTGCAGAGAACCCAAAATCAAGTCTAAAATTCTTATGTACATGGGTAACTGCTTGCAAGTTTTTCTTGTGAGAAAGGGTGTCTTTGGCGCTCTCATTACTGATAAAATCTTTAGAAAAGGAGATGTTGAAATCTCCGTTTCCCCAGAAACTTAACTGTGTGGGTGGTTCTGATGTGGGCAGAAGAGAGTCAGATCTAAGTTGTCTTGAAAGGAAGAAAGAAAGAAAGAAAGAAAGGAAGAAAGAAAAAAAGAAAGGAAGGAAGGAAAGAAGAAAAGAGAGAAAGAAAGAACCCTTCGTGAACAAAACAGAGACAAACCTAAATAGATTTCCCTCCCAATGTTTTTTTTAAAGTTATGTTCCAAATTTACCAAGTGGAAATTTGAACGGGGCTTTTCTTTTTAATTAAAGGATTAGAATAGATGTGAATGCAGGTGGTATTTTCGTTAGTAGTATGTGGTGATAATCATTGTTGCCATGGCTACCTGAAACATATTCAAGAGAATATCACTTCATGTTGAAACTTCAAATAAATACTGTGAAAGTTCTATACTACTCATATAGATTGAATTTAGAGGGGAAAAAGAGATTCTTTAGGCTGGAATCTGTATCTTAATCTGTCCTTGAAAATATGGCTCTGTTCAAAATAGGTCAATTTCAGGGGATAGTAAACTTTTTTTATAAGGTTTATACTAAGTTCAGTAAGTTCCATGCACAAACTTGGCATACATTACACTAATTGGATTGCAGCTTAGCAAAGTTAAATATATTAAGGTGATTTATTATAGTAAACACTTAATGAGGGCTTGGTTTTCTGTCTGCTTTCAGAGAGAAGAGCCTTGCCATTAACCTCATGCAATGTGCCAATCTGTGATTCATAAAAAATCTGCAAATGCCTTGTGTACAATACCATGCACTTTATGAAGGTGCAAAGTTTTTTTTTTTTCAAATTTTGCTTCTATTAACCTGTCTTGTGGCAGCCTGGTCTGTGTTCCATGTGGCTAATTCAACGTGAAATGGCAATTCTGCTTCTTGAAGTGTACTATGTATTGTGTTTAAGACAGTGGAAAATTTGATACAATTCCACAGCCCTCTGACCCAAACTGCCTTCTCTGCACATTAGACTTAAATTTCTTTTCTACCTGATTGTCTGTTTCAGTACATCTTTCCTCCTTATGAATTAGCCCCCCCCCGAGTCTAAATTTCATCACCTGTAAAAGTGGGACTGCAATACTCACTTCCCAGTGTTGCAAGGTTTGAAGGCCAGTTTAAATGAAAGTGATTGATATGCTTGTAATGCCATACACATGCAAGATCTAATCATAAACATAGATAGTATGCTAAGGTTCAGAAGTGGGAAATCATTGAGAAAACACTGATTTCCCCCAGGGAACTTCAGTCAATTATATTAACCCTGCATGAGGGAAGAATTACTGACTAACAGTTAAACAGAGTAAGATGTAATAATGCTTTCCATTTCCATGGCTTGGATTTTTAAGTCTTCTCAGGTAAATGTAGTTTACAACAAAACTTGGCTATCACATGGGTTTTAAAATAGGGATGTTGGCTAATGATTCCACAGTTCTGTTAAAATTGTGACACCTCCTCACTTTACTTCTTGTAGTAGCTTTTAAAAGGACTGCTTGTCATGTGTTTATTTACCTTGAAATTAGAGTGAAGTTAAAGTGATTTGGGTTTGAGAGGTTCATAACATTTCTGAGATCTCATGAGAGCCCAAGACATCCAAACAGGAATTGAGATAATTTCTCTAGAGATAGCAGTAAGACTTGCTTTTGGGTTAGTGACAGGTGGGGTATGGGGAGTTAGGCTGTGTCTACTAATGAATTACTTGGTTGTTCATGCTGCTGCTTACTGGTCTCTGTTTAAGTGGAGCAAACAGTGGTGGTCCAAATGATGCACACAAGCAATTATGTTCTTCCATAGAGAGGAAGTTTTCAACTCCAAGGTGACTAGTAGAAAAAGCTTTTCACTGTTTGGCCTGGCTTAATTTATAGTCACATTATTATTTGCTTTTTAAAACATAACTCCTATATGACTGGTGCACCAGATTCATGAGAGGGTTAGGGAAGGAAATGTGTTCCCATTTTGCTACTGGGATAATCTAGCATAGCTGGAGAGATTTAAAAAGCGGTCTGCACCATGTATATACACTTAATGTTCAAGGTAGATGACACAGAATTTCATTGTTAAGTATGTGGCCAGTAGGCATATATAGTTTATTTAAATTTAAAATCACCTAGGATAAAATTTCACTTCTTCTGTTATACCTAACTGCTTTAAGTGCTCAGAAGGTATATGTCATCCATATGTTCTCCCTCATTTGTGGAGCCTAGCATCAAATCCTTATATGTGAATATATATCCTGATGTAACTGCAGGAACCAGGGAAAAAGGAACCAAGGAGGTAAAGAGAAAGAAGGAGACTGAGAGGGAGGAATAGTAGCAGACTGGTGTTACCAAAGGGGAAATGGGTAAAATGGTGATATTTAAATGGGAGAGGAAGAAGGAGGGTTATACAAGGAACCATGGGGGCAAAAGGGAACAAGGAGCTCAAGAGAGGGTGACCATAAGAGACAGGCATTATCAAGGGTGAAATGGGGAAAATGGGGTACTTTAACTGGGGAGGATGGAAGGAAGGAGAAAGAGAGAGGGGGGGGGAGAGAAATAATTCTTAGCTGGTGTGAAAAACCAAAGGGAAACATATTAGTTCAAAAGCCTACTCAAAAATTATGCATATAATATCTCTACATGTCCATGTTTATTGGTGAAGGCTATACAGCAAGAAACAGTGCCAGGCAGGAGAAACTTCCCTTTGCGTTATTGGCCAGAGTAGTCCAAGAGACACCCCAAATTACACACGCTATTGCTACAGTCCTTGATTGCCTCTCAGAATTGTAGGTAAGACCCTATTGCTGAAGATAGAACACACTTTGGACACAGGACTTAGAACAGTGGCTCTGGAACTGATCTGGAAGCCACTTCCCTGAAGGCTACCACTCATAGTTTTGGAGGACACTATGCAAACTGTTAAGGGAGAATATCATTCAATGGTCCAACGCCAGCTTTAAGGCCTAATAACCACAACAATGCCCAGTACAGCAAACTACATTGGGGCAGTCGTGGCATGTTTATCTTGGGGGAAATCAACAACTACCTAGTTGGACTTAAAGCCCACTCAGTGGGAGGGGGGTCCAATGCCAGCTTTAAGGCCTAATAACCACAACAATGCCCAGTACAGCAAACTACATTGGGGCAGTCGTGGCATGTTCATCTTGGGGGAAATCAACAACTACCTAGTTGGACTTAAAGCCCACTCAGTGGGAGGGAACTCATGTGTGGTACTGTAAACATAGTCAAATACATTTGGCTGGAGAGGTTATTGATCTTAGAGAAAACTCCAAGGGTGTCACATCCCTAGGAAAATGTAAATTCTTACTATATGCCATACGTTGATCCTTGTATTTACAGACAAGAAGTCACCACTCAAAGAAGTTTCTTTTGGAGACTATTACAGAGTTCCACAACTGGTCACAAACAGATAATAAGTGTTTGTGAAATGCCCAACCTAAGTGACACATCTACAATGGAACCTGTACATTTAAGAGTCATGGAACATAGTGGAACAAGTGATAGACTATTAATGCATCTCTCAACTCTCATCAATGAAGTTCCCTCATGCAACAGATAGCAACGCACACAAAGGCCATAAATGGCCAAAGCATACAGAATAAGAGTCAGAAGAATATGGGCCCTTGGACAGTACTGCTGTATTAAATTTCACCCACCCAGGGCTCAGGGACTATAGCCAAAGAGGGGTTGGAAAGATTGTTAGAGCCAGAGGAGGAAGTGCATGACCATATAGAAACAAGTCTTACCGGTTCCTGGAACATTGCTCATATGAATCTACAACAATGGTGTCAGCATCCACAAGACCCATGCAAACTCAGGCAGACAAAAGCCAGCATAGAACTGGGGAAATGGGCAGCAGGCCCTAATATTAACCAAAGACCTATTGGCAGCTGATTACTACTGGGTGAGGGAGAGATGATTTTCTCCTCCTCCTCCTCCTCCTCCACCTTCTTTCTTCTTTAAAGATGATCTTCTTTAGGGGAGTGACTCTAAATAGGCTAACTAGACCCCAGTGCATGAACTTGCACTGAGGGACATCTAGGTACATTAACTTGACTTGATAGGGCTTAATATAAATGATAGCATCAATGAAACCCAGTGAGTGTGTGTGTGTGTGTGTGTGTGTGTGTGTGTGTGTGTTGAGTGGTATGGGGGTGTGGACAGTGAGGGGTATAAAGATGATTAAGGTGTTTTGTATGAAATACAAAAATTCCAATGAAAATATACAAAAAGAAGGTACATATCGCCAATAGGTAATGCATTGAAAAGAATAAAAATATCTCTTCCACTACAACAGCTCTGTTAGATATGCAGATAGAGATAAAGATGAAAACATTTCCATATTTTATTCATTAACCAATATACGAGTTGTCTTAGGAAAAATATCAAGAAGGTGTAGTAGTTTATATCTTTAGAGAAAATATAAAATATTCCACTTACCTGCTCCAAAATTAAGAACGTGAGTAATAAAACTTAATTGAACAATTACAACAAATTAAAAAATCTGAATATGTTTTCCTATTATAAGAGTATGCACAGGGAAAGAGCCTGGGGAAAGCAAAGGATGTGGATTCGGACATACAGATGCTCATGTACAGGCACACAGAGACAGACGGGAAAGGAAAAGGGTGTATGAACATGGAGACCCTGTGTCAGAAAGGAATAAAGTCAGAGGGCAGTAGGACGGAAAGAGAAATAGAGAGTCAGAGAAAAATACAAGGGGAATTCTACCCCCTCAAGGCGAGTGTTCACTAGAAGTCACAGATC